>NC_048601.1:11639691-11969691 GCF_003668045.3 Cricetulus griseus
TGCATTTGTATGAAATATATGTGTGAGCCCGAGCACCCACATTTGCACGTGTGGAGGCCAGAGGCTATTTTTAGGTGTCTTCCTCCATCACTCTGCATGTTATTTTTGGGACAGGGCCTCTCACAGAACCTGGTACTCACCATTGCCTTAACTGGCTGGCTGGTGTCTGCCTTCCAGAGCTGGGATGCAGGGCTCCGTCACCCTGTCTGGCTTTTTGCAAAGTTTCTGAGGATCTGCTTCTTGTCCTAACCATGTGTGTCAGGTACCTTACCCTCAGAGTCATCTCTCCAGTCCCAGACTTGATGTTTACAGTACTTGTAATACTTAAGACAGTTTCACTTAGGAAGACAAATGAGTTCTTTTCAGATTGCTTGAAATAAAATCCCAACTCTGTCTTGTATAGACACAGGATTTATTTATCCTTCATTTGAAATTGTTACGTTTGTTTCTTCGTTATTATAATGTAGGTAATAATACATCTTAAAGTTGCAGGATTCTTAGACCAGACTGTACATTAATGCTTAGGATCAATTGTTTTGGCTTCTGGGGTATCTAAAATGCAAAACTTATACGGGAATGAGCAAAACTGATGGATAACAATTTTGCTGGCAGTTTATGGTGTGCTTTTTTTTAAAGTCTCATTAAATTTTTAAGGATAAAAGTACTGGCAACGGGAATTTCAACATTGTGTTTCAGAACCTGGTTATGTGAATTAGACGTGTCATGATTTGATAAGAATACAGCTTACTCTAACCCAAATGGGGTGGCATGCTACCGAAGATTATACTAGAATAGTTAATTAGTACTCTCCCCTTCTTTGCCTATTTATACCCTTTTATGATAGTATCTTACCCACGTTTATATTTCTTTACCAGAACACTTATAGTCAGTTATCCTGTGTGACTCTCATCTAAGGAGACAAACTTGTGAACAGATTATATGCTGGGCATGATGGCACATTACAGAATCCAAACACTTTGGGAGGTAAGGTCAAGGAAGATTAGGTGTTCAAGGCCAGCCTAAAGTATATAGTATGTTAGAGACTGGCATGGGCTGTGTGAAATTCTGGTCTCAGAAAATAAAATAAAAATAGATACAGTGCGACTTTTTTCCAATATATATATATATATATTGGAAAAAGTATCCCAGTTTACCATGTTGAGTTGACATTGTACAAAAATTAACAGCCATATTGGTCTAGAAATGTTGAACTTAATTTTTTTCCATTTGTACAGGGGTAACACACTGTATTAAATATGTCAGGTCTTAAAATAAAAAAAGAAGGGATTTTGAGAGCCCATCCCATCTGAAGGGATGCTCTCTTGGCCTGGACACGTGGGGAAGGTCCTAGGCCTGGCCCAAGATGATGTGGTAGACTTTGGGGAGCCCCTTTTGAGGGCCTTACCCTGCCTGGGGAGTGGAGGGGGGATGGCTAGGGGCAGATGGGATGTTAGGGAGAGGGGAGGGAGAGGGAAGAAGGAGAAGGAGAGGGAGAAGGGATTGACATGTGAAGCAAGCTTGTTCCTAATTTGAACTAATAAAATAAAAAAAATAGATACAGTGCATGTTGTGCATGACAGAACAATGGTTTTATTAAAATTTTATTAAAATTCTATGTGACAAAACTAATGTTTACTCCATGGATCAACTGTTCATCCAAGTCTCAGCATGTCTGTGGGCATTCTAGACTTCCCTCTTACATATTCAAAATAAGGTGCTGTTGACATACACACGTGGGCAGGGGGTGTTAGCAACATTGCTAGAGAGTTTTATTTTTGCTATGAGAGCATTTTAGACATCTGACACACTTGTAAATGTTCAGTTGGCTCCTTAATCACTCATGTTGCTATATAGAATATTTAGTCTAATGTAAGATGCAAACTGTGTAGGTTGCCCCATGGTGGTGTTATCACTCTTTTGATTCGACACACTTGTTTCTAACTGTTCATGGAACACCCGAGTCATAGCCACTTATAGGCAGCAGTCATAAACCCACCCTAGGGAAATGATGCCTTTTAGATGAAATAGAGACGTGTGAAAAAAATCATGTTGCTTTCTAAAAAAAGACAACAGGACAATGTCATTTCAAACTACCTGTTTTTATAAAAAATATATTAAGACATCAATCCCGCTACCTCTTGGATCCCTAAATATCTGTTGAGGTGTAAACCTATATTTACACCTTAATTCTCTGTTGAGGAATATTCCTTTACACTGTGTGAAGATGTATCAGTGTGATTGAAACTGAATGGCTAATAGCTAGGTAGGAGGATATTAGGCTGGACTTCTGGGCACAGTGAGCTCTTGGGAAAGAAGAAAGCTGGGTTTCCAGCTGGAGGCAGAAGAAGTCAGTCATGCACAAGGATAGGTAAAAGCCATGAGCCCCGTGAAAGCACACTAAATTTAGAGAAATGGGTTAGTTTAAGTTATAAGAGCCAGTTAGAAACAAGCCTAATCTAAGGCTGAGCTTTCATAATTAATTATAAGTCTCTGTCATTTTTTGTGAGATGGAGGGATAAAGAAAATTCTGTGCCATATTTTTCTAATGAATTATTCAATCACTAGCCAACAAACCAATCAATATTGAACTGATGAATATAAAATTATTATGTTAATAAATATAATATGATATATAATAGTTAACATAATAACAAATATAATAAATTCTCAACACATCTTTTCACTTAATTCATAACCATTCTATAATTCTTCTTTTCCCTTGCTGGCTTACTCTTCAATCCCAGTGACTCCACTACATTTAATATGTCTCCTACAAGGCACTGGCTCTGCTGTCCCTACACAAGAGGCAAAACGCTAAGGAGGACAGCTGGAAGAAATACAATAGTCTGCTAAGTGGTGGGTTGAATGAGATGAGCATGGAGGTTTCCCTGAGTCTGAGATGGTCCTACTGCTACCCATGTGACACTTTCCTCATTAACTCGTTAGTGTCATTCATTCCAGTCAGTAGGGCTTTTCTATTCAAAGCCCAGAGTACCACCTGTCAACTGAAAGGCATCCAGCTAGGCCTCAATAACAAGAGCTGACCATTTTTTTCTTCTTTTTTGGTATCCTTCAGACACTATGTTAGACTTATTTACCTTTATTAAAGCCCTGTGAGATAGGACTGATTTCTCCCAATAACACAGATGAAGACATCAAGAAGAACTTGAGAGGGCTGGACAGATGTCCGAAGATTTAAGGATATACTTCGTTCCCTCTCAGAAGACCATGGTTCAATTCCCAGCACCCACAAAGCAGCTCACAACCACCTGTAACTCTAGTCCCAGAGGATCTGATGACCTCAGAGACAGAGACAAAGAGACACAGAGAGAGCTGCATGGGCAAGATCACTTGGGTTCTCAGAGCTGATAACTGTGAAGATCAAGTCTGAAACCCACATTTATGTGATGCTGTAGTCTGTGCTCTAGACTCCCAAATTGCCTGTGTCTCCACCCCATCCTCACCACATGAGACAGCACAAATTATCCACAGGACCACCATCAGTGGTGAAGACAGATCGTCTCGGGGGTGGGTCCTGCTTTGACACTAGCCAGCAGGGTGACTCCTAGGAGGACCCTTACATATCCTGCCTCTCAGGCCTATCATTTCTTCCATCACACAGTTGAAAGGCTGCCATGTCCACTCATCTGCTTTTGTTTCATTATCACGCACTCATGCAAGCAGTCAAACAGCATTCACGGACCAAAGAAGACCCTGAATAAGAATGAATATGCATGCATGTCTCCTATAGCACTCATATCTCTATTCTGACATAAGTGACGGTAGCCAAGTCTTTTGAGAAGATGCTCAGGGCCTACTTACTTTGGGTACCTAACAAGATTTCTTATGGAACACAGATTAAACAACGATTTCATGTTCAGCATCTCTGTGAATGAATAACTCCAGAATGGTTATATGGAGGGTTCATTTCCGTGCAAGCTCATAAGATAAGAGTATGTACTTATGATCAGGACAAACTGAAATCATAATAAGTGCTCTACTGAGAGGGGAGACTAGGCTCTAGGCTCCATGCAATAAGGATCCAGGTCTAATTTGTTCCACACAGGAACCACTGTACATAGGGAGTCACACAGACGTCAGTGGAGCTGACGGGCAAAGGAGAGACTGTAGCAGAGGATCTCAGGGAATGCCAGGGCAACGGGACAATCCCTCACAGACCGTTATTATGATGATTGGACCCAGCGTCAGCAACCCTAAATTGAAAATGCAAAAATCCAAAATGATCCAAATCTGAAACATTTGGAGCCAACACAGCGAACTTCATATCATAAATGTTTATGTCATGAACAAACTTATTAAGACATCTCTTAAAACTGCCTTCAGATTATGTGTGGGGATATATATGAGACACAAATGAATGTTTTGTTTGTACTGCATCTGAACCCCGTCCCAGCTCACTATATATACACAAATATTCCGACCTGTGTCACAGCTCCGTGTCTGAAACACTGCTGAGTCCAACAATTTTGGATAAGTGATTTTATCCTGTATTTGAATCAGGACCGTCTTTATTTTAGAGAAACAGATAAATAAATGTTTTCTGTCCAAATTTACATGGCCCAGGGGACCAGGACTTCATGTTTGCACACAAAATGCTTTGTCAACTGTACCATCTACCCAGCATCTCTTAAGATTAAAAAGAAAGTATTAACTAATTTATTTATGATTTATTTATGCATATAGGCATGTCTGTGTGAGTGCAGTAGGTGCACACATGTTTTGGCAGCACACATGTCTGTGTACATGACAGCTAGAAGAGATCATGGGCGCTCTCAGAGTGGGCGTTACTGGTAGTTACTGGATTGTTATATGGATCCTAGGATCTGAACTCAGGTCCTCATGATTGCATAGACAGCGCTCTCAAATGATGAGCCATCTCTCCAGCAGTCTTGAGACATTTTGAATTTAGTTTTCCCATCTGAAAATTATGTGTAAGTGCGTGCGTGCGTGCGTGCGTGCGTGTGTGTGTGTGTGTTGGGGCTATGGATCATGGATGCTGGAGGTATGATACTGTGACAGTGCTGAGTCTTGTGTTATTGAGAGGACACCTGGATGCTGGGCTGCTTCTCACTCTTAAACATCAGTCTCTTTGCCCATCCATAATCCCCAAGGACTTAATGTTGTATTTCAAGAGGACAGAGAGGATCCAGTTGGAGAGATCTTTTCTGGATCGTTTATAATTTGCAGTATCTATAAGAACTTTGCTTTGGGTGCCCAGGAGAAAGATTCATAATCTATTACATTAGAAAGGACAAGAAGGAAATGTGTCTTGGACAGTTGCGTTCCAGGTCACCGTCTGCGAAGGAAATACGTTTTCCCGCCAGTTTTAAGTCACCGATGTTGGGTATGTTCAGGGAAGGAAACCAATGAGCTGAGAAGGGAGCCGTGACTGCTAGTTAATCCGTTTAGCATATTCACTCCTTAATTTGATGGAGTCAGGGGTGGGTTCAGCCTCTCTGAAGGGCTTATCTCAGCATCCTAAAATCTTTAGTTCTCCAAAGCCCCTGGTTCCTGAATCACTCTTATCAACTAATATTTCTCACTCCTCGAATTTCCATCTAGCATCACCATAGGTTGAGTTTCCAGCATCCTTCAGGGACTGGGTGTGTTTGTGCTAAAGCATCTTACCTGGGTGCAATACTGCTTCTCCAGCCGCTGGCTCTCCTTCTGTTTCTGGCAGGTCAGGGACACCACAGACACAATGGTGCTGTTGTAGTTCTCCTGGGAAGATGTCCACGACATCAAGGCTGTAGTTGAGCTTAAGACATGGACACTCACTTGTTGTGGTTTCTCAGTCAGTTCTTCAATCCACTCTCCTGAGGGACCTGGACATTGCAAATCACAACAAAAGGGAGTTTGTACCTTGACCTGGTTGATACAGAAGATCCTAGATTTAATGGCTGTTATGTGTTTTGTTGTTGTTGTTGTTGTTGTTGTTGTTGTGTGTGTGCCTTTACAACAAGACTTAAAGAAAGACTATGGTGAACTTTCTTGCTCTGTCCCCACTCTGCCAGCTCTATAGGACTAAATTCTACCTTCTCCCCTCTGGCCCAAGCAATAATAGCAGCAGCAGCAACAACAACAATAAAAACAAGCTCAATTTCAGTTGTCAGGTACATCTGAGAATATTCCAGTGAAATCTTCATCAAAGAGAGGCTGTGACACAGTGGCATTTCATCAATCAATGTTTATAATTCCTTTGCTAGGAGGATCTTTTTAGAAATAATTGCTTTGAGATCCAAATCAGCCACTACCATAACCTTATGGAAACAAAGGAAACGAAACATTGCAGCAACAGAGATGGAGAGAAGGGCTGTGGCTCCATTAGTGAGATGGAAGGTGCTGAAGCCCTGGGTGATGTTTGAGGCGTGGGGAGGGGCTGCATTATGAAGTTCTCTGTGGAGGTGTCCATCTGGACCCTTTCATCTCCTTCGGCTACAGTCTCCCTCATATCTACAATAAACATTCTCAGTCTCCATCTCGCCCAGGAGTAGTCATGTCTGCCTTTTATTTCTTTCTCTCACTCAGCTTGCAATGTGGTATGTAAGGAGAGGAGGCTCCACAGAGGATGGAGAGCAGACTCTGTGTAAATGGTGTGAGTGAAACAATACTGTTAAAGTGACGTGAAGACAAAGAGATACGTCCTTTACAACCAGGCTCTGTTTCAGATACTTTCATATTTTAGTCCTTAATTCTTAGCACAAATCAATGAGAAAAGCATTGGGCTTAAACCTCAAGTTTAGATTAAAAGACTATGGCAGATAGGGTAAGAAAACTCATGATTTACAAAAGTGAAGGCTGACTTTAAAACCCCATGCTTCTAGGGAGTGGGAGTTGGATTTGATCAAAATGTTTTATACACTTGCATGAAATGCTCAAACAGTGAATTTTAAAACTCCACCATCTTAACCATGCATATGGCTCCCTGGATCCATAAAACATGTTGGCTAGTAATTTGCCCAAGGTTCTTTCTTATTTTCTCATTATCAATGGAACAATTTCCTGCAAGCGATTCAATGACTCTGAAACTTGGTTACAGTGTGTGTGAATGGACCACAGGGAACATGAGGAGAGGAGAGGAGAGGAGAGGACAGGACAGGAGAGGAGAGGAGAGGAGAGGAGAGGAAAAGAGAGGAGAGGAGAGGAGAGGAGAGGAGAGAAGAGAACCTTGGTGGACTCGGGGTGTTACTCAGTTGGCTGACTGACTGCATAGACTGCACAAAGCCCTGGGTTTGATACGGTCTTAGTTAGGGTTTCTATTGCTACAACAAAACATCATGACCCAAAAGCAAGTTGGAGAGCAAAGAGTTTATTTCCTAATCATAGTCTATCATTGGAGGAAGTCAGAAAGGAACTCAAACAGGGCAGGATCCTAGAGGAAGGAGCTGATGCAGAGGCCATGGAGGGGAGTTGTTTACTGGCTTGCTCCATGTGGTTTGCTCAGCCTGTTTTCTTATAGAACCCAGGACCACCAGCCCGGAGGTATCCCCACCCACCATTGGTTGGGGTCTTCCCCACTGATCACTAGTTAAGAAAATGCCTTACAACTGAAACTTGTGAAAGTGTCTCCTCAGCTGAGGCTTCTTCCTTTCTGTGACTCTAACTTGTGTCCAAGTTGTCACACAAAACCAGCCATTACAGATACCCAGCATCCCATAAACTGGGTGTGGTGGTGTACACCTTTAATTCTAGCACTTGAAAGGTAAAGGCAAGAGCACCACGGAATTCAAGATCCTCTTTAGCTACATAGTGGGTTCGAGGTTAGCCTGAGTTAGCTACATGAGACTCTTCTCAAAAACTAAATACATGCATAGCTAAATATAAATAAAAAATAAGAGATCAAATGCCTTAACTTATTAATAAGGAAATTGAATCCCAGACACTCAGATGCTTTGCCCAATGTCATGGAGACAGTGTGTGTTTGGATGTGACAACACAGTTGACCCTAAGGTAAGCGACACTGCCTGTGCCATGAAAATGACATCATCAGAGAACCTTAAATTCCACTTTTGTTCTCAACACATGTAAAAGTCACAGATTCATTTTCTGTGACTCAGAATTTTTAATGTTAAAAATGGGAATGACAGACATGTCCTTCTAAGCTAGGCATGGCAGACAAACTTCTGAACCCTGGCTACTCTGGAGGGCCAGGAAGACAAGTGGCAAGATCAAGGCCCATTTGGGCTCTATTAGGAGCTCAAAGTCAGGCTGTGTGGGTTAGTGATCCTGTCTTAAAATACAAATATAAAAAGACACTGAGGATGTAGTACAGTGATAGAGTGTTTGACTGTCATACACAAGGATTTGGGTTAAGTCCCTGGCACTGAAAACAAACATTCTCTTGGTAAGACCATGGGGGCTGAGGTAAGGATGAACTAACATTCTCATCTATAGGTTCCAGTCCTACACAAATGTAAATGATAACACAGTGACATGTACATACATCTAAATGTTATTAATCTCATTAGAATGGATGGAAAACATTATTTAGCTAGTGTTTACTCATCAACCCAAGTATAAGTGTTGTATCTACAGCTCGGTATATATATATTTTTAAACCAAAGAAGTATATTCATGGTCACTGGCAACTATGCAATTAAACAGAATATTCTAAGCATGTAAAATATTACCCTTTCATTGACAAAGGAAAATTTTCATACAAGTATTAAAATAAATCTCTGTGAAATATTCATGTGTATGAACAACATTGTTGAGTTTTCAGTGGCACTTTGGGTCTTGTTAAGAAGACAGCTGAAGGCCAGAGAGGTGGCTCAGAAGGAAAGACACTTTTGGGGAAGTCTAATGGCCTAAGTTTGATCCTTGGTCCTGCATGGTAGAAGGAGAGAACTGATCCCCTCCCGTTCTCCCCTGATTCCACAAGTGCATGTGGTGTGCATGTATGTCCCCCACCCCCACCACACACAGAACAACGAGTTTGTAATCTCCTGAAGAATAAGAATATATGACAAAATCCAGATAAATCTTACATACTGTGAGATTCCCACTTGGAACCCACTTGAAGCTCTAAGAAAGAAAGGCCAACATGGCTGTCACCCTTCACTGAGTTCTCATGGCAGCCATCAGCACCTGCTGTGTGCTCTTGGGCAAGGTGACTTCCTGGTGAGCAAAGCACATTGGGACTCCTGGGAAGGCTGAAGCCTCATCTTGGTGCTCTGTCTCGGGTGATCTCATAGGGAAATATTTTCTATTCTGATACACACACCAGGTGATTCCCAACGTCCTTGGGTACCTTTGAAGACACTAGAGGCCTCTCAGTGGTGACATGCTTCATTCCTTAAGTGAGAACTTTATGTGGGAATATTTTTAATGTGTTTAAACTGATAAGTGAGCAGAGCTCCTGTCTCTGCCTGCCTACTTTTTGAAGGTTATCTGAGGCAAGGTAGCATTTGGGCCTTTGGGAAGAGGACGGATGTTATACAGACTATTGCTTTTGGACAGCTTCCTTTAATCTGTGTTCTCTGATTTTGATTTTTGCTAATATAAAGGTATGCATAACGTCTGATAAGCTAAGCAACTGAATTTTAACCCTTGGACCTCCAGTAACCACTGTTTATCTATCTAAAGAAGAAATGGACACTCGTATCGTTGATGCGGTTCCGAGAACCCCACTTTTGCTCTATTGTCAAAACTCATGGAATACCTAGATGCCTCCCCCTCACCCCACTCTCGGGCCTTGAGGACACTCTGCCTTCTCCTGCCAGCTGTGTGGAAACCTCGAAGACTTGAATCAACCTGAATTTTTTTGAGTTCTCTACAAGATCAGTACCCTAATAAGATTTTCCCCACATAATCCTATGATGCTAAATTTCATTACAGCCTCAAATGAAAGTCATAGTTCCCAAATCATATGTGCACATCCTTGGAGACATGGTTATAGCTGGTGTGGAAGGTCAGTTTAATAAATGTTTAGTTATCACAACAGTGGCACAGAAAAAAAAATCTCAACTAACTAACTCCTGGGGTAGATTTTCTACCATTAAGCATACATCTATTTCCTTTCATGCATACTGGCCTCTCCTGACCTTGAGGAATCCCCAGGATCCCCCAGGCTGGTGAATAATTGACACCCAGGCATCATTAATCTCAGCAGTACCATAGTTTTATCTCCTCAGTAAGTGCAGGGTCATCCCTCAGCTACTTACTGATGTAAAAGCTGAGTGACTTTGCTGACTGGCTTTTCCGAGTCTCACAGGATCCTGAGGAACTAAAGGTTGTCACAGAGAGTTTATATTTCCCAGGCTCCTTCAGTTCTGCAACAAATTCATGGGCTTCTTCATCCACGGTCAAATAGTCAGTAAAGTTCTCTGGATGAAATGCAAAAAAGCAAACTGATTAAGTTGGTAAAATTTATTATTGCATTTCTTTCTTTTTTCCAAGTTCAACCACACTTCCAAAATGAAGGCACTGTAAATGGAAAAGTCAACTGAAATTCAAATTGTCTTCATAATACTTTTAAAATATCAGACCTAAAATATAGTGCCCAAATCCACCACACGGATGCGTGGTGTTCGACACACACCCGCCTAACAGAATCGTGTCCCCAAGAGTTCACTGCCCTCCTTCCTCCATGGTTTCTGTAAAAGACAAGAAATAACTAGTGCTCGCTAAGTGCCTTACAAGTTCCTTGCAGCACCAAATGATTTTTAAAATATTGATTTACTTCTAGTTTAAAAGACACATCACTTTCTCCCCTTCACCTCTTTGCTCCAGCAGTGTGAAAGGTACTATTTATTCTAAGCTGCCTCTGTGTCCGCCTCCTGCTACTTATTATTTCTTTTGAAGCTGTTACTGTTATTTGGCAACAACAGTCTCCAAAAAAATACAAAACACAGTATAGTCAGATAACTACATGATTGAATCGAACTTCTTTGCAAATAGGCAGGAAAAAGTGTTTGGAGTGACAAGATGCACTGTTCCGTATAGTAAACTGGGAAGCAGAGAAACAAAAAGGGAAATGGACTTTAAAAACAAGTAAGCAACTCAGTCAAAGGAAGACGCTAAACCTAAACACCAAAGTGACCAACAGTTTCAACTTTAGGCTCTAGTAGAGTGTTGATGACTACCACAGTCTAGAATAAAGAATGAAGAGATATTTTGTCTCATTTTGTTAACTAAAAGTCAACCAGCTTCCACAAGAAGGCAACGTGAATTCTGAAGTCCCACCATAAAATGAAGGCTGCCATTCTAACTGGGAATTTCGATGACTTGACAGCTTTTGCCATCTAAATACTAGACAGGAAAATAGAAATGACACAAGCTCTTGCTAAGACGTAACAAGCAACAAAGAACATGAAAAACCTGGTGATCAACAATGGAGCTATGCAGTGGTTCTTTCTCTTTTCATACATTAATATAATATAATATATGAATCTGGGTGGGCGTGGCAGCACACACGTTATCATTTCACTTGGAGGTGAAGGCATGAAGGCCAGAAACACAGGATCATCCTCAGCTCCACAAGCCTGAACTATATGAGACTCTGTCTCAAAAAAATAGCATGTGTGCGTGCACACACACACATACACACACACACACACACACACACACACACACACACACACACACACGGGGGGGGGGAGGGCGAGTGAGAGACTTACAGGCACACATATACACATATACTCTCTCTCACATATATGTATAATTAAATATATATATTTAATTTCAGTGATGGATGAAATCAAAGCATAGTGCACTGACAATGGTGGGGATATTATCTCCTGCTTATTTTCCATTTACTACCAACTTTTTGGGGAAAATTTGATCACCAGATCCCAAGGCCAGATTCCATCTTACTCAAGCTGGCCAAGGAGCACGTACACCTGGAAGAAGTAGTCACTTTGTATGTCTCTCAAATATGCATATAAGCAAACAACATTTATTATGATTAGTCTATATTATGTTTGGTGGTCCTATTTTTAGTTCAGAGTATTTCTGAATATAAGGTCTTCTTTAGTGACCCGTGAAGTACTGGGCAGAGAGTTGGGAAAGACTTACATGCTGTAACTTGAAAATGACCTAAATATTAAAATTCTAATCTAATGTCTATATATTTTGTTTTCTACTTTCAGGCCATACAGAATAGTCAGTTAAAGTCTCCCTTTGTGTGTGTCATCTCCCTCCCTGAGTTCAGGTTTCAAAAACACTTCGGGTCCCTTCCTTGGCGCCATTTACTTCCTCTAGCTGCCCACCGCTCACCTTCCCTCTCTATGAGGATATTGAACCCATCGAAGGCTGTAGGCGGTTTTGGTGGTAGCCAGCTCAGTGTCATCTGCACGGGGAAGGCAGAGAAAGGGTCAGACGTGGGCTTCTCTGTCCTGCTGAGTGTGGTGTCGCTGTCATAGTCCACCACGGGCAGCACACTGACAAAGTCCTCCTCGTTTTCAGGGGTTGCCGAAGAACTGTCCCACCAGTAGGGTTGAGAAGTGCTTTCATAGTCGGTGCTGTTTGGGTCAGGCCAACCGGAAGACACGTTGCTGGGGGGAGTCCCTGGAGTTTCTTCGGGGAAATGGAAGAGTCTGTCCCTTCTGATTGAATCTTGTGGTTTGATGAAGGAGTCCTCGGGGAAGCTTCCGCTTGGCTCTTCCCAGTTGTTCTTGTTCAAGTTGACAAAGCGAACAGAGATGTTTCGAGGAGGATACGGAGCTGTGGAAGAGAGTTTTCATTTTTAAGGAGCTTTTAACTCTGAACCAAATGTTTATTTACTCTTGAGTCCGACACACAGACTTACCAAGTACAGTTTAGCTTTACTTTTAATACACAGAAGAAAATAAAATTAAAACGTGTCTGTGTGTGTGTGTGTGTGTGTGTGTGTGTGTGTACACATGCCACATTTGGAGATAGAGGATAATTTGAAAAAGTTGGATGTCTCCTTCTACCATGTGGATTTGGGAGATCTAACTCAGGTGGCTAGGGTGGGTGCCAAGTACCTCTATCGGCTCTGCCTCTGGACAGCCCAGAGAAAGTATGATGAAGAAAAATTATGGTTTTTAAGCAATCATATATAAACTTCTAGCATTTTGTACATATTACATACATTTATTTATCTCTCTCAGCATCTCACTAGTCCCATTGCAAATGTGTTAATTTGTGATACTGTACATGTTGCTGTGGTAATTGAACTTCTCAAGCATAGTTATGTAAATATTCTTTCCTTTACCGCAATCAGACTTTAAGAAAACACGTCTCTGTCCCTGAGTATCTTTAAAAAACATCCATATAATTTGCTATTGGAATATACATCCCCGTCTTTGAAAGGAAGCAAAATGCACACAGGAACTATGGATTATGGAAACATGCTTTCTCTATGGATAGCGAGTCACAAAGACAGCTGGTACATCCTCTGCCTGCAACACCTTCTAGCTGCCCATCAGATGGCTCCTCGGATTCCCTCTCCACAGACTTTCAGGAAGAGATTCATCCCCACTCCTTTGTATCGTTAAATGTCTTCATGGCTTTTTGGTGACACGGGTCTCATTCTGCCTTAGGTCATTGCCCTTTGTGTCAGATGACACCATTTCTGAGGACAGACTACCTGACTCATTGGTTCTCATTTTTCATCTTTCTTAGAATTAAGACAATGTCCAGAATAAAAAGAGTAGTCGTCAATGTGTCTTTACCAGTACAGAAGATGAAAAGTACAAATCGAGTTGTCAGTGTCAGCATAAGGTGAATTATTTGTTAAGACCTTCCTGTCTTGATGAAATTAATCCTGACACAGAATTCCAGACAGAAAGGGTCTGGTGAGCTCTGTCCTGATGAATCCCCATCCTCATGAGAATGGGCTCTCCAGCCTTATTGAACACATTAGATACACTCAATACTGATTAAGTGAGGGATATTTGGTAGTACGTAATTTATGCTTTCATTCCTCTGGCCATCAAGTCATACCATCACAGGTTTTCTGCATTTCTTTTTTTAATGGTTTGGGAATTTCATACATGTACACAGTATATTTTGATTATATCTACCCAGGTTCTTGGCTCCAAGGCTTCTCTTACTCCACAATAGTTTTTCATATTCCTGATGCTCCTAAGACTAATTAGTACTGAGAGCTTTAGGCATACCTGATGCTAATATTTTCTTTCAATCATCAATTACCTATCTATACTAGGATGTCTGCCATCTGCTTTTCTTCTACGTGGACACTGGTCAAGGTATAGAATAAGCAAAATCTACCAGACCCAGTTAAGTGACTTGATGATAACTTTTAAGGCTACCATCCATATTTTTATTCAAGAATATAAAAATTATTTATTTACTTTAGATTTTTCCTATTGACTATTTTGCTTAGATATCTTTAATATAGATACAAATTTTGTTTTGGTAGACAAAATAGTTCCTAGAAATATTAAGAATTTTTTTCCTTAGAAGCATTAAAATTAAATATACAGCAGCATCAAATGTAGCTATTGTCTGGTGAAGTTTGGTTCCTCTGAAAACTTACCCGTTCGGTGGTGTTTGGGTTCGTGGCTCACACCACTGTACTCCACAAGAGTACTTTTATTAAAAGTTGCCTCAGATACCAGCTGGAAGGTGATGTTGCTGTAACATATCCCTGGGAGCCAGTGATTAAATACTGTTTTCCCCTTAAAGAAGTCTGTGAAGGGAAAGATCAGTTACGTTAAAATTAGGCGCTTCTTAATGTCACATGCTTGGAGAAAGTCCCAGTTAAATTTAAATATCCACAAAATAACATTTCCTTCAAAGTCTGGCATCGTCAGTAAAAAAGAATTGGAGAGCTAGAGATGAAAATTTGAACCTGTGCCCCTAATCCTGAAAAGTCTTTTTTTCTTCCTGTCGGCATTCCTAACACGATTTGACACAATTAAAATGAATTTTTCAACCTATGAGTGTTCTGTGTATGCAGGAATTATGGGGATAAGGTTTATGTTAGCTCTTTATTAAGAGAAAGAACAAGTATTTTGCCACTTGATGACAAAAGAAACAGCAAATGTACAAGGAAGGGTTTTTCTCCTGTAGAAAGTGTCTTATGTGGTCTCACAGGAACCCAAAATACCACATTTTGCTTTTGAGAATGATCTTGTACCCTCTCTGCCCACTTGCTATAGAAGCCCAGAGGGAAGCACTGTGGGTGCAGTTGTCTCTACATCATCTTGACTTTATTTCCTGGAGCAGATACATCACCTTTGGCAAGAATAACTTCTAATCCAGAGCACTTTGAGACTTTCTCATGTTGTATGCCTGGCTTGCGTTTCTCAATGCGTGAGCAGGATGTGGTAGGACTCTTCACAACAAGACTTGCTTGAATTGATAACTTTTTCTTAATGGTTCATTCATGGGTCAAGTAGTGAATTACAAAGCCTCCTTAGAGTGAGCAAGATCACCCAGAAAAAAGTCTGCAAAAAATTAACAGCCGCCATTTCTCCAGCCTTCTCCAGCCTCTGTCTTACCTTTGTACAGCATAGTCCTGAAGTCTCTCCCTTCCCAATAGCTGATGTTCACTCTGCTGAATACGTTGTATTTTTCCGGATAGTGAATTTCAAACAGTACCCCTGTTTCAGGAGAAGGTTTATAGTCGTATATGGAGACACTGGTTACAGGCAAAGGTTCTACAGGGGGAGAGAGAGAGAGGCGGGGCCATCATTAATCCATGAACCTCCAGTTGTTCTAATGCAATCTTACTCCCACTTTTACAGTTATGCTTCCTCCACGAGGCATTCCTCTTAGCCTCAGCAGTAATTAACAAAGCACGTTTTAGGTGACCTTTTCTGCCTCTCAAATAGCTCTCAGACTCATGTTTCAATTTCTCACTTGCAGCAGCTTTGGAGGTTAAGACGCACAAATATTAATGACTCAATTCAATGGACAAATATAATGCCAACCCGGAGTTTATATTGCTTGTCATGTGCAATTTAATAGGTTTTGTGGCAGCATCTGTCTGTATCAGCAAATTCTTCACTCATTTTCCTCTTCCTTGTGCCAACAAAATTAGATATCAGTAGTAGACAGGTAACAAAAGGTAGTTTTTGGCTGTAGGCAACGATAAATATTTATGTGATCATTTATTTCTTTGTGTGAATTTTCCAGGTTTTCTGTTATGGATAAGAGTGCAAACTACTTGGTGTTATGCATATGATCATTTATATTATGTATACTAAGCTTCTCTACAGAAGCACAAGAATATTCTTAATTTGTTTGGGCTTAATTTATCATGAAACATTAAAAGTACACATTTTAAAAATCCCATGATTTGCTTTTTATATGTCTTATACACACCAGGTTTACATGAATAGTTTCTCCACACTTCCAAAAGACCTAGCAGAGATATTTTATTTGAATAATTTTTTTTGTTTTTGTTTTTCAAGACAGGGTTTCCCTGTGGCTTTGGAGGCTGTCCTGGAACTAGCTCTTGTAGACCAGGCTGGTCTCGAACTCACAGAGATCCACCTGCCTCTGCCTCCCAAGTGCTGGGATTAAAGGCGTGCGCCACCACCACCCAGTTATTTGAATAATTTTATAAGAAAGTTATTATAAGGGCTAGAGTGCAAAACAGCACTGTGACAACCACTTACGTTTTAAGATCTATTTTCTTATATGTAAATTTCACATATTTAAATAAGAATCAAGGAAAATTCAGACATTTAAATCTACTTTTTCATTCATTCTGGTTTTGCTTCCACAAATAACACATGAAGTCTAATATAGACTTATTTTCTAAGATATTACTATAATTAAAGACTATTCAAAAAAAAAAAAAGAGTTGTCATGGTCATGCTGCCTCTTCACAGCAATAGAAACCCTAACTAAGACAGGACATAACACAGAAACCCACAACTGGACGATGACTACAGAGTGAGAAAAGCCTTGGAGGATTCAGTCCTAAATGGGAAGTCTTTGTCAAACCCTTCTCCTGATTGCCCAGGGATCTATGCAGAAGAAAAGGCAGAAAGATTGTAAGAGCCGGAGGTGACAGATGACTCCAAGGAAACAGCATCTTCCAGATGCAGCAGTGCCGATGAGCTTTCGCATTGACAGAGACTGTGACAGCGTGCACAGGGCTTGTATAGGTTCAAGCCAAAGGGGTCCCAGCCCTGAGACGAGGAAGTGGGCAGAGTCCCACCACTAACAAGGAGCTATTTGCAAATGATATCTGCTGGGAAAGGGGAATTCATTTTCTCCAGTGACTATAACTGGGTATATCAACCACACTGGGCAGGCCCCATACAAGGAAATCCTTGGCCGACACAAAACAGAGTCTGTAATTTTGTTTGTTTCATTTATTTTGGTGGTTTTTTCTTACTGTTTTATTTTTGTTTGTTTTGCTTTGTTTTTTTAGAGAGAAGGAGAAAAAACAGAAAGTTGGTGCTGGTTGAGAGGTGGAGCTTATGCTCAGGTTTTTCACTTCTGATGCAGTTCAGTCTTTTTCCCCTCTCAGCTACCGCGGCTGTCAGTCGTTCTGGGAGCCCTGGTACTGTGAATGCCGGGGTGCTTGTCCTAGACTTACCATGTCCTGTGGTGAGGCTTAGTCTTGGCACTGAGATTGGCTATGTGCCCCAGCCCAACTGTTCCTGGTCTGGGATGGCACATTTTGATCCCTTTGCTAACTGGAGCCCAAACTCAGGACCAGCTGTTTGTACCTGGGGCACAGAGAGTACAGTAAGGCCCCGCCCCCACTCCACTGGAGTTTCAGTTTCTTTTATGACTTGGAGACAAGTGTGCGCTGGAACTTGGTCCTATGCCCCTCACTTTCTTTTGGTTTTATGGAAAGAGCAAAACATAGATGACTTGCAACCCCAATATTAATCGGACTTTGTCTTGCTTTTAATAAGTAATAAAAAATGATACACAATAAGGGCTTACTTTTTTCTAATTAGATGTTTGACATAATCTTAAATAATGTTTAGATTTAAGACATTTCATGTTCCTCAGTTCTTGTCTTTAAGCCATTCACAGTAATCAGGAAGGAAACTGGTGTGTGGAGGCATGCCAGAGGGGTTTAAATTTTACTTTCCAGCAGGCAGCACCAGCACATACAACAGTAGGCCTTCTCTGCAGGCCACACATTCACAGATGTTTTATTCTCAGTGAGAAAGTTACAGGCCCAGTGTGTATTCTCTGTAACCACACCTACTTCACGGTGTCAACAGGCACTGTGACTGTGTCCAGTTGTTGGAGATCTGAAGGTTCTGGATGTGGTTGTCAGAGTGGACAAAGGGCAAGAAGCCCAGATAGCTCACGCTTGAGAGTAACTGCTGACACTAGAGGCCCACCTTCCTGAGATGGCTCTGCTTTGTCTCACTAAAATCTAAGGAAGCAACTGGGGAAGGATCCAGCCCTCGGTGGGACTAGACCTAAGCACCTGTCTATCCTGGTGCAGTTCTCTTGTGGAAGAGAACTGTCCTTTCTCGTGGCAGACATGGGGCAAAGACTGATCCTGAATCCCAAGCCCAAGCTGCTGCTTCATGTCTAGAAGATGATTACAGACCGGATCTGTGTGCATCTAGATGGATCCCTGAGGTATGTAGGCAACAGTCACCTAGGATACAGGAGGGGTGGGAACCATCACAGCCACCGCCTTAGTTCATGGCCACAGCGTTTTATTTTTTTTCCATAGAACATTTTAGCAGCTTTCTGGGTTAGTGTTCCCCTCTTGTCTCACTTTCAATTTCGTTTCTTCTCAGCACACGTTAAGCCCAGAAGTCACTCGATATTAACACTTCAGTCAGCATCTCTGTCACAAAAAGCCACCCAGACCTCAGTAACTTTTCCCTCCTCAATCAGTTTCAATTTCCTTCTGTTCCCGATGCCTCGACTAATTTTCTGCCTAATGCCATTGCTTTTATTTGTCGGTCATACATTATGTCTTACATAGTCTGTTGATTTTGTATTATTAGAGTGAGAAAGACACATAATTTTATATATTGCTAAAATGTGTGCATTAAAAAAAAAACAGTACCTAGTAGTCACTATTATTATATAGGGTAGCAATAGATTAGTCTGGCCACCACAACTTACTAAGCTAAATCTGAACTGCGATCTGTTTTTGTAAATCTCAGGAGACAGGAGTGGGGTTTTCATTTTTAAGAGGTTGATGGGAATCAAAGAAATAGTATTTGCAGCTATAGCAAGGTTACCCAGGACTTTGTAGAAAAGGGGTTGTCCTCCAGAATGGGTGACATATCTGAAAACAGACTTAGAGGGAATTCGCTTCTGCTCAAGGTTGCACAGACGACTCCCGGATGTCTTTGGCAGTGTGCTCAGGCTTTGAGTCACTACTCTATATTGCTGCTTGGTAATTGCCCATTGTCCAAGCAAGAGTGACATCTTTCAGCCTTGGGTTCTGCTACAGGAGAACTTTTCCCAGGAAAGTCACCTTCTGTCATTTCTTAGATCTGTCTTCATTCTTCATCATGTAAAGTCTCAACTCACTTGCAGGGAACTTCAAATCCCTCCCTATATTTCTGGCCATCTTCCATGAATTATTTTTGGAGCACCCGTCAGCAAGTACTGTTGAACAATTTGGTCATGCTTGATTAAAGGAATTTTTTTTTTTTTTGGTTTTTTGAGACAGGGTTTCTCTGTGTAGCTTTGTAGACCAGGCTGGCCTTGAATTCACAGAGATCATCCTGCCTCTGCCTCCCGAGTGCTGGGATTAAAGGCATGCACCACCACCACCTGGTGATTAAAGGTATTTTTATGTATCATTATTTTTTCTGGTACCTCAGTCATGACGAAGAATATGCTCAATCAATAGAATTAAATAAATCAGTTATTTATACTCAAAATAGAGGCAGATGACTCATAAACCAGTGGGCTTGTTCCATGTGTCTTCTGCAACCTTGACAGCCACCATTTCTAAGTCTGGCCTAACACAGGAACCAATTGCCTGTGTCTGGCATTTTCCCAGTTCCTAAGCAATTGTTCCTAGGTATTATGTTTTTTCTGCCTAGAAATGGCCTCTTTCTCCTGAGGAGCTCACATTAATACTGACCCATCATCTTCAGTTAAATATTAACTGGGTGTCAGAGCCCGAAGGCTGCAGGGCTCTTTTGAACTGGTCACATGAGTTCGTTATGCCCAGTTTATTCTTTGCCTTTTCCCTCTACCCCCGACTTTCTGTGAGCTCCTGACTCAGAACAGCTGTATCAAAAAATCCAAGTGCTGTCCCTGGGCCTCCTGCTCCGTCATTGCTTCTTCCATCCTGATAGGCTCAAGTGTGGCTGATGAGTGCAACAAATGCCCCTTTTATCCTCAAAGCAGTGTGTCAGCCCTGGGAGCAGGTACCACAAATGCTTCAGAAACGTAAAACTTTAAAGTGGGAAGATGGTGGGGTATGAATCAGGAGCTCATTAATAATGAGAGTTTTGAGGTCAAAATTATCCTTGGTCATTGTGTTATTAAGTTCTCTCTTTTGTGAAACACAACCAATACCACCTGATGCTCCTTCAAGTCTAATGCCAAATTATTTGCACCTTTATATATAATTCTCATATTCTCATTATCGTCTCTTCTGGAATCTGAGGTGGTGTATTTAAGCATTTAAAAGGGGGCACAGTACTGCTGGAGAGATGGCTCAGTCGACTGTGTTTGATCCCTGGAACCCATATTAAAAGCCCAGAGTGGGGACTGGGGTGATGGCTCAGTGGATAAAGGTGCTTGTTGCCAAGCCTGAGGTCTTGGATTTAATCCCTGCAGCTCACATGAAAGAGAAAATATATTCTTGTAAGTTGTCTTCTGACCTCTAGATGTGTGTCCTTACATGTGCCTGTACACACACACACACACACACACACACACACACACACACACACACGTAAATGAATGTAAAAACAAAACACAAAGTCAAAGATGACAGTACATGGTTGCAATCTCAGTGCTAGTGACGTGGAGAAAAGTTGATTCCTGGAGCTTACTTCCTAACCAGGATAGTGGAATAGGAAAGGTCCAAGCCAACAAGAGACCCTGTCTCAAAATTAACATGAATAGTGTTCCTGAGGATAACACGAAGACAGCCCTCTGGTCTTCACAGGTTTACATGCACACATGTAACCACATGTAATAGTTGATCGAACCTCACTTGGTGCCTCATTTGTGTTACAGGATATTTGTTTACACTGTGTGAAGATGTCTTGTTGTGATTGGTTTAATAAAAAGACGAGTGACCAATGGCTAGGCAGGAGAGAATAGGTGGGACTTCTGGGGAGAGGAAGGAATTCTGGGAAGTAAAGTGGGGAGATGAAAGAGACCCATGGAACAAGTCCTCTGTACAGAATAGAGAGAGGTAAAAGCCATGTGGCAGAATGTAGATTAATAAAAGCAGGTTAATTTAATTTATAAGAACCAGTTGGGAACAAGCCTAAGCTAAAGGCCAAACTTTCATAATTGTTAACAAATCTCTGTGTCGTTATTTGGAGCTGGTGGCAGAAAAGAAAATCTAACTACACATCTGTATGTCTTTTTTCACTTTTTTTTTCTTGCTTTTTAAGAAATACAGTCTTATGTAGCCCAAGTTAGCCTTGTATTTGACATGTAGTAGAGGATAATGTTGAAATCCTTATGCTCCTGTCCTGCTGTGCCAAGTGTTGGGATGCTGGGATTACAGGTGTGACTGGTTTTCAAATTTCTTTAGTAACTGTCAGCTGAAGGGTTATAGCTTCCGACTTGACTTCTTTGGAGTGTCTGTGTACTTCCTAAGAAATGTTGGGACAGAGCAGGTTTCATATTCTACATCCTATTTTGCACAATACTTTAGTGTCTCCTCCCCTGACTCTTTCCTAGTCATGCTCAACTACTTCAAGCTAAGCTATATGGAACAACTATTAAATCCCAGGCAGGAGCTTATGGAAGGATGAAGCTGTGTAAAGCAGAATGTTGACTTCAAAGAGTTGGTTGTCATTTGATGCACCCACAGCTACAGCCCAAGTCTCAGCCAGATTCGTCTTTTCCTGGAACCTAAGACAGGTTTTTAGAGGTGAGATTTCATTTTAATTGAATTAATTTCCAGCTCTTTCCTTTAGCTCCATTAGCCTTGCAGGTCTTGGGTCTGTGCCATTGTTAATTTTCAGAATTTAATAATGACCCTGGGATTCTGCCAATGAGACTTTAATTAATTTTTGACACTAGGGTTAAAAATAGTCCCCTAGCTTGCTTTTGAGTTCTTTCTACTGATTGTTTCTCTTTTCTTTTTATCCTAACAGACCCCATCACACTGTACTTTTCTTTAATCATGTCCACAATGGTCACATATAACTGACAATTTAATGGTGGCAGTGATTAAAGCTTACACTGAAGTGCATGAGCAAATGGAACTTTGATGAAGCATTCAATTGTTCTAATGGCAAACCTTTGTCTCACAGAGATCGCTTTTCTGTGTACTCTGTAATATGTCACCTTATGATGTGACGCTAAAGTCAGAGAACATGATGAAAATCACCTACAGTTAAAACCATCACTACAAACTTACCAATGCAACAGCAACCCTCTATTACATTTTATCTTCCTGCATTTTTTCTTGGGCAGTGGGAACCAAGGCTGTGTTTAAGGTGAAATGAGGAATGGTAGCTGTTGTCTGTGTGTGCCTCTAATTCCAGCACTTGGAAGGCTGAGTAAGAAACATTGAAAGGTTGGGGCCAGCCCAGGCTACATAGCAAGACCCTGATTAATAACAAAGAACAAAAAATCAGCCATATTTTTATGTCCTCCGCTAAGAATGTCCAAATACGGTCAAGTCAGCTGACTATGAATACACACTCACTGTCTCAAGAACTAATTGCTTTGGATGAGAATATATATGTTCTGGGACAAGACACAACAATATAAGATTTAAGTTATGTGGAAGAAATTTGCATAATGAAGTCATTAACCTGATATTATCATTCCGTCTCAAAGTATATTGTCAATGAAGTTTGCTTTTTTCCCTATAAAACAGATTTTTAAAAAAGTAATAGTGAAAAGAAAAAAAAAGTAACAGTGAATGTGATCAAACTTGGATACTATATTACCCAAACTTTTCTTAATATAAGGGAGAGTGTTGAGCTATGTCATTGGACTCCAAGCTAAACACTCTTGACATTCTGGTGAAGTCTGCTTCAGCCATAGACTGATGAGGACACCCTCAGAGGAGGAGCACAGAGAATGACGCCATAGGGTGCTTACTTGTCAACACGGTGACTGATCTGGAGGGTTTGGTGACCACATTCCCGTTGACCACCACCAGAGAGATGATGTAATAGAGACCATGATAAGTGGCCTTAAAGACCACAGGCGGAGGCAACGTGCTGTTGAATTCCTCAAATTCGAAGAAATAGTTTTTGGACTCGCCAGCTACCCTCACCACATAGACGGAGGCCGGGCTGACGATATCGGAAGCTTCTAAAGACACAGTGATGTTGTTGTCATCTTGCACAGTCACGTGCAACGTTGTAACAATCTATTCAAGAGAAAGACAAGAGGTAGAAGTCAGAGTCAGGCGATGGATCATAAATCATGCTGAGATAATTTTTGCAAGATGAACAAACGGTGAGTGTGGTTATGATAGCTATAGGTATTTTAGTCACACAACCAAAGTCAGTTTGCCCATCTCATGAAAAATGATCTCAGAGTTTTACAACGAACATTTGATATTCCATTGAAAATGTGTCTTGAGCTCCCGGAGTATTTAATGTGAAAAGCACACAATACACATCAGATGGATGAAGAAATGACAAATGAAGTCACTGTCATAGTTAATTTCCAGGGAAGATCTGTGTTCTGATAAGTGGGCGACGTGTTTGAGCAAACACTATTTTAGAGGAAGCCTTTTTGATGTAATTATTTCCTTTCTTTTGCTCACCTGTCAATTCTGTAAGTGGGGAAGATATCAGGACAGAACCCTGGGAAGATAATTCTCTTCATTACAAATTAGCCAGCCCTTAAGCACAGAAATCCTGGTAAGATGGAAAAGCGACCATATGCACAGCCATGGGTGCCTAAAATCATTCCTTCAAATCTTCAGGTAAGTTCAGGGGTCGGGGATATCGCTCAGCTGGCAGAGTGCTTAGCTCGCATTCATGTAACCTGAGTCAGTCCTAAGTACCACATACACACACATGGAAGTTACTAGCTGGAGGAACACTTTAGGAGAGATGTCTGGGGACACATGGCTCAGGAGAGACAGCTCAGCGACTAAGAGCATTCACGGCTCTATTGTGAGAACTGGAATTCCATTCCCAGAACCCATGCAGTGCAGCACTCAGCTGCCCCTAACTCCAGCTCCAAAACACAGCTGCATGCACACACAGACACAGCACACACACACACACACACACACACACACACACACACACACACACAAGAAACCTTTAAAAATGTGTAAAGGAGATGGGCGATGGTGGTGCACACATTTAATCCCAGCACTCGGGAGGTAGAGGTAGATCTCTGAATTGTAAGCCAGCTTGGTCTACAGAGCGAGTTCTAGGACAGGCTCAAAAGCTACAGAGAAACCCTGTCTCAGAAAACCGAAGAAGAAGAAGAAGAAGAAGAAGAAGAAGAAGAAGAAGAAGAAG
Source organism: Cricetulus griseus (assembly GCF_003668045.3). Lineage (NCBI taxonomy): Eukaryota > Metazoa > Chordata > Mammalia > Rodentia > Cricetidae > Cricetulus > Cricetulus griseus. Next base: position 11,664,237 of record NC_048601.1, read on the forward strand.
AAGAAGAAGAAGAAGAAGAAGAAGAAGAAGAAGAAGAAGAAGAGAGAAACAAGAAGAAAAAGAAAAGAAAAATGTGTAAAGGATGTTTGAAAAATCATTTGTATAGTTGGCCTGAATGTCCATTCTTGATTCTGTGCAGACTCCAAGGGCAGAAATAATCCTTTGCTGTTTGCATCCAAGACTCATGTGCTTTGTACCACCTACTGCTTAGACTCTTCACGCATTTGGTGAACTGTATAAGCTGTCTCACTACCATAAGTTAACCACCTACCCAGTGTAGGTGCCATGGTCCACATTCCATAGACCATCTACAAAGGATCTCCCTGCATGCAAATTTGTCATGAGAGAGATGTGTTACTCCCAATCTCATTTTCTAGTTGAGGTTCAAAAAGACTACTTTCCTAAGGTCATAAGTTCAAAACCCAAACTCCCTATTTGTTCAGTATGCCTATTACTGTCACTGTCACCTGTTTCCTAGCACTGAGTTTGTCACACAGAATGTAAATGGAAGCATCAAAGGTCCGATGATTCCCTCAACTACATGAGGGCATTTCTTAAAATCAATCTGCCTATTGAATTTTGTATGACACATTTTCAGCAACTAAATTAAATGTGGTGGAGTATATATCAATGCCCTAAAATAGTTTATAGAGACTTAAAAAATGTACCAGTATTTTTTCTTTTGAACACATTTTTATGGTCATTAGTATTTACATAAGATATCAGGCATTAGTAAGCATTTAATTCTATCTTCACATTAAGCAGGCTGGATTGTGTTCACGGTATTCTAACCACACTGGGTTGTTAGGTGGTGTACATCATCCCAGGTCATGAGGAGTAACTTATTTTTAGGTGTATCCACAGCTCTAAGACCAGATCCTGGTAGGTACACCTGATGTGTGTGGCCATGTTTGCAATAGAAGATAGCTTCTGTGCATGAATTCTAAACTTCTGGTTATCACATCGTCTCCTCTTAGCCTCAGACAGCAGTCAGGAAATTCTTGCTTTGTGGGTGCCCTAGTTCCTCTGCACACAGAAGACGTTGAATCTCAAGCCCTTGGTTCTTGTGCACAGTAAGCACACCCCTTGGGTGGTTATGATCAAGCTCATCTGAAGGACAGGACAGGGCATAGCTGACCTTCCACCATTGGAGTGTGGCTAGCACAGACGCATCCAGTCTTTCTGCGTGCCGAATCTTCTCCCTGTGGCTAAATGCATCTATCCCTAACCAGACAACTGTCCGACCAGCCGCATTCTGTGCCTAATCTCAACCTGTCTGCTCCCTGCTGAGAAGGAGAACCCAAGTCAGTCCTTTAGTGGCCTGAGGCAGCAGGAAGGTGTTCTGGGGACAGGGAAGGCTCTGCTATGAGGAAAGGAAACAAGACTCAAACACAGATGGGCCTCAGAAAGAGACCACACGTGGTGATTTCCACGACTGTGTTCATGAATTGCCTAGTGAATCGAGCACTCTGGTGATAGGTAGATCTTCAAATTAGCTGGTGACTGATGAGAAAAACATTTAGATTTTAACTTATTGAAATGAATTGGCAAATATGTGTCACCCTTTTCATAACAGATTTTATTTAAGTGTATTTCATAATTTATTTGGAATCTTAGAAGTCTTGTATCTTAGTCACCTAAAATAATTAGTCCTACTAGTAATCATTATTTTCCACCGATCATATATGTATTACAGATTTATAGTGGGTATTTGGATCAATAGCTGTAAGTTTAATTAAGGGAAAAGAAGAAAAAATTACTTATTTAGTTTTTTATTATTCACCTTCCACATACAATTAGCAGTTTTTAGCATATAGCAACAATGAAAATGGTCTGTTAATCAAAATACAGAAAAGCCAAGCACTGGCTATGTAATAAGAGTCAAATCTGGCTTTTGTGTCTCACTGATTATAGAAGTTGGTTTATTACCTTGGAAAACATTAACTTTACAAACACCAAAGTCACAATGATAATTTTTTGGTACCATGTCTCAGCCAGCCAGTCCACGGTGGCTGCAACAATAGCAGGGGGAGCTAGAGACACACATTCTGTGTTTGAGTAAATGTCTAATGTGTCTTGATGGTTGCAGAAAAGGGAATAATCTTCCAAATGCTAATGGCAGCTTTGGCGATGATTGTATCAGCTATGAAAATAAGTCTTGGCCCATGTACTGCCAGGTTGCCAAAAATAAGTCAGAGTGGCTAATCAGATTCACTTGCTGGGACTAATGAGGACAGGCAGTGGGCCAAGTGGGAGCTAGGCAGTGAGCCTGATAGGAACCTGGTCTCGGCTGCTGCCTCCTTCCTGGTCCATTGTGCCTCAGATTGTCCTGGGATCAATCTCTGCTCAGGAGGAGGGTCTGACTCTGTGGCCCCCCGGCATGAGTTCTCTGCTAAGAGCAAGGAGGAATAGAAGTAACTATCGTCCCTGATTTGCTTATGTGCTGACTATAAAAATACTTTAAGAACATTTTTGTTTGTTTGCTTTTTGAGACAGGGTTTCTCTGTGGCCTTGGAGGCTGTCCTGGAACTCACTCTGTAGACCAGACTGGTCTGGAACTGATCTGCCTCTGCCTCCCGAGTGCTGGAATTAAAGGCATGCACCCTCACCGCCAAGCCCTTAAGAGCATTTTTGGGGCTGGGTCCACCAGTATTGCTTAACTCTGCAGTAAGATTTTCACCTACATTTCCTTTACACATATTTAAAAACATTTCTTATTGGTTAACACTTTTACACATTTATGTGATGAACTGTGTAGTTCTCAACCCCATTACCCGCCCCCCCCCAACTGCCCCTCTTCTCAGCAACTCCCCCTTCCACTCTCATGTCCTGGTTTTGTGCCAAGAGGTTAAGAGCAGAGGTGGGAGGTTATTTACTGGAACAAGGAGAACTCACCAGCAGTTACATCACTGAAGAAAGTGACACCCCTCCCCCAACAACTGTTGATTGTCAAACATCCATCTCAGTGGGTGGGGTTTCATGGAATGAAATGACAGAACAAGCCTAGACACACATCTCCTCATACCTCTTGTGATTTATGGTTCAACACTAAAGATCAGCTCTTGGTGGCAGCAGCTGGGGCCTGAGGTTTGGTTATAGCAAGAAGTGGGAATTCAGGAGACTGTGATTGGTCCATAGCTATTCCCAGGGGGAGAGGAGCTACTGGAAATAGGATGGGAAGCACCACTAAAAAGGTTCTGGGGTATAGGATGAGGAAACCACCGACTGACCAGAGACCAGTCAGACCCTGGTAAACAGTCCCCTGTCCCAAATAAAAGCAATAATAATGCCTATTTGACAAGCTTTTATAATGAGCATTTTTATGTATGCTTTTCCTTTTACTCCTTAAAGCAGTTATCAGACATAAGTATTATCTCCAGTTAATACAGTGAGATAAAATAATTTGTTTACATCCATAGCACAGGCTTGGTATCAGAGGGTTTGTATTTATATTCCTGCTCTACAGTTTACTACCTATGAGTGCCTAGGGACATCTAAGGTTCTCTGAACTTAGTTTTCATGATGTCTAGAATAAGGAAATATTATAGCCCATGAATTGTGCATGAGTGTGGAGAGAGTTCTACAGCATCCAAGCGCAATGCAGAATGATAACTAAAAATTCCATCACTCGGAAGAAACATACATGACATCTTCTTATCAAGTCACCATGCATATAGGAATGAAAAGGCCACTCACTGTACCGAACACCATAGTGAATAAATAGTTCCTGACATTGTGCAGACAAAACACTTCCAAGGAAAGAGTCAAACCTATGAGAGATGCACCAAGATTTTACATGTTACGGGGGGCATCAGAATGGCCATGTAACCAAGTCTGCATTTTATAAATAACCTCAGATGTATTTTCTGGTTGAGCCATCAACACACCCATTTAGGTGTTATCTCAAGTCACTGGGGAAGTCGCTAAGGATCAAAGATAACACTGGATTTCTCAAGGCAACTCCTCCTGTGTGAAGGAATGGGCGCTGTCCCAGCTAACTTATCCATCAACTCAGCTTGGCTTAATGGAGGAATGTCCTGATGGTTAACTGACGGTGGAAACCCACTCCAGCATGGGCAGCGCCAGTCTCCAGACGGTGCGTCTGGCTGTGTAAGAAGCAGGTTTCTCCCATGGTGTCTGCTTGGGTTCTTGCCCTGACTTCACCCCCGTGACGGACTGAGACCTAAAAGTGGAAATAAACCCTTCCCTCCACTAAGCCACTTCTGGTTGGAGTGTTTTATCGGAACAACAGAGTGAAACTAGAAAAGGTACTCAAGGAAATTCTTGCAGGTACAGAATGTGGTTTTTGTTATGTCATTGTCCCCACACTGTCAGGACCTGAAGAAAGAATGACTTCCCTGATGCCAACTTCCATGTCCGTATGTGGCTGACAGCCAACTCCCTCAGTGCAGACCATTGCTGATTCCTCTAGATTATGCTTGATAGATGATTTAAAAGTGTGGTATGAAAGAGAAAAACACTTTGAAGATTAACAGGCTTGAATTCAAATTCCAATTTATAGCTATTATCTCATTTAAATTCTTCCCAGGTGTGTCCAACCTAGGGATGATTATGAATTCAACTCAACACATTGGTAGATGACAATGTCATATCACTGTGTCAAAAGGTTGGCCTTTATTGTCTCAGGTAAGTGACAGAGATGCTGAAACCTACTGTGACTGGCTTTTGGGAGAGGGAGATTGAGATGAGAGCTGCACTTTGCCTACCTTACTGCTAGGAACTTAGTAGATTCCCCCAAACAAAGGCCAGGCCCTCCCACTATGTTTCTATTTATTTGCATGTGTGTGTGTGTGTGTGTGTGTGTGTGTGTGTGTGTGTGTGTGTGTGTTTGCACGTGCGCACACTCAAGTACATGCTGCAGCTTTTGAGTGGAGGTTACAGAATGACTGGCAGGAATCAGTTATCTCTTTCTACCTTGTGGGTCAGAGGGACTGAACTCAGATCTGCAGGCTCAGTGGTAGCTTACCTTTACACTAATGATGCTAATACATTTCTGACCTATTTCCTCATTGATTTTCTTTAAACTATGTAAATTTTAGAAGCTGTATATTTCTATAGGACACAAAGTCTAAGAATAACATAAGGACCAGTCCATTTCCTCACTCTTTAGTGACATGCTTCTGTGACATCATGAACCATAGAAGCCCGCATTTCTTTTTCTCTTAGTGCTGTGACAGTCTGAGCTCACCTACTGGAGTGGGGTAACCATGGAAACAGTGTTAATACTAATGCTGTTGTGAAATTTGGAAACCGGGAAGCTGTATTTAGCTGATGATTGGCAGGAGAGGAGGCAGGTTGGCTTTTCAAGCCAGGGGCACACAGAATCCATATGATCTCAGCAGGTGAGCAACTGGGCACATTATAGACACCTGTGACTTTCTTCTGGTTCAATGTGCTTTGAGAAGCAGATGATGCTGATAGCTTAATTTTTCCCCTTTTGAGTAAAGTTTGAAAAGGACTTCCCCTTGCGAAGATGCTTGGGAAGTGCTGCTGTTTCACTCACAGGCAGATACTGTTAGAAACAGCCATGCAGAGCCTCTGACTTTAGAAAGTCTGAGTTTACATCTCCTTGAAGCCATGAAGCATCTTCCAGTTAGTTAAACCCAGTTAGTAAAGGTAGTTAACAAAGAGCCAAGTCTACCGCCCAATATCACCATATGCTTGCTTAGGTAAGACCCTTGTGACATTCTGCAGTTCCATCCTTTAGTGACTCTTCCTTTTAAGTTGCTTAGGTTGGCAGCAGCATGTGAGACCTTTAACGAAAACAGTTTCACACATCCACAATCACCAGGGTCCTTTACCGAGTCCGCTGTATGAACGGGGAAAAGCCCGGATGCTAAGGAAAATGGAATGCAACACTTCACCGGCTGTGCTCAGTGTTTACTTTCAGATAGTAATGGTCTCAAACCATGGAAAAAGAAGTTTCTTAGATGGTGGGTGACAGCCACACTTATCTGTGAGTGTAAGGGTTTGCATTTAAAATTAATTTAGGGATTATGCCGTTTAGTAAAGTGGTAGTAATATACAACTATACTTTCAGGGATCATTTCTATAGTTCATAAAGTAGTAGTAGTAGTAGATTGTTACCTAAGATTCCTGTCCTAACTAGCCATGGGTTGTTGGGTTATTTCCCTGCTATTGCATGGGCCTTCCGGCCAGCTGGACTGCCTTTGGTCACCTCCAGGGTATCGGTGCCACACTCCTGCACCTTTAGGGACGTCTAACTTGCCGTGCAGGTCATTCCTGTGCTTCATAGGAGTTGTCGATGAAAAGGGACTGGAAAGAGCACAAGCCAGAAGTCTGCTGTGAAACTCGTGTGTCCTACATGTGATGGGGTGCCACAGCCATGAAATCTCAGCAATATGGCTGCCTCTGGAAACCTGGACAATTCCAATACCAGTTGACATCCCAAAATGGATGGATAAACCTACCGGGGCCCCATCCCTAGATGAGGAGCTGAAGACAACTAGTGCTGAGGAAATGAGAAGTAGTCTTCCCCGTGGACCTCTATCGAATACCAACTAGTCAGCTCTGAAATCATATGCCTATAAATGACACCAAATGAACTCAGCATGTTATAGTTACATATTTATCTGCACACACACACACACACACACACACACACACACACACACACACACACACACCAACGATGATTAAAGGAAAAGAAGCCTTGGATTTGAGAGGGTTGGAGGGAGAAGATGGGGGAAATGTAATCCTATTTTAGTTAAAATAAGAGTTTTAAAAAGTTAAGGATTAATGCTAAGACAAAAGTACCCCACCTTTAGGTTATAAAGTAGGAACTGGTCAGATGCCCATTCTAAAACAAAAGCAAAAGTTCCTCTCCATGGCCTGATGGCCCCGGAATTCCTTTTGGGGAAAACAGCCACTTGGTAAAGAAGGGAACACTCTGGGGCCCTGAAGAGAAGGATCTGGGCAAATGAACAACGCCATAAACAGACAAATTGGTGTTCTACTTACAAAAACAGATGGCTTCATTCCAGAAAGTTCAGGGAGAAATGAGAGACAAAGAGATAAGAAAACCAGGGAGAAAAGGAGCCAGCAAGATAGTTAGATGCCGGGAAGTGGAAGGGGCAGACAGCCAATGGAAACACACAGATGGAGAGGGGCCGAGGGGCACTGGAAAGCTGGAAATGCCTGGTGTTGTGTTTGAAGATAGCGTTTTAATCAGTAAATGTTTTCCTTCTCCTGGCTTCCCAGGCTACAGGAAGTTCTGTGGCACTCACAGAGCCTAGGTGTGCACAGGAAGCCTCCAGCGCTCCCCGAGAAGGCTGTTTTACCTTAGCGTGGTGGGGTGTGGAAATGGCCTCTGGAAGTTGGCACCTGAAGGGAGAGGAATAGGTGAGAATGATGATTCCTACCAAGTGAAATATCTCACGGGGGGTTTGAAATATTATCAGAGTGGAGCAGACTTAACGCCCGCTTCGTTAGGTGTCTGAGAAGGAAGCCATTCCTGACTCCACCATGAAGTGCTGAGTGAGGGTTAGCAGAGGTGAGTGCAGTTGAAATGATGACATGACATAGGAAAGAAATGACAGGAACTCAAGTCTAAGTAGCCTTAAGAGATGCAGAATGCGTAGTCCTCTAAACCCGGTAACTTGGACGGGCGTGTGTTTGTTCTACTGTGGATTCTGTGTATACACACACACACACACACACACACACACACACACACACACACACACACACGTCACTATCATATATGCAGGAGGTGTGCAAGCAGATATGGCAAGAAAGAAAGAGGGTAACGTAGCATTAGCTCAGTATAGCTTAATGGGTAAGGTGAATGGGTTACCCTTGGGCATCCTAGTTCAGGTGCTGAGCAAGGAACTGGATTATGTATTTAAGAAGAGAGGTCTGGTCCCAATATTAGAAGAAGTAGTAGATTCCTCTACATAGTCTGTGACATCCCCAACCCTTGGTTTTTGACTAGGTTGACAGGACCAGACACATAGCCTTGAGACTTGTCTTCGATTGTGTCTATGGTTTCTCTCTTCTTTGAAATACTGGATTGGTGGCTGGAGAGACAGTCAAGCTGTTAAGAAACCACACTGTTCTTTCAGAGGCATTTGCAACCCAGCGCCCACATCAGGCAACTCACAACTGCCTGTAGCCTCAATGGATCCGCGCGCGCGCACACACACACACACACACACACACACACACACACACACACACCAATATAAATAGTTCAAAGATAACAGAGATTTAAAGTAATAGTCTCTTGATAGAACAGTATTATAAAAACAGGATTATGAAGGAAAACAACACCAGTTGAATAAGGTATTTTTGCTCTCTAGAACACAGATAAATGCAATGCACTACAGATGCAAATTTCTCATCTGGAAAATGAGGCCAGTGCTTCTTTGTACAATGACTCACACCACGGTTTGAATGGTGTCTGTCCTACTGAGCCTCATGCTGATGGATTCAGTGGCAGTGTTGGGACGTGGGTGGATTAAAATGTCTTGTCTTGGTAAGAGGGCTTAGCTCTTCCTCATGGTAGGTGCTTGCTGTCTTGTGATTCGTGTGCTTTTGAAAGTAGATTGGTTTAGACTAGTGGTTCTCAACGTTTCCCAATGCTGTGACCCTTTAATATAGCATCTCATGTTGTGGTGACTCAAACCATAAATTATTTTCATTGCTACTTCACAACTGTAATTTTGCTACTGTTGCAAATCATAATATATTAATATCAGATATATAGAATATCTTATGTGATGTGAAGGGATAGTTTTACCCACAAAGGGTGGAAACCCTCAGGTTGAGACCTGCTGCTCTAGAGTAAGACTGTGTCTATGTCTCTCTCACACATGGTCGCTTGCACTCCACCTTTTTTACCATATTATGAGGAAGTATGAGGCTCTTATTAGATGCTTCCATCTGAACAGGGAACTACACTCCTTCCCTTTGTAAAACGAGCCTTAGCTGTTTTTGCTATAGTAAGAGGGAGATAGGTGGAGACAACTCTATTGGATGGAGGTTCTAAACTGGGCAGCATAGCAGGGTCTGTTCTAAGTGTCCAGCAAAGAGCAGCTCTGTCCACAGGAGTAAGATGGGAAGAAAATCTTAGGGAAAGGTTTGCAATTCTCACCCGATACTAATCTGTTTCAGGCTATCAGTTAGAACTTTCACAGTTTGCAGTCCTGGCTTCGCTAGCACCACACAATTTTCTGCTCCATCACAATTTTCAAGAACTCACCGAACAGCCAAAGCTCGACAGCACCCACCCACTCCAAGTGTCCCTTGCCTCTGCAGTCCTATTCACATGTTCCTTGAGGGTAAAATTTTCCTCCCCTCACTCTAGCTGTCTGATACCAATCTCTATTTAAACAACCAACTTTTTTTTTTAGAGACTTTTGACAATTAGTCTATTTTTGAAATCTTACAGCCTGTGTGGAGACCTCCTGGGACATATCCCTATAAATGCCAGACCATGTCTCTTCTCCTTTACCTCAGGGCCTCCCACCTTCAATTGCGTGTTTCAAGCATCTCAAACCGATACAAAGAGGAAATGTGCTCAGATTCTCCATAGGAGGGACAGTAAAACTGAGGCATTTTTCTGGCTTGTCTTTATTTCCCAGTGTTAACTTTAGTCACCAGTGCGTGAGTGGGGTGTTCAGCCATCACTGACGCCATTTAGAACGAGAAGAAGAGGAGAACAACAATATGATATTTATGTTTTAAATGAAGCTCAAAAATACCCTTGTCTTTGAGAACAGCTGTAGAAAGACAGTCTGCAGTGTACCGTGCCGAGTCAAAGGCTCCATTCTTCAGGAGGTGGCACATGTACATAAAGGAGGCTCTTATGCTGGGCGTCCGGACATGTCGAGGCTCCTATGTGACATATTGAACTTGTTAATTGATGTTTCACGGTAAAATAGTTCCCTATTTCCCATTATTGTGCCTATTTAAAATGTAAGAAAATAGAAATTTTGCATCCCCACAGAAATAATTTTCAACGTAGTTTAACAGACGATTTCTATGCTACTGAACGCCATGGCAATAGCGAGCTAGTGGGTAGGATTATTCGGAAATGTCCCTGTCTCTTTCACACATTTCTTTGTTTACAAGTACGCCAGGCCAGTGTGCAACAATCTCCAGCATTTAAGGTAAGATATTTATGAAGTTTTATTCATTCATGCTAAAGTCACAACATGACCAACTTTCACAGACAGCTGAAGGTGAAAGGGTCACGGTTTAAAACCAGTGCCAATGTGCTTGAACTTCTGAGACTTGCCTTTCCTACCTTGAGTGCCCTGAAACACAGCTTAAAAATCAACATTGAGTTTTCATGTCTTAACCACCTGATCTCTACTTCCTCCTCCCATGTTCCCCATTTCCTTCTCTTTGTCTGTCCCTTCAGCTTCCTGTCTGTTGGTTAGCTCTGTAAATAATTTTCCTAAAAACCTGGTTAGTTGTCTAACATAGTACTTTGCTATGCGAAGTTTAACAAATGTTTACAAAACTTAAATCCATCTCCATATATTCACGGAACCTTTAACCTTTAGCCAGATCCTAACCTTATGCCTCGTGTGTCAGAGTGCTGCTTAGGCTATCTCAGTTTCTCTTTGGCTAAGGCAAAACTCTAATCAATGTGGATGGAAATGAAAAAAAGACTTGCCCAAGTAAGGCAGACAGTGAGATGGAGGGAGATGGAAGTGAATGGAGAGGAGAATGGAGCCCAACAGAGGAGAAAAGCAAAGCAAATAAAGATAAGTGCTGATGGGGAATGTACTGTGTATGTTCATCTTATTGATTGTTAAATAAAGTTCTGTTTGGCTAATAAAACAGCAAGTTAGACAGGACTAGGAGTCCAAGAGGATTCTGGGAAATGTAGTAGAGAAGTGGTGATCCAGGCAGGAAGTGACATAGTAAGGAGACTCATATCTAAGCAAGGAAACAGTAAGTGTCTTTCTTTCCCCTTCGCCTCCACCAGTGGCAGGATGTGAGCCACCGGCAAGGAAGGACACCAATAAGACGTCCGATAAGATAAGTCTTATAAAATATATAGATGTATGATAATTGAGACTGAGCTAACAGATGAGAATCCTAGTCATTGGCCAAGCAGCTTTGAACCTAATACAAGTCTCTCTGTGCATTAATTTGGGCCCTAACTCGGGCGGGCGGCTGGTGTAAAGTTCACACGTGGCGGTGGGGCTTGGCGGCTTTTGGCGGAAAGATTTATCGTAACAAAGTGGGGCGTGAAGAATAAAGCTTCCAAATTAAGCATGAGTGTAGGTGATCAACGAAGACCAAAGCTGCCATCTTGTGCCTTCGGTACTCTGATTTATTTGTGTCACTAATTTCTTGTGCTCTTACTATTGGGCAGATAAACCTCAAGCTGGGCAGGGGTTACATCTCACTTGTCCCCTTTTCTACTTTCAACTCTCCTCCTTTTCTCCCCTGACTAGGCTACAATTTGTTTTTGACTTTCAGAGAATTATGTTTTCTTAACAACATGCAGATAAATCATTAATACATCATCTGTTGCTATGGAAACTAAGGGACATATAATCATCCCCCCTCCACGAAATGACCATCCATTCACTTAGCTGGGCTCATGTATGGAGAGTCAGACACTGGACAGGAGACTGGAATCAAGGACTGCCTTCATTTAATAAGTTTTCAGAATTATGAATTAATAAGAGCCAACCACATGAGTCACTTATAAGCTTTAAGAGATACACTTCAGGTTTCCTTTTAGACAATAATTGGAGATCTGTTTTCTTCAGTCATTTCTCCTAAGGTTTTTCTACAACTTTATACTTTTAGGAAACAAATCGTGGACTATTTGCTCACATGACTTTACTAATATTTCATAATAATACAACATAATGTTTTCCAAACATAGTCGTGCATAATTTATTATAGGTAATAGGAGTAATTACATATACTTAGTGCATAACAGGAGATTCTCTCTTTCATTTGGCATACAAAATACCATTAACATGATGCATTAGTTTAGTTGATTAATGGGTCTATTTTGGTGCAATCCATTTAGCACTCAAAGTGTGAGAGATTTTTACTTATAAGGTAATTATTATTTAAGTCCAAACTGACTGCTGTAATGAAAAAGAGAAATGAATGATAACAACAATAATATTTAGCATATGTTAAGTATATAATATATGTCAGGAATTATTTGGGGTGTTTCAGATGAATTGTGCCCCTTTCTTGAAGTAATGTTCAGAAATTATTATTATTATTATTATTATTATTATTATTATTATTATTATTATCACCTAATCAATGACTAGTAACTAGACAACAGGAATTCATATAGAAATTCAAGCAGTAATTTTACATTCTTACTTTATGCTCGATACAAGACCATGTTTGTGAACAAAAGAGACAAAATTATCCTGCCCTCCCAGAGAATGAAGACATCAACCTTCTAGGAGCAGATAGGACCTTGCAAATCATGCTTAGATGTCAGAGAGGTCTTCCATGGGTTTTAATGCCCTGTGGATGAGGAGACATGAGCAGCCTTCTTTGACAACAGAGGCCCGAGTGGTAGTGTGTAGCCTAGACTACGAGAAGTGGAACCCTTTAAGCCAAGGAAACCTGACGCCCATGACAAGGATATTTTTTTTCAATGGCATACATAGGAGGAGAATATTTCTCAAATGTGGGTCTTCCTGAATTCAAGCTAGTGAAATGTAGATTGTAATATTTCAAGTTCCCAATTTTGTCAAAGCTACTTTTTATTCCCTTCTGCCTCAAGGGTCAATGCTTGCTTAGTTGGCCTCTCCATTCACTCTCTACAGACATTAAGGAAATTGGACTGCTGGGTCAATGGTTGGAGTTAGGCTGTTTTTTTTTTTTTTCTTCCCCGAATTACTTGATAATTTTCCAAGAGGTGATGAAAACTGCCTCCAGCATTTGCTATTTTTAGATAACAAAGAAATAAAAACAAAAGCAAGACACTAGGTAAGTTTTATGACTATATTTGGTCATAAATGTACTTAAAATTACATTATCGTAAAAAAATGTCTAAGTGTATGCTATGTGTTAGAATAGAACTTTTGGAACTTAAAAGTCACAGAAGCATTGGAAGCTTAGCTTAGAAAAGGCTCTGAGGTTCTAAAGCTTTCAAGAAACACTCTGAGTATGATAACACTGCTAGACTAGGGGCATGTTATACCAGTGATGCCTTAGTTTTTAAAGTTTTAAATATATTACTGTAAGCATAAATCCTGATCCAGGCAACTCACATATCTTTATTTACTTTTACTATTTTTTAAAACGTTTTTTTGTCCAGACCAATGTGACAAGAGTCATCTAGGCTAAAGCTACTCTAAGCAATTCTTGCCAATAGTCAAGAGGTGAAAATGGGTGACTGTCTGAACAGGGTAATTTGCAGATAATCCAATGTGAACTCTTCTTAGCTAGGTATTTCTTTTGGCCACCAGATAATCACACGTCTAAGACTTAGAGGTTTGAATAGAATAAGGCAGCACTAGTCACATACAAATCACTGTTGCCTATGTACTTCACACACGGTGGAGGTGAGTCCTCTAATTTGACCATCTGAGATCAACTCATGTTATCAGCTTCATGATCTGTATTAACCTTTATTGACCCTGTGCTTTGTTATCTATGCAGCGTCTCATGTCAAACTTAAGCTTAGAACTATTAACAAAAGGTAGATGGATGATATGTACAGGAATTCTATGTGGAACAGAAGGTGGTGACTGATTGGGGCACTTGGTGTCAGCAGGAGATCTTTTTTCTTCCAAAGATTCAAAAATTCAACAAATAGCTCAAAGAATGATTTTGAGAAATTCCTTCATCCTGAGTAAATACAAAAAAAAAAAAAAATCAATACCTGCACAAGAACTTGAGATGTTGTTGATCCCAAACCCCTACAATTCCACATGCTTGGGAAAGAACAACCTGATGCTACCTTTAAAACATTAGGCCATACATTAAAAATTCCAGTTTTTCTTGACCCATTAGCATGGAAAAAGGTTCAAAATAAAAATTAAAGATTGGAACCAACACTAATGAAATTGAAGTATGTGAATTATCTGACAGAGAACTCAAACTGACTTCTGTAATGTACTCAGCAATGTCAAGAGAAAAATATGTGAATGACATGAGCATTAAAATGAGATAGAAAATTTAGAAATTTACCAGGAAATTAGATCAGATGATATTTACCCAAAGAATAAATAACTCAACTCAAAAATTTACTGGAGGGGTAAACCTCAACAGCATTTGAGGTTAAGTGAAGGTAAGATCAGCAAACCCAGAAAAGCCATTGGATATTGTTCAGTTAAAGAAGCAATTAGAGAAAATGATGGAAAATGTGATGGAATCTTAGGGGGCTTCTAAGATACAATCAAGTTGGCCAGCCAATGTACACTTTATAATAAGGAGAAAGTTGAAAGGAGAAAGCTCAATCAAAAAAACAATAGTTGAAAATTATCCATATCTGGAGGCAGAAATCCAGGATCCCTAGAGTTCTAAATAAGATGAACTTAAAGATATCCACACTGAGGTACATTACAATCAAATTGTCAATCCAGACAAAATTTGAAAGCAGCAAGGAAAATATGACCATATACAAAGGGTTTTCCAGAGGACTGCTAGAACTTTCCTCAACCAATGCCTTGCAGACAGGACAAAGCAGGATGCCATAGCACAGCATGGCAAACAAAGCGTGCCAGTCAAGCTGTGTATCCATATTGTTGCATTGTCATTGGTGAATTTTCCCTGTCATTCCTAGGAGACACAGTCTCATAGCAGATTCCCTAGTCCTCTGGTTCTTACAATCTTTCCACTATCTAAGATGTTCCCTGGCTCTTGGGTGCAGGTGCTGTGTTGTAGATTGCCTAACAAGACCTGAACACACAATACCAAAGTGCTGACATGGATGGTCACCCACAGACCCAGAACTACAGAAAACTAAAGGATGCTGAGAGATGTAAAATTACTTTTCCCAGGGATGAAGCTCTATTGTTTATCCAATACCAAGTAGTCATCCCTAAAATCATATACATGAAAAAACCCTGAATGGGCTGAGAATGCTGTATTTGTATATTTATGCTACATATGCATATGGGTAGCAATAGCAATTAAAGAGAATGAGGCTATGACTTCAAGAGTGGGCAAAGGGAGCCATGAAAAGCGTTAGAGGGAGAAAAGGGAAGAGGGATGGTATAACTATAATTTAATTTCCAAGGGATAAAACTTTAAAATAAAGAAAGAATAAAAACAGTTCATACTAAACATAAATGAATAAAATAATACTATAGATGAAAACATTGACCTCAAAACTGGAGAGAAGCAGACTTTCTTGGGCAAACAAAAGGTCAATGAATTTATCACCTTGCTGATCTGCCTTGCAAGATCACATAACAAAAGCACATGAAGTACAACCCTTGCTGAGAAATGTAGCTATGAAGACAGAATATTATACATAATGTTCTACCACTCTAATGGTAGTGAATAAATCACTTGTAGGCCCAGTATAAAAGACAAAAAGCATGGAAAGCTACTATCATTATAAAATACACTAATGGCTATGTAATATGAAAATGTAAGCTGTATAATAAATAACAAATCAGAGTGGAGGGAAGCAAAAAGCTATTTGTTGAGGTATGGTCTCACTTTGTAGTCCATGCTGGCCTACAACTCACATGTAGCCCAGGGTGAGCTCCAATTAATTTCAGCCCCCCTGTCTCAGCTTCCTGGGTCTGAGATGACTGGTCTGAGCTACCACACCCAGATAAAACTTTTGTATGTGAATAAAGATTTAGTTGAAATGTACATGGATTAAAGTCTATACAGAAAGAAAGAGTAACCAACCTGGGTGTGGCTGTACACATCTGTGATCCACACACTTGGGAGGTGGAGGCAGGAGGGTGGAGAGTTCAAGATCTTATTGTGAGGAAAGAAAGAATTTTCATGATTATACTCCTTCCCCCATTTCCTCTGTGTGTATGTAACTTACAACTTAGCCATTTATTCACCAACAGACACCCAGGCTGCTCTCATGCTGTGGCTGCAGTGAGTAGCGTTGGAACTGAATGGGAGTTCAGATATCTTTCCGAGTTACCAACTCCATTTTCTCTGGGTGTGGATTCAAAAAAGAATCCACATATGGTGCTTCCATTTGTAACTTTTAGAGTTGACTCCACTGTCTTCCTACCTGTACTCATTTGCATTCCTCCCCCAATGGTGTACATGGGTTGTGCTTTCCCACACCGACTCAGCAAGTGTTGATGAGTACCTACTGTGTACACCCCTTTTATAAAGTGGTCAACACAATTTTCTACTCCCGCTATCCTTTTGCTAAGTAGGGAAGATGCTCCGGGGAAGAAGGCAAAACTGTACTGCTAGGTGCATTATTTTGAGTAAGATTTCACAGGGTTTAGTAATAGAAAACATTGTTTTAAAAAGTTTAAAAGTACACTGTAATTGTGTCTGCTGGAATAGCTGGGTGGCAGAGCACTTGACTAGCATGTGTGACACACTGAATTTCATCACCACAACAACAACAAAAAATAAAATTAGAGAATATACTGTAATCACAATGCACTGGGGTCTGCTAAATAGGGAATGCGCATATGTACATAATGTTTTATATTTCAGAGTTGTGTGATACACATGCTTGTGTATGAATGTGTGTGTGTGTGTGTGTGTGTGTGTGTGTGTGTGTGTGTGTGTATGTATGTGTGGGGGGGCAGAGTTAAAATAGGGTGTCTTCCCGGTCACTGCACATAGTTTTACATTGTTATTATAACCTTTAAATTACGGGTGTATGTGTATGTGTGCATGAATATAGAGTGCCTGGGAAGGGGCAGGAGAGGGTGTTGGGTCTCCTGGAGATGGAGTTACAGGTGGTTGTACTTTTGTAACTATAGATGCACTTGTATGTCTGAATGAGTGTAGATCCGCCTGGGACTGAGATGGAGTTACAGGTGGCTGTGGACTTCTCCATGTAGGCTCTCGGAACAAAACTCAGATCCTTAGCCTGGGAGCATCTCTCCAGAGCTTCACTTTTTATTTTTATTTTTATTTTTATTTTTTTGAGACAAGATCACTGTCTAAAGTTGGGGTTTACCAGGTGGCCAGATCAGTTGGCTAGTGAGCTCCAGGAACCCTCCTGGCCATGCAGGTACAGGCTGATGCAGTGCCTTTTGTGGGTACCAGAGTCTAATCTTGTGTTCTCATGCTTGTGTGGCAGCCACTTCACTGACTGAATCACCTCCCAGCCTACATCTCAATATTTTATAAGCTAAAGAAACAAAGCGCACAGCACATGTTTCTAAGCAGTTCTTTATTGTCATAACATGACTGCCAATTTGTTCCTCTGTTGTCATAGTCACATCAAGTAAAAACAATCTGAACAATTCCAGGAATGAAATCACCATGTCTCCATGACAAGGGGGCAGTTTTCACTTGTTTTTGATAGGCAGCTTGATCTAAACTATATTTCAAATTCAAATGCACATTTTCTTACAAGACAGACCTGAAATTCGTGATTATTCTCAGAAAGGACACAGAAAATTTGGAACCATTCATTCTGTGCTGAATAATATTATTGGTTTCAAATGAACCAGCAAATCTACAAACCTATCATTGTCCCTTTGATGTGAAGTCATGTCTGGGGGGGGGGAATTGTCTTGATTATTGATTGATACATCTCACTGTGGGTGGCACTATTCCCTGGTGGGGAGGGTTCTTAGTCTGTATAAGAGTAGGGAGTCAGACTGCTAGCATGAAGATGGCGTGATGTATTTCTCTCTGTTTCTGATGCTGTGTGACTAGCTGCTTGGGTTCCTACTATGAGTTTGCAAAAACGTTGGGCTGTAACCTAGATTGTGACCCTAAATAAAGACCTCCTTCCTTAAGCCACTTTGGTGGGGTGATTTGTCACAGTACAGAATGAAAGTGGAAGAAAGGCTGTTATCCAAAGTCTCCTTTGGATGCCCCCTTCAGACTTGCACAGGAACTCATTATTGTCTTTAAGTCCAGTCATTCTGTAGACATGGAATGTGTGTTCTCCTTCCTGGTCTGCCAGTTTTGGGGAGTGGCGGGAGTCTCAGCTTGACTTGGTGAGAACAGCAAAGGGTTAAGAACTTCCGTTGTGAGGTCAGCAAAGGGTTAACTCTCTTCCTTGTGGTGAGCAGCATTTAAACCCAAGGTAGCAGATTCCTGCTGAGTTGGTGTCTCCTTTTTTAAAACCCACCATTTGTCTTTCTATTCTCTGCAAATGGGCTGGAATTGAGCACTAAGAACTGGCTGTGATCTTTTCTTCCAGACTCACTAATGTGCAGTCTGGGAGCATTCTCTTATAACATTTATACTTCCCTCTCTTCCTCCCTTGAAACTTATCCGCAAAGACAAAAATCAAGGCCTTTTGTCTGTTTCTTGGCTTCTCTTGTCATAACAGGTGTGTGGTGAAGACTTATGATCAACCCACAGGTCGATGTTCTAACTAGATTCCCGCTCACTCTGGTGGCCTCGAGCTGGGGCTTGATGATTCATGCGCTGGCAGGGGCATCCGTGGGCAGAACACAAAAGGAGTCACAGCAAGGTGGGTGTGCTGACAGCGTGCCAACAGGCAGGACAGAGGGGTCAGATGACGCGTGGTAATTATCCCAAGCATGAGTAACATGGGCTTTTAGCAGGTGCCACGGCTTGGCTTTTTTATTTCACTTGCTATAACATTCTGCTAGCTCCAAGCTGAGAATAGCATGTTCCTCATACACTCCCTGTGCATAATGGGATGGGTCTCGGTGTCCTTCGGGGTACCTTTTGATGGTTTCCTCTCAGGGTCTGAGTTAACCAGGAAGGACTAGAGTGACCCTCCTGTTACTGCCTCTGACACAGGACATGCTGCCCCATTTACATTGTAAGGACCTCTTTGTCCCCTGTCACTTCGATGGGCAGGAGGAAACTAAGGGATTTTGGGAGACATCTTCTGGTTCTGCTTCTTCTGATAGCTCCCCATACTCTGCGACTTGGTAAAGAGATGTCAGGATATTGGTAAGGTTTAAAATATAGAAGTCCGGACGTGCCGCACAAGGATCCACAAGATCAATCTCCATCACCCTGCCTGGAGGAGCAGCATGCAGCTCTCACCCCAGCACTGGGGGGCAGGTACCAGAGGACCCTGGGGGTTTGCTGGGCAGAAAGCCTGATCTAGTTAAATGTGGGATAACCAGGTTCAGTGGGAGACCCTGTCTCAAAAGGTAAAGAGCGATAGACGAAAACAAAGGATGCTGGTCTCTGGGCTCCACAAATACACACATAATTGGGTGCATCCACACGTATGTGAATGTGTACACCATGTGCACACACAAACCCACAAATCAATAAGACAAAATGCAAACCATAACAGCTGATGTTAAGATGTAGAACTATTCGTGTCTTTTGAAGCACACTAGAATAATCTAACGGGTGGTACCCTTCTCTTGCTACTTCTCTAAGTTGGCGTTAGAACATTCTGTGATTTGCTTTGTATAAAAACCATAGACTCAGGGTTTTCTTAGCGTGCTAAAGTCACACTTTACAATAAGTTTCAGGAGGACTTCTCCGCTCAGGCACAGGTTCATCTGATTTGGATCCGGCTAACATTTCTTTGAGCTGTTTTTGTCTTCCTGCTCTGATACATGCCCGAATCTTTCTGCACATCTGAGGCCTAAGAAGAGTGAATTTATAGGTGACAATGCAAACTGAGGCAGAAATCTGTGCAAACAAGCTTGCACCAGTTTACACTGGTGAAGTTTGGTCAACCATTTCTTTGGCTAACCGGAAATAATGAGATACAGTGGTGACTATTTTGTGATGAGCTTACACTATTACTTCGAATGAGGATCACAAATATTGTCTAAATAGAATTAATTTTAATCTTAGCTTAGTTCTTATGAATTTTGTTGTATTCATCCAAAAGATTCTCTTAAAAACCAAATACTTTGAAAATAACCAAGTAATTTTGCTTTTCTTAATGTTTCTTGGTGAGTACATTGTTGTATGTTCTAAGACCACCGACATTACTTTTAGGGTTACCAGCTTAGTCATTATCAAACCACATGTGGATACACGGATGCATCCTTGTTGAAATACAAACATATTGAATACATGCCAATGAAAACATTAATCTGTTTCACAGACCCATGCTTTAGTAAGGAGAACACAGATCACTGTACAAAATTAGGACAGAAATTACAAGATAGCAGCATAGGAAAAGTATCTCATAGTCCCATTACTCAAAGGTGACCATATACTATTATTCTTGAATAAAATCCTGTTGTTTTCTAATATTTTTCAACCAATGTATGGAGGAAAATCCCTGCATGTTAATGTATATTCTCTGCTTATATTTATTTTACATGACTGTGTTGTATTTTACTTTGGGGGAACTTGAGACTCTATGGCGTTTGCTAGTTGTAGAGGCTGTAGTGGCATGAAAGGTCCTACTTTCCTTGGTTATTACCTGTTATTGTTTCACATTGTGCAGCTGTAAGTGAATACCATGCACTGGATAAGTTATAAACAATATACAAGCATTTTTGCTCTTGCCTCTGGAGGCTAGGAAGCCCACAGTTGAGCCGGCTTGTTGGTGTGGGCCTTCTTGCTCTATCTTAGCATGACAAAAGGTCAACAGTGCATCACAAAGACCAGTGAATGCAGAACCTGATTCATCCCATTCCCAAGATAGGTAACCTGGTCCTGTAATAAAAGACTAGGGTTACCATTAACCCACTCCTAAGGACTGAGCCCCTGGGATCCAGTCATCTCAGTACAGTTGCTATGACATCCTGGTGTCAACATGCATTTAGAGGGAGCCTTTAAACCATAACCCAAGGGGTAGTGCCAGTTTGAAAACTGTTTATTGACCTTCACCTGTCATGACTTACTCCAGCTCCTGTAACAAAATGCCCAAGAGTAAATTGCTTGTCAAGAGACTTTTACCTTTGTGGTTAAGGGGGATGATAGTTGAAGATTGATGTCTGAGTGTAACAGGCATTATCAACTTTGTCAGGGCAGCTGTGATTATCCACAGGAGACCCTCAGTAAGGTTTGGCTTGTTGACATTTTCTAATAGAAAGAAGAGTGTGACGGGCCACTAAACCATCACTCAAGAGTCAAACAACTGAATCCTGCACCCCTTTCCAGTGGTATTTAACAGTACTCCAGATGTATGTGGTCTCAGGAGTGCTGGAGTATGTGGAGGGAGGAAGGGTAACTGAAACAAGTGTTTCCATCTTTTAAAGGAAGTTTTCATCCATGATGGGTGGGACTCTGGAGATGTAGCTGATTGGAAGTCATGGTGCTTCTGTAGGTAACCCCTTACCCACATTCCTGTAGGGAAATCTAATAAACTCACTGTTCACCAGAAAGCCACTATTGGTTTTTTATTCCTTTGCCCTGTTGGAGACCTGTCTGTGGAGAGTAGACATTTATTTGCTCATGTCTGCCCAGGAAAAGTTAATGCAACACATCAGGCTAAACATGGGGTGAGGTTACTTCCTGCTTCAGAGACACCATTCTGTCCTGTGCTCACATGGGCTGAAGAAGGAGCAGCTCAATGGGGCCTCTTCCTAAGCATGAATCCAGCTGGTAAGAAGATTTGGTGGGTAAAATGGTTGTGACACAGGCATGAGGACCTCCTGCATTGGCATCTCCGCCACATACACACAAGCTGAGCACAGCAGAGTACACACATACACACAAGCTGAGCACAGCAGAGTACACACATACACACAAGCTGAGCACAGCAGAGTACACACATATACACAAGCTGAGCACAGCAGGGTACACACATACACACAAGCTGAGCACAGCAGAGCACACACATACACACAAGCTGAGCACAGCAGAGTACACACATACACACAAGCTGAGCACAGCAGAGTACACACATACACACAAGCTGAGCACAGCAAAGTACACAAAGACATACAAGCTATGCATAGTAGAGTACACACATACATAGACGCTGAGCATGGTAGAGTACCTGTGATCCCAGCACAGAAAGTAGGGGAGAGGAGAGGGAACAAGAAGATCTCAGGTGCTTTTGGACTGCACTGTCCATCTGAAATGGCAAGTTCTGGGCCCCAGTGGGAGACATCTCAAAAAATAAGGCAGAGAGTGACTAATGGTGACATTCGGTTTTGATCTCTGGCCTCCATATGGGCATATGCAGACTGGTAAAGGTACATTTACATGTGAACATCATTTATTACACATACACACAAACACACACACACACACACACACACACACAGAGAGAGAGAGAGAGAGAGAGAGAGAGAGAGAGAGAGAGAGAGAGAGAGAGGAATTACATCTGTGAGGAACAAATTTCATGACCTAATTCCTTCTTAAAGGTCCCACTTGCAACACTGTAGCACCAGGTGTTAGGATTCAACAAAGAAATGTGCAAGGGACACACTGTCCATGTCCTCCTAAGTGGGAAGAAAGCCAGTCAAATGTTGATATTTTGTGACAGGTTTTCTAAGTAAGTTGTATCTGCTTTCACATGGTAAAAATGAGTTTAGGATTTGTGGGTTTTTATTGTTGAGATAGAGTCTCTCCATGAATCCCAGGATAGCTTCAGACTCTGTTACCTCCAGTTCTAAGTGCAAAATGACGATCAGGCACCACCACGCCCTCACCACCATGCCCTCACCACCACGCCCTCACCACCATTTTTTCACCACCACGCCCTCACCACCATGCCCTCACCACCATGCCCTCACTACCATGCCCTCACCACCACACCCTCACCACCACGGCCTCACCACCATGTGAGGCTTTTGTGGGTCTTCATTAACTTTACGTTAATTTACTTTTGATGAAAGAATTGGTTCACAGTAAATGCAGGGATATGGATGTACTGGGAAATTTTCCAGATGTGGTTCAAATAACCACACCCAGCATGGTGTGTGTCTAGAAATGCCTGACAGATGTCACAGCCTGAGCCAAAAACTGGACAGTCTAATTTCTTTAAGGACACAGCAATTAAAATTTGGAGTTCAGTGGACAAGGATTTGGATAAACAGGTGATCTGCTATCCGTGGTACTGAACAGTCCGTCCTCAGTAGAGCGATTCCCAGCCACCACACACTGAACGCTCTAAATTCTGAACCTAGAAGGGGAACACAGTAGTGATACAGAGGAGGGACAAACGAGAGAAGAGAGGGACATTTTATGCTAAAGGCCTTATATGGGGAGACAAGAAAGAGAGACCGGCTGCTAATTCGTTTCCTAAGCAACTCAGACAACCTTGCTGAAAATGCCAAAAGAACAACAGATTTATACTCCCTGCCGTGTGCATAGCATCCATGTTGACATCAATAAATACAATCTTCTTGGAAGGCTGACAAAAAGTTACCCATGAAGGTTCCATGAGTGACGTGTCGTGTCCGCCCAACCACCAAACATTTTAGTGCTCCTTTGCCTTCGTTTTAAAAATAGATGAAAACTGAGTCTAAACTCTACTAAACAATATTAAATCATGGCTCTTTTATTAATTAATTTTTCTCTTTGCCAATTTCATACATACATTTCACACATTCTGACTGCACTCCGCTCCCCCCTCTCTTGTCTGCCTCCCACCCCTGTTAGCCCTCATCCCTTCAGGTCCCTTTGCTAATTTCTTTGTTTTCTCTCCCACTGAGTTCAATCAGAGATGTCTGAGTGACTTTGGGTTTGAAACTATTGCTTGGAGCCTGGTGGACTCATTAGTGGGTTCATAACAGAAGAAAATCACTCCCCCCCATTCACCTGGAGCCATCAGTAGCTAATAGTTCACTACGAAAGGGTGTGACACCATGAACCCCTCCCCTGTCCTGGACTGGCTGTTAACATGTCTATACCTGTGCAGACCCTGTGCAGGCAGCCATGACTTCAATAGTTATTTCATGCCCAGAAGAAAGTGTCTTGCCCTTCTACCTGTCTTCTGGCTCTTAATTTTTTTATCTCTCTTCTACAATGTTCTCTGTATCTTAGGGTGGTCTAAATGTTCTGTTTAGAGTTGAGTACTCAAACATTGCTTATTCCCAGCGCCTGGATCATCCATGAGTCTGCATCCAAGGCTTTTTTGTTGTTGTTGTTCTACAAAAAGAAGCTTCTCTGAGTAAGACAGAGATGAACACTTGCCCGTGAGTATACACATAGAAAGCAATGTGGTCCCATGCAGTTTAGCTAGTCAGTAGTGTATGATCCCCTAGAGCTTATGACCTCCCCACAGACACTGCTTTGGTTGTTTGTTGGTTCATTTCCAGTCAAGGTTTTACTATGTAGAGCATTGTGGTCTTGAACTCACAGAGATTCTCCAGATTCTGCCTTCTGGCATCACCACATAGTTAGCTAAGGCTTCTGTTAAAAACCCATGAATGAATGATGTTCAAAACTTTTCAAAGCGATTTGGAAGATAATTAAAATACTCTGGTCCTACTGACAAGCAAGTTTATAACTCTGTCCTTCTCTTGCCAATTTTTTAATGCGTATGTGACTCACGCCAAGTGAGTCAGAGGGAGATGATCATGGCCTCTTGAGAGGTGCCCTGAGAGGACACGGTAAGAACAGAGCCCCCTGACACATCACCTTGAACTTGTCTAACCATGTGTGAGATTCTTACAAACTGAAATGATCAGTTTTTATGGATATATTATAATTAGTAAAACTTCTGTGTTTATTCAGTTTGCTTTACATTTTCAGTGCTACAACCAGGATGCACTGAATGACTCTACAGCTGAATCTCTGCCCCCCTACACTGCTCATCTAAATTTCAACATCTCAGGGGCATTCACTTGATTGAAGTTTTACTTTGTTGTTCAGAATGGTTGGTGACATTTGGTCAGTTTGGTAAACCTCCAAAAATTAATGGATGTTTAAATGGATCTTTGCCTTTTAAAAGCAGAAGAGCACCTATAAAAATTAGGGAAAATTCTTTATTTGTAAGTAAAATACTTTTTATTTCATCTGTGGACAGGGCTTGATTCTTAAGTGGATTTGCAGAACATGGTGAAGACAATCCGTCTTGTCCTCTTGTGAGAAAAATCATCTTCAAGCCTTCCTCTTCACTCTAGGGGATAAAGCACTTACACCTGAGGTACAGGTGTGCACACAGGAAGAGGCCTGAGGTACAGGTGTTATTACAGAAGCAGACATTCATTACAGGCATCACCACAGAATTCAGAAGCTGCGCGGTCACATCAAAAGTAAATATGCATCTGTGAACAGGACAATATGTTGAAGAATTTTGTAAGTTACCTCTCAGTAAAGAGGATTTATAGAAGAATTAAGTGAGGGTAGTAGACAGTTATTGGCATAATCCATAGCATGTCTGGATGTTTCCAGTTCAGCTATGTAACCAGTATGCACCGGGGATCTACCAGTCCCTACCACACAGTACTGGGATTACAAAAATCACACTACCATGCCTGGCATTTTTTAAAAGGTGGATTCTGGGTATTGAAGTCAGGTTCTTAAAAATCACACTGTCAAAAACAAACAAACAAACAAACAAATCACAGTGTCTAACAAACTGCAACCTGAGATCAATTTTTAAAACTTACAAATGGAAACTATGAGAACTCAATTTTAAATGTTCTGTGAAAATTGTTAATGATGAGATGAATGTAGCAGAGTATAACTCTGAAATTGGGAGTCTTAAAAGAAAAGGATGAACATATTAAGTAGAAACATCATGAGAACAGAGAATTAAGGCCATATGTACATTATCCCCCTTCTCACAAAACTAGGATAAAAGGAGATAGGAGAAAAAGCACCCCTTTCCCTTCATTCTAAGGGACATCTAAGACTAAAGCATAGCAGCAAATGAGAATAGTTTGATTAGAGGACAATGGAACTGTGGTAGAGAAATTGCTAGAAAATATTTATCTGAGCAAAAAAAAAAAAGAATTGAGTTCAGAAGAGCCCACTATTACCACACATAACAATGGTGACTGCCCTGCTGGCTGTGTCAGACGCAGGAAAGAGAATATAGCTACAAGTGACATCGGTTTTATTTGTGGTCTGAAATTACATTGAACTATTTTATCTGGTCAACCTAAACCAAAGCTAGCCACTAGTCAATGAGATGAACATGAAGCCTTTGAACTTCAAGGGTGAAACCAACTTTTAAACCCAACAAGGAAGGGAACAGAGGACGCTAGCAAGGTGTCGGAATAGGGCTGACTGAGATGAGCAACTGGCTTTCCTGTGAAACCCAGGCATGTGTTTCCACAGAGGCTAGGGGGCTCTGAGATGAAAGAATTGGGACTCTGAAGATCTGCATATAGTAGCCAAAGGGTCATTAACCATGAGGGTAAATTTATTGCTTCAGGCACAAAATCCAAACTCTTAAGAATACTCTCAATGATGAAATATAGGAAGGATTTCAATTAAAACCCAAGACTAGAAAATTAAGAATATTTTCATTCTAGGTACAGATATGTGGAAATGAGACAATATAATTAAAAAGCATAAACATTGCAATGGGAGAGATAGAGCTAGCAATTTTCATGGATATTAACGTCTAAGAAAAAAACTAAGATAACTAATTAAAAGCCACTATTTAATGCAGCAGTTATATATGAGAACACGAAAACATTAATAGTTTTACCAGTATCAACAGGATTCAATTAGAAACTTTAATGGAATGTGAGATCTCATTAAATGTGGAAAAACAATGATAAAAATCCATGGAAATATTCTTGGCACACACAGTGTGAGTTGGTAGCCACATTGAGAAAAAAAATGGAGCAGAGAACAAGAAACTCCTTAACAAACAACACACAACGGTGTGAAAAAGACAACCGTTTTCAGAAATTTCAGCTTTCCTTAAAGTGCTTCATAACCAGACTGCAGTCTAAGTCCAAGTTCACACGCTTGGAAAGTCTGCACACACCTGAGGGAAGGTACAGAAACAGAATAGTGGCATATTTTGTCACGTGAAGATGCTGCAACTATCCTCGTCACTGCTGGAAAGCCCTAGGAACTGGAAATAGAATCGAGATCCAAAGAAAACCATGTGTATATGAAAATCTGTCTTAGAATACGTGTGGTATTTCAAATCAAGGAGACAAATCATGGCCAGGACCATGAGAGGTGGTGTACCACGGCAGGGGGTTCTTCAAGTCACAGATACATGACTCTTTATGAGATAAACAGGTGAAAGATTAAAGCAGGCAAGTCGAGAATGCCAAAGCCCTAGGGAGCCAGTCTTTGGCCTCCAGCCTTTGGAGAAACACATTTTCAGAACAGTGCCAGGCTGCAGCCCTAGGAAGGAAGCTCGCAATGGAGGTCAAGACAGACTCACTCATGCCCATCCTTACATAACACCGAATGACTCTCATGAGGGGCCCAACCTATCTTCAGCATTGACACTTGAGCTGCCATGAGAGGAACCAGTCCCTGACGTTTCCACACATCCTCTTGAA
The DNA here is from genome assembly GCF_003668045.3 of Cricetulus griseus. NCBI lineage: Eukaryota > Metazoa > Chordata > Mammalia > Rodentia > Cricetidae > Cricetulus > Cricetulus griseus. The sequence goes on from NC_048601.1 coordinate 11,691,686, forward strand.
GTCTGCTGGTAACTCTGCCCTATCTGCCTACTCCTGGAATATCTTCTTCCATCAAGCCTGTGCTCAGACATTGTCTTCTGGAACACTGCTCCCCAGTTTTTCAGAAAAGAGAAGGTCCCACATTCAGACTGCCTATTACCAACTATGGAAAACATCATGTCCTTGTTTGTTTAACCATCTATGCGCATTTCTCCCAAAAGATCAGAAACTCCTGAGGACCAAAGCCATTGTTAGTAGGGGAACATAACAGAGACTTATTCTTTGTAAATTCGATGGCTTCTACTGTCAATTTGAGTGGATTTTGTATCACCTAGGACACACAGTTATGTGTCTGTGAGAGAGTTTTTAAGTGACCTGGGAAGGCCTACTTACTCTGAGACATGGGCTGGAGTCTGGATTGACTAAAAACGAGAAAGGAAGCTGAACTAAATATTCACCTCTCTCTGTTTCTCTTCTGTGGATGCAATGGGAAGAGCTGCCTCAAGCTCCTGCCACCGTAGCTTCTGCACCATGAGGTGAACTGTGAGCAACATAGAACCTTCCGTCCTTAAGTTGCTGATGTTAAATATTTTCTACATCAACCAGAAAACTAGCTGATACACAAGGTAATGAATGATACTTGTTTTTAAATGCTGCCTCTTGGATTTCATAGTTAATTACAAATTGATTCTGTTACCTTTAATGAATCATTCTACTAAAATACAATCATATAGCTTTCTTTTTGCACATGAGATGTGTTTGTGTGTGTGTATGCATGTGTGAGTATATATATATATATATATATATATATATATATATGCGTGTGTGTGTGTGTGTGTGTGTGTGTGTGTGTGTGTGTGTGTGTAGGCCACCACACCAATCTAGCATTTACATGGATCCTGGGAATTCAAACTCTTTTTCATGCCTTCATGGCAAGTGTTCCATTGCTGAGCCTGCTCCTATGTCCGAGCCATGTAATTTCTAAATACTAAAGAAAAAAGAAAGTGTTGTCAGAATTGTCATAAAAAAATCTCCTTTCACAATGAAAACTCCTCAAACGAAAAAAAAAATGTTGTGATGTGGTGTCTACAAATACCAGGCTTGAATTATGCTGTTCCCCCTCTGCATAAGTAATAATGACTTTCATTGGAAATATTTTTCTTCGGATAGGTATATTTATTCACCATATGTATTTGAGACAATTATGACATCAAGTACCGGAAAGAGGCCAATCATTAGGAATGTCATCTGCAAATCAGAGATGCTTCTCCTTCAGACTGCCTGTGCTCATTGTCCATCATGTTTTCAAAGGCTAATGAATTCTCTTTTGATGACCAGGCTCTTCATGTGCCCTTTGATGCTTGAAACAGCAAAAGGCAGGATGGATTCTCAGGAAGTTATCTCCCTTACTTCATCTATCTTCAGGAGTATCCGTGGCATTGACTCTGAGTCATACAACTTGGTTGGGGAAGCAATTAAGATATTGGCAGGAGAATCGAAGGAAGGAAGCTTGTGTGTGCGCATCCCGTTATTCGCCTTTCTCAGCATGGCTGAGACAGTAGGTGTGGGAAGCAACAGCTCTGACCCCAAATGATGCTGGATGATCATTCCCCAAATGCCACAAGACCCCAAAACACCTCCCAGGTTTCCCAAATTGGGTTGTAGATCTTGTGGGATTAGAGTGTAAGCAACAGATAGAATGGGGGTTAATTATAGAATGGTAAGTGATACACCCCACACCCCAAGAAGAAGCTGTTCCTTGGGCTGTAATAGCACATTTTGCCAAAATACAATCATCTTATTTCAAATACTAAAGGAAAATGGAATTGTATTCAAACTGATGTCGTTTAAATCCCTATGTATGTAATAGCCGTTTCCAGTTGTCCTTTATTCAAATTCTGGCACTGCAGTGGTTTGGCTTCTCTGAGATTATCCTTCTATGAGGGCGAACTATATAAATTCAGTATGGAGAGCATTTCCCATGACAAACTGTTTCAAGTTTTTACCACTGTATTCTTCCATCTTAACATTTGGCAGCACGCATTTAAAAGACAGTTAATATAGTCTAATTTCACAGGGTTAGTACATGTTTAAAATGAGAACTTTAGGAACCTCATAGAGGTGCTGGTCCAGGCATCTTGTTTCATATAAGAGGAGTGTGCAACTGAGGAGGGAAAAGGGGTCCATGTGTGCTTCACAGCAATCAGCAGGAAGAAGGTCAAGAGTCCAGCTCTCTCCTCTGCCAGCCTGGGTGCACCCACCAGGCTGCCCTTTCTTCTTTCTGCAATTTCTAGAAGAATTTCTCTTGAATGTATAATGTCCTCTACTCCTCAGCCTCCTCCTAAAAGTTAAGCAAATGCTTTCCATTTGTTTTTCGAAACTGGGGGAAATATGTAGACTGGGATGCAAAGGGGTTGGCCCTTGATGATTATCCCACATATAACATGAGAAGGAGCAAGGTTTTGTTTTATGTGATAATCATGTATTTCTTCTGTATTTTTCCTTACAACTGCCAATGCTCAGTGCACCTGTGATTAATTGCTCAGTGTGTACCCTCTTTTAAATACTTGATATCTTCCTCCCAGGCTTTTATTTATTAAGGCAAGCCTCTTCTTCACTGTCTTATTATTTATATGACCAGTAAATACTAAAAAACAAAACAAAACAAAACAAAAAACAAAAAAACGATGCTGGAATTCACAACTAATGGGATAGGCTTTCAAAATAGAGCCCTCCTCCTAAACTGTTCCTTTGTAATCCTGGCTTTACTCAACCCACTCATCATTATAAGCCCCAATTTCCTCTCTGAAAGATGAGAAGGCTATTATGTGGAGTGGTGGAAACAGGTCCTCTGCTGGGACCTTAGCTCACAGTCATGGCTCCGGTCAAAACTATCAAATAATTCAAAGCTATTTGGTTATAGTAAACATTAGCCACATAGTAGGCATTCAATTGTACATAGTTATTTAAAATTTCTCTTTTATTATTTCATTCAATGTAAAGCCACCTTTATACAGTTATTGGTTTTTCTATTAATATGGTATGGAACGTTGTTTCAATTTTTCTATTTGTTTTGTTATTTCATTCATTGTAATGAATTATAAAGCCATCTCAATACTAAGTCACAGTGTTTACTATACTTATAAAGTAGAAACATTTCTGTTTTTCCTTTTACAATACCATCTGATGAGGATGAAAGCCAGTTATTTTTGAGAATGTGGCACCTGGGAAGTCAATCATGCTCCAGTGGAATGACACACGTGCAATAACAATATGGGTGCCACTAATTGGACTTGATGGATGACAAAAAAGAGGACACGAAGTTGGATGGATAGCAAAGGGGAGTGGCCTGGGGTTAATGAGATCAAAATGTATTGAAGGAAATTTTCAAAGTATTAATCTTAAAACACAATAAAAAGAGAAAATGAAATACAACAAAAATGATCTTAAATTGTCATTGTAGAAACATCCAATTTCTCCTCCTTGGGAAAATGTTTTGGTGCCCCCACCACACAGGAATATACACATACATCGACACATAAACACACACACACACACACACACACACACACACACACACACACATCACACAGACAGACAGACAGACACATACCTACAGATACATGCAGACACATCCAGACACACAGGCAGACACATACACACATACAGACACACACACACATACAGACACATGCAGACACACACAGACACACAGACAGAGGCACAGACTCAGACATGCACACAGAAAGCTTCAGACTTGTTTTATTTAATTGTTCCTTTATAACTAGATATTAATAACAGACAGATTGTGTTTTTCCTACACACTGGTTATTATTCTATGTATTTCACATTGTTAGGTTTTGAAAGGCAATGTCCTCCAATAGGCTTGGTGTTCTCTGGCGTTCCTATTGAGCAGTGACATGAAGGCTATGAGCTAATGAACTGATTAACCCCCTGATGGCTGTTGGTGAATGCAAAGCCCTGAGAGGTGGCATCTTGGGAGGAAGTGTCTGCGCCTGCTCCTCCCTGCTTCCTCCAGCTCTCTACTTCCTCTTTCAATTGCTGCTGCTTTTGTGATATTGCCTCACCCCAGGTCCCAAAATCGTGGAGCCTGTCAACCCCAGACTGAGCCTCTGACATCCCTCCCTTGAGTTGTTGTAAAATCTTCTGTCACAGATGCAGAAGCTAGTATCCATTCGCTTTTACCGAGTCTGTGAAGTCAAGGAGAAGACTGGGGCACAGAGAGAAAGTCAGTGACCCGCTAACAACAAGTGGACAGAGGGGGTCTAGATAGTTAAGAAAGAATGGCCCAATGTTGATCATCGGTGAAGCTGGGAGCGCAGAGCATGGGATTTGTTATACTCCTGAGTCTATGCAGTACGTGGGCATTCGTTAGATAACTGTCTTTATTTTTATGTATCCTTTGAGTTTTCCATGGAATGTTTGAAGGGGTAAGTGCTGCTCACCAGATATTTGCAGGCCTGGATGGAGGGCCCTGAAGGACATGAGTCGGGGAGCTTGCCTTCTGTGTGATTGAATTGCTTAGTTTTGACGAATGGGTGCCTAAAGGGTGTACCCATTAACCTTGCTCAATCTCACCCCTTGTTGGATCACTTCTGTCTGAAAAAAAAAGAAATTAACAACTCTATATTTTCTGCTCTTTCTCATGGGAACAGTGTCTACTTAAAAGTTGTGCCTTTAAAAGGGCATTGAAGCCAGGCGTTGGTGGTACATGCCTTTAATTCCAGCACTCAGGAGGCAGAGGCAGGTGGATCTCTGTGAGTTCGAGGCCAGCCTGGTCTACAGAGGTAGTGCCAGGATAGGCTCCAAAGCCACAGAGAAACCCTGTCTCTCAAAACCAAAAAAACTGGGGGGGAGGGGCATTGAATAAATGTGTAGCAAGTAATTTCCTTATGGTTGCTGTTAAGTTTCAAACCCAGGGCAAACAGCTGAGGTGCCTAGTTAACATATCAGGGCAGGCCTGGACCCCAGTTCTCCCAACATCCCTCAGTGCCTGTCTGTTACAGGGTATGACTGGCACACCCTGCCCTCTACTCTGAACTCTCCAGCCCAGGGGCTGGGCTGCACTATCCCAGAGGCTCTTCCCTATAAAATCCAGACATTTGGTTACCTTTCCCTTTGGGACCTTTGGCCTCCTGGCTGCTGCGCCTGCTTTTCCCTCCTCTCTGTCCCTCCACCCTTATCATGACCCAGCTCAGTCCGGTCCTGTCCACCCTGGACTCTCTCAGATGCCCCTGTCTCTGACTATGCTCTCCTACATATCTACAATAAACTTTCTCCTCCTGAAAGGAGCAGTCATGGCCTTTCCTTTTTCTTTTTCTTTTCAAGTGGTTATCAGCTTAATAATCGGAAGAAAAATTTCCACATGTCAGACTTTTGTGACTTAAGTGGCTCAAAGTTATTGTGAACTATTACAAAACTGGTGTGTGTGTGTGTGTGTGTGTGTGTGTGTGTGTGTGTGTGATGTGTGCATGTGTGAGCATGTGTGTGTGCTCGCGAGCGTGTGCGTGTATGTGTGTGTGTGCATGTGTGTGTGTGCACGTGTGTGTGCATGTGTGTGTAGTGTGTGTGTGTGTGTGTGTGCGCGTGTATGCGCATGTGTGTGTGCATGTGTGTGTGGTGTGTGCGTGTGCGCATATGCATGGACAGGCACGCTCACAGGTGAAGTCAAGAGGCTGACACTGGGATATTGTCAATCTCTCTCCACCTAGTGTTTGAGACAAGGAGTCATTAAACCTGGAACTCTCCATTTCAGGAAGACTGAACTGTCAGTGAGCCCCGAGATCCACCTGTCTCCTCTCCCAGCGCTGTGGCTACAGGTGTTTGTGACCACACCTGGCTTTTCATGTGAGTGATGGGGGCCCCCTGTGTGTGCACAGGTATCACTTTGCCCTCTCAGCCATCCCCAGCCACCCAAATGATTTGGACTACAGGTCCTATACATAAGAGCAATATTTCTAGGGATGTTGAAAAGGCAGTAAAGCAATCAGAATTGCCCCATTGTTTGCCACGTTGTCTTCTTGACAATTTATAGATGCGGTTTTAATGGGCTCTTTCCCTGGGGTCCTGACTTTTCTCTGAAACTCCCGAGTCTGAAAAATCAGAGCCCATCAATTAGGGCCTTTCCTGATCATTACAAGAGCATTTGAAAAGGATAGATGAGTATGCTGGCATCATAAGAAGCCTCCTCAATAAACCCAGTAGCTGAGCTGAGCTATTCCAAGGGTACTTCAAACTCACCTTTGTTCTTTCCAAATTGCACCTATAGTGTTTTGATCTTTTGTGTACTTGAACTTCAAAGGCTGATTTAATATCGGATGCCTTGGCAACGCTCTGAACTTTATAATGTAGGAATTGTGTTAACTGCCGCGAAGCATCTTATTCTTGAAAGGCTTTTAGGATTATGACATTTTTCTTTTATTAAGATATCAATTTTCATGGATGCATATCGGAAACGGACTGCTTTAGCATGACTTTCACTGTGAAGATCATTTAGTGGAAGAGAAGAAGCATTTACAAGTAGGTTAGGTTTGGAAGATAGAAATGTTACAGTAAAAAATGGATCCAGCCATAATTCTCTCTTCTTTCCCCCAGGGCTCCACTGCCGGTGCCTTTTGAAATGATGTGTGATCCATTCTTTGAACCACTCTGTGAGTCCTGATCTCTCCTATAATAAACTTTTTACCCCAAATTACAGAATATTCAAACTCCGTTCATTGAAGCTCCCTCCTCTTCCCCAGTTCTTGTCTGATAGCTTCTCACCTGAAGCCCATGGAAGACCCTCCAGTAAAAACGAACCACACATCAGAAAGTCAGTATTGAAGCCAAATGCTACTACCTTGAGATCAGAGGTTGGGCATCTGACAGTGACCACAAGTTATTACAGAGTTAACAGACTAACCTACAGCAGAAAATGGGCACTCTTAACATGAAGGTAAAAATGCAGATGATGACGAAGCAAGCAGAAAGGCCTTGTGTATGCCGTCTCTTTGCTTGCGCTGTTCTGCTTTCTGGTCCACTACCCATCAGGGGCAATAGGCTTGTGCCTGACTAGCAATAAGCGCACTGTTCCCTTCATTGAAAAGGGTTTGGCTGGGTCCAGAGAGATGGCCCAGTGGTTAGGGGCCCTGGATGTGCTTCCAGAGAACCCAGCCAGGGTCAGCACCCACATGGCAGCTTGCAACCATGGGCAACTCCAGCTCCATGAGATCTGACACTATCTCCTGGCCTAGGTAGACACCAAGCACAAATATGGCGCACCAACATACATGCAGGCAAACACACACATTTAAAATAAAACAGACAACTATTTAAAAGGAAGGGGTTAACTAGTAGCAAACTTTTGAGCTTGCCTAATGACAACTGACATTCAGCACTTCCTCTGTGTGTTTCTGAGGAGGTTCTTATCTGTCTACAGATTAGCAGCAAGGGGCACCTAGTCCTCTGATGTCACTGTGGGTTGTCTAGATTTAGGGCACATTTCCAGCCTCCATAAGAGCAGACTCAGTTCACAAAGGCTATGAGTGATCAGAGAAGGAAAGACGACTCTCACTGCTGAAGCCTCTCAAGAGGCTGGCTTCAGAGTGGATGCTGAGAGATGCACAGACACTGGGGAGAACGTAGGCCAGGTCCACACGAAGATCATTCTTTTAACCACAGTAGGCAAACCCCATCATCTCTTCCTTCGGCAGGAAATAACTGGAATGTGATTGACATCTATTGTAAACCCATTAGAGCAGAGTCTCCCAGATCTTGTGCAGATAGATTTCCCAGGGACCTTGTTTAAAATGTAGCTTCTGCATTAGCGAATCTGGGGCAAGTCCTAGTTCTGTTTTGTTTTGCTTTTCACTTCCAAGTGTGGTACCTAGCTAGTGCCTCTGTGTGCCAGGCAAGAACTGGGGTGCATGGCTACATTCCCAGCCAGGGTTACTACTTTACTAACAAGCTTCCAGATGTCTGAATTGCTGCAGATCTATGGATCACTCTGAGAAGAAAAGTGGCATTCCCAGTGTCTTGAGAACATCACCAGGTCAAACATACTTCAGTCATTTTCAGAACAATCTTTTAATTTTCAGAAACAAGTAAAACGTTCCATGCTCTGACAATGTATTGAAGAGTATTGTATTCACAGGTGTTAAAGGAACCAATGGAATGTTTATAGCACTGACTTTTATTTGCACAGCTATTAGCTGTGATTTTTTTTTTTTTTAGCAATGTGTTGGTAACTTTGCATACAGTTGCAGTGTGTGGTAATAAAAGAGCTGACAGTTCCAGAAATTTGCTTGATTGGTCCACAAAACATACACATCTAGAATCCTGTGGTTCTAAATGTAAGAAAATATTTTAGGGTCAGTGGGATGACTGCGCAGGTAAAAGGGGCTTGCTACCAAGGCTGATTTCTTTGAGTTTGGTCCCTGGGACTCAGAAAGTACAAGGAAAGAAGTGATTCCCCCAAGTTGTCCTCTGACCTCCACCACACACATTCCCACATCAAATACAAAATGAATAAAAATGTAACAAAGAGGCAACTCTCCCAGTTAGTGCCAAGCTGTGCACGTTTGCATAGATTAGAACCTTAATGGAAAATGTCTACCCCGGTCATTTCCCACTTCATTACGACAATGTACATTGATTCATTCTTATTACTTTCCTCTGTCCAGCTGCCAACACGGTTCATAAACAAATCCTCGAAAGTAATAGAAGAGAGACTAGGGATATGGTCCAGTGTGTAAAGAACTCACTCTCCACACAAGCATGAAGACCTGAGTTCAAATCCCCAGAACCCACGTGGTGCTTAGCATGCACCTGTAACCCAGGGATCCTGTGCTTGGGACAGGAGAATTTCCGAAAGAATAATTCCCTACCACCCACCCTGGCATGCGTAGCAGCAAACAACAGACCCTGTCTCAGACGTAGCAGCAAACAACAGACCCTGTCTCAGACAAGGGGAGGGGAAAGATTGCAGACAGTTGGCTTCCTTCTGACCTCCATGTGCACAGACAGGGTGTGTGTGGAGGGGACTTTACAACTTTCTATGACTTTAACACTTCTCTGAGTCTTTACAACTTGCTGAGAAATCTGCACAATGCGGACAGTGACAGAGAAGGGGCCAGGAGAGCAGGAAACAGAGAACTATGGCCAGGATACAAAGAAACCACTCCATTCTAGCAGAGATGCCAATAAACATCCCAGGAAATTAGATTAACAGAGAGGAGCCAGGATTAGCTTCACCATTAATCACGGCCTTCAGGGACTTTAAGAAAGATGGAAACTCATGACTCATTCATTCGGCACAACAAGGGCATAGCAGCAGGACCAGTTCCAAGGTGCCTCCTAGAACCACTCAATAATGTTTGTTCTGATAAACTTGAGCCAGCCCCTTTATTGAGGGAGGAAGGGGCACAAAGATAGGTAGGGAGCAGACCCTGGCCTCACCCAGTCCAGATGGATCACTAAGTTGGGTAACAAAATGCGTAACTGCTATTTGTTCAGTGTCTGAGCCATGCACTCCATGAGCTCACATGGAAGACTGTTGGAAGTCTCGTTATAAGTCCTTTATCATGTTGGATAAAGGTGTCTGTCTTTGTAGTGATTACCTGATGATGCAAAAAGGTACACTGTTAGCAAAAAGGAAGTATTTGTTTTTTTCTCATGGCAGATCTTTTACTGTTTGAGGCTGGCTGTCATACAATGGCAGAGGCTCCAAATTAAACACACAGTTCCTTTTGCAAGCTCTCTCTCTCTCTCTCTCTCTCTCTCTCTCTCTCTCTCTCTCTCTCTTGTGTGTAGGTGTACATCATTTTAATTTCATAATTAAGATAATTATAATAAATTCATTTCACCATATGAAATCTCTGAGTTCTGTAAGAGAAGGCAAAGTGAGGGAAGACATGGGAGCTAGGAGCAATTTGGAACTGTGAATTTTATCTGCCTTTTCTTGGGCAATCTGCTGATTAACCCGAATATAGCAAGAAAAGTTATTTATGGCATTTTCTGTTTTGTCAGCTAGGCATGTGAGGAAAAGAACAAACTTCCATTATTTGTAGATTTTCCAAAATCCTTTATGTATTCTCATGTGAGCTGTGTATGGAGAACTAATGTTGAGTCTCTCTCTCTCTCTCTCTCTCTCTCTCTCTCTCTCTCTCTCTCTCTCTCTCTCTCTCTCCCTTTCAGCCTTATGCATGTAGACAACACTCTGCCAGGGAAGCACATCTCATCCCCCTCAGTGTCCCTCTCTACCTCTGCATCCTTCCCCTCAGAGCTTCTGTGGTCCAGCCCATCCTGGTGGAGTGGTGGAACTGGCCTCACATTTTCCATAGCAACCTTCAAACAGCACTTGGATGGATTTAGGCCAATTTAAAACCAAAATCAAGTAAAGGTTTTGGAATGGTACTTTTCTAAGAGGCATCAGGTAATTAAAATCTTTTTTTTCCAAAAAGTAAAGAGAATCACATCCATTTCTTCCTTCTTAGTGTTTATTAAAATAAAACATTTGGCAGCATTTTCTCTGTCCCTTGACAAGGGTCCAGATAATTAGTTTCTGGCCACGATAAGTATGAAGAAGGGATACTTTCCTTAAAAGGTAGCATAGTTGTAGATGAGGCAGCAAAACAAAGTAAACCTCGAGATAAATGCTGTTGGATGATGACTTAGATCACAACAGCTTCTAGGAGCATAGTTAGCAGAAAGAGTGACTCTTCACAGAAAACACAAGGACTTGGGGCCCTAAGGGAGAAACCAGGCAGGTTCAAGACTTAAGACAGAGTCAGGACCAGGGAGGGAAAGAAGAAAGCAGGGAAGGAGGAGAAGAGGAGAGAAGGGAAGGAAGGGAAGAGGGAAGGAAGGAAGAGATGGGAAGAGAAGGGAATAGTTTCTTCCAGGGCCACATCTATTCAGATTGAGGATCTGTTAGACAAGGCCTTCTGAGTGAGGAGTCTGCATTCTTCTGGAATATTCTGCCACTGATGAGTAGCAGTGCCGCCATTACTCCAGAGCCTTGGGGAGAGGGAATAAATCTGCACTTTGACATCTTCACACTCCTCTGCATTTGGAGGGGCCTCCTCTAACCAGTGGTTTCTAAACACCTGTTAGGCCACCATTCTGATAGGGGACTCAGGAGACTGATGGGTGAATGAGTCGGGGCATTTACAAGATAAATAGGAGGAAGCTAGGGCCCCAAACAGCAGCAGAGTCTGTTCTAATAGCTCTACAATTTACATTTGCATTTATTTGGTAAGTAAAAATGTATATTTTCAGTACTTTATCTTGACCCAAGTCAGAAGTCCTAAAATGGCTTTTTAGAAAACTTGTTTAAACCAAGGAACCCATTCACGCTCAGCTGAGATTTTGTTTCACTAATTCAGAAAGCGTCTAATCCTTTAAAATCTTTTAGTATCCAGATACTCACAGCATGGCTTTACAATGTGTAAGTCAATTCTCAAAGCATTTAATCAACCACTCCCCATAAAAATTGCACACACGGACACCAATCTGTCCTCAGGTGTTTCTTCAAGTACTAAAGGCGTCCTTCATATAATGCCATATTTATTAATAATTACCAGTGAGTCCTTGAAAATGAAAATCTTTCAGGGGAATACAAAGATGTTAAATACTCATTTACAAAGGATGTCAAGTAAAATGTCACCCTGAAGAACTACTACTATTTATTACTATTTTTCTTGCTTGTGATGACTCAACTGTCAAAGTGAAAAAGTTTTAACAGATCAGGGTTGAAAATGTTAATATTGTCTTTATCTGACAGCAGCTACAGATGATATTAAGATGTCTCAACAGACTGAAAAAATATTTTTAATTTCCCTGGAATCCACATGATAGTCTTTCTCACAGCAAAACATTTTGTCTTATGAAATTTTAAGAATCAGACATGTAACAGTTAATGAAAACCTTTTATTTGTGCTGAAGTACATATAAAATATTGTAGCTGACATTGCTCTTTGGTTAAAGAACTAGAAAATATTTGAAAAGTCTAATTTCTAAAAAATGGTTTTCAGAAGCACAATATCCCTTAGGGTAGAAAATAATAATCACATTTGCATTCTAAACATTACAAGGCATTTGAAATGCTTTCTCCCAAGAAAATTGTGCTTGGGAGACTCATAGTTTCCATTGTGTGTGGATGACCCCAGCAACGCATTTCTTATCCTGCTGGCACACTGGTCTGTGGCAGGAGAATTTTGAGAGAAATGGTAAATTCTGTAGTCAGTGAACATGGCGGATTACCCAGCATACCTTTCTTAACGAGGTCTAATGTCTTTCTTAGTGACAATTATTTTGGTTGCTAATTTTAGACCGATGTCTCATGGTTTTCATATTTAATATCACCTTTTAGACTTTCTCGTATGTCAGATGGAACCACGCAGCTCTCGGATGAAGACTGATGTATGAAGAAGCATCATGGCCATGGTTTAGAAGAGTAGCTCTCAACCGTTGGGTCGAGACCCCTTCACAGGGGTTGCATATCGCATATTTACATTATGATTCGTAACAGTAGCAAAATTACAGTTACGAAGTAGCAAGAAAATCATTTTTTGGCTAGGGTCACCACAGCATGGGGAAGTGTATTAAAGGGTCGCAGCATTGGGAAGATTGAGAATGGCTGGTTTAGAATGTAATGAATGTCCAACAATGCTGCCCTTTCTGCAGCCATACAAAATGACTGGTGGTTGTGTTCAGATCTTTGTTTTTTTTTTTTTTTTTTTTTTTTTTGCTTGTTTTTGTTTTTTTGAGACAGGGCTTCCTTGTGTAGCTTTGGAGGCTGTCCTGGAACTAGCTCTTTTAGACCAGGTTGGTCTCGAACTCACAGAGATCCGCCTGCCTCTGCCTCCCGAGTGCTGGGATTAAAGTCATGCGCCACCACCGGCTGGCTGTATTCAGATCTTAAAAGCTATTTGACTTTGGCTTCTCTGTGGATATGCCCACTTGTTGTGTTTTCTTTCTGAGGGCAGAGCACATGACCAGGAGGAACAAGGAAAGTAGATGACTTCGCCTGAATCACAGCAAATCTACTGTGGAAAAAAAGCTTGCTATGGTCAACAGAGGAAATACTAGGAGTGTAACTATATTGTGCTCTTAGTTCTATATGCAGATAGCAGAAGCAAACAATTAACTTGAACCACATGCAGTGATTTGAATATAGTAACTTGGAGACTATCGAGATAACAATCTAATAAGCAATTAATTGGATAACTACAGCTGCATCTCAAATTACCAAGCACGCCTCTTATTTTTTAAGCTAAGCAGCTGTTAAAATACTGAGTGACCCGAAAGCCATCCACTGCCTGTAAGACACAATTCTAATACCTTTTTCAAATAATAATTGATTTTGTATTCCTCTTTACTTTCTCAGACTTTAATTTACTGAGCTAACATTTTGTCATTACCAAAGATGTTGTATAATTGCCTTCGTGGTGCCTTGGGAAGTTAATTACATAGCTTCCTGATCTCAGCTTGGAGAATTAGCTGTCAAGGACATATGATTTCCATGTGCCAAAAATTAAGCTAGTATTTTCTCAATTTTATTGTCAAATATAAAGAGCTGTGATAGATATAGACCAATGCTTCAGGAAGGAATTCTGTTTTCCTCCTCATGAGGGATTCAACCTTTGACTCTCCTGACTTGAGTGTTCTCTGTGGATGCATATAATCCCTGTGAGCTGGAAATGAACACGTTCACATGTATACAGATAAAATGCTTTTAATTATCTTTATATGTGCATGAAGACACCGACTGTAAGGTATCAGTTTACACAGTCATGGGTGCTAAGGATTATCAAAATTTGCCGTTTTCATGTGAGAGACACAGTGAGGCCATTAGTGGAACTGAAGAACTCAAAGCGAGAGAGATCAGAGAGTCCTTCTGCTCTGAGTCAGAACTGAGGAATGGAAACACTCAGGACAGAATGACACACAGCCACACAGTCAGGGACACAGCAGTAAAGTTCAACTCTGTTTTGCCCTTAAAGATAAACTCTCCTCCTTAAAATGTTATTTATTAAAAGTGTGTGCATACATGTGTACATGTGTGCATGTTTGTATGCGCATGTGTGTACATGTGTGTGCAAACCACATTGTATGTATGGAAATCAAAGGACACCATTATGGAGTCAATTCTCAATTTCAACTTCCATTCAGGCCTTGAGAAGTTTGTCTGATAGCATTATCCTGGAGAGGACCACCACTTCATTCATGATTCCATGAAAACCTCCTCTGGAAGCATCCTTACCGGAACACCCAGAAATGATTTAAAATCACATGACTGACATCTCATAAGTTAGTCGAATTGGCATAAATAATTAGTCATAGTGTACAAGTCAATAAATTAAGTTTATTCATTTGGTAATTCTTGTGGTGACCATGTGAAATTGTTTTTCTCTCATACTTCTTTCCTCCCTCTGTCTCTCTTCTCTTTGTGCTTTGACAGTAACTCTTTGATGTACTTATATCAGGCAGGGTTAGCATGAGGATTTCCTAATTCTTCTCTTAAAGACTTTGAATTTAGGCTCCTTCCTCAGAGGGACGCACTTGATCTCATACAGGGAGAGATACTTAATACCCAAGCCTTCCAGAGAACGGAAAAGTAAAACTGGTCACATTTACTTCCCATTTCATGTTTGTTTATGATTTATTTTATTTTTAATTATATGTATGTGTGTATGTCAGTGTACAAGAATGTGTACAAGAGTGCAAATGACCACGGGTGTGAGAAGAGGGCCTTAGACTCGGCAGAGCTGGAGTTACAGGCAGTTATGAAGTGATTAACGTGGGTGCTAGGAACAGAACTCTGCAAAAGCAGTCTGTGCTGCCATCACTGAGTCATCTCTCCAGCCCTTTGGTTTACATTTCTGCATGACTGTAGCAAAGGTAAATATGGTGAACGTTAAATCTCAGTCTTTACATTGACAGAGAAGTTTCTGGACAAATCTGAAGGAAAGAAATGTACAGACGCTGAACATCAAATATGCATTCTTTCTTAGAGCAGTAATGTGTCAATTTTAGAGATTAAATTGAATGACAATCATTGAGAGTGTTTAACACAATAGCCTTGAACTAGAGTCTGGAAACTAAAGGAGATCAAATCAGCTTAACTCTCAAGTGCCCTGTCCATCTAGTCAGTGCCTTCTCTCTTTTCCACTGTCTTTATAGAAGCACTCAGCTTTAAAATTGCAGGGAGGGTACTGAATGAGCCTGACAAATAGACTATTTGGGGTCTCTTGCATGAAGATTGTACAAGAATTTGAAGGAATTGCCATCTATCTGTTTTTCCAACTTGCATTCTTCCTTCCCAACATTCTGAATTGTCCAATTTTTCAAACATTAAAGGTGAAGGAAGCAAAAATGATTTGTGTTATTAACAAAAGCTAGAAATCTAAATTATAGTGTTAGGGTTGGCTGTTAATCAAGATTATAAAACATAGCTGCTTGTGTTACCTTCATACAGCATATGTGTATCATAAGTGTGTGTATGTTTGAACTATACATACAAAGTATATGCATATATACATAGTTTTCATATGTATTTTAGCATGTATGTACATAAATACATATGTGTGTGTGTGTGTGTGTGTGTGTGTGTGTGTATAGCATATGCCCTAAAATGCATATAGTATGGCTGTGGATAGCTAACTCATAGTAGAGCAAATACCGAGTGTTTGTGAGGCTCTATGTTCATCTCTCAATTATGAAACAAACAAAAGAACAATTTTGGGTCAAGGTGCAGAGCTTCACACCTGTAAGCCCAACATTCTCTTAGGGGGCGGGGGCAGAAGGAGCATCACAAGCTTGAGACCACCTGGGCTACACAATGAGTTCAAGGTCAACTTGAGTTATAGAATAAGAGTTTATTTCACAACAAAAGAAGCTGACAGACAGAACCCAGTATGTGTACGTAATGCTCAGATCTGCAGTCTCCCTTCACAGAGGCTCTGTATGGGCATTTCAAGCTGATGCTAAGCTGCCCTAAGGGAAACAAAATCCCCTCTGATAGGTTCTATTCCTCTTACAGGACTCAGAACCATTCCTAGGCTGGCATTTTGAAGTGTTTTCTGGATTACAGATGGTTCAAGGTGGGTTTCAATCCATCATTTTTAGAGCTCATGATCAATTGAACTGGGAGGATGTATTAGTTACTTCTCTTGTTGACATGAGAATTGACATTAATGCTTGACACAGCAATAGAACAAAGGAAGGGATGGAGGGAGGGAGGGTGGGGGAGGACGGAAGGACAGAAGGAAGGAAGGAAAGAAGGAAGGGTGTAATTTTTCAAGATGTAGGAAGTAGAGAGAGTTGAATGCTTTCTCAGTTTTAATACAAGACCCCAGCGAATGGGACAATGAACCTCACATGTAGGGTTTACTCTATTCGATTAACCCTCCTTGGAAACAACATCATAGACATGTTGAGATGTGGGTCTTTGCGGCAGAATCTACATCCTGTCCACCTGACAATATCAACCATCACAGGGAATAAAAGAGGCCAGCAAAGCGAGCTGCGGCGAGCTCTCCAGATGTGGTCAAGACCATGCAGAAGCTGTGACTGTCTTTATACTGTTGTCCCTAATGTGACGTCAGCTCTTCATTAGGACATCGCTGTTTAGAATGATACTAATTCATTGAGTTCTAATAAATGAAAACCCAGAATGAGTCATTTTAGAATCCTTTATCTGCTGAAAGTGTCATTTGCAGTAACGTGGCGGCTGGAACTCCAAGATACTAAACAACATTGCCAGAAGCAGAATAGTGCTTCCTTGAGACTGGGCAGGGAATGAGGATGGCGGGAAGGGGTGGGTGAATCTGCTGGTTTACATGCATATGGAATAGCACCATTCACACAGACAGTTAATGCCCCACCCCCTTTTTACATGTTCATGTGTGTTTCCTGTGTATGTTTGTTACATGTACGTGGGTACGCATGTGTGGGTGGGGTATGTACATGCACGTGGAAGCCAGAGTCTGACATTGGGTCTTTCCTTGGATGAATATCCATTTCGTTTACTGAGGCAGGGCCTCAGAACATGGCTCTGGGATCTCACTTGTCTAGATAGCCAGATAGGGATATGCTGTATCTGCCTCTGGAGTGTTGGAATTATAGATGAGCCGCCACATCTGCCCAACTTTTACATGGGTTCTGGAACCCAACTTCCAGTTCTGTAGTTGTACAACAAGGGCTTCAATCACTAAGCCAACTCTCTAGCACAGTAATTAATATTTTAATAAACAAAAAGTTTCCTCCATCCTCTTCAAACCCATACCCTCCATGGTCAAATGATGATAAAGACAATCTTAGATGATTGCTTACTTTGTCTGCACCAACAGTTTTGTGGATTTCATTCTTTAAAAAAAATTGTCTATCACCAGTTGTTATTATATACCTCTTTGTCTCTCTACCAGGTTTTATTATATCTCTTTATCTTTCTACCAAGTGTTATTATATACCTCTTCCCAATTGCATTCACACCAAAGACATACACAATCACTAATCAGAGTTCTTGTTTAATGTGAGATACAATTTTACCTTACTAAAGTTACAAAAGTTGACCCTAAGCTCAGGAAACAAGTAAGCAAGTTCCAGTTTGTTCCCACAGTTTTCATACTGGCAAATGAATAGTTTTATTAGAAACATCAGGATAATCTAATAAAAACAGGGTACTTGGATCCCTAGGATATTTTTATGCAAGGAGCTCATTTCCTCATTTGAATAAATACACAAGACATAAATTTACGTATCGATCCTGTGTGGATTAAATGTGTATGTCTGTCAAAATTCATGTTCTGAAGCCTAATTCCCAGTGTGATACATTTAAAGATGACCAGTCCTTTGGAGAGTAATAGGGTCATGGGAGTAAAGCCTTCTGGAATGGGATTAGTTGCCTCTTAGCAAGACACAAGAGAGTTGGGTGTGGTGGCACATATCTGTAATCTTAACACACAGGAAACTGAGTCGGGAGATTTCCAAGTTCACTGCTAGTCTGGGTCCATAGCTAGATCCTCAGAAGGTCAGGAAGAAAAGGCTGAAGAAGAGGAGGAAGAGAAGAAAAAGGAGGAATGAGAAGGAAAGAAGGAAGGAAAGGAAGAGGAACAGAAGGAAGAAGAGTTGGAAAAAGAGGAAGAAGACACATTTGTTCTTCAAGGAACAATGAGAAGACATCCCTCTGCAAACCAGAAAGCCCCTCACCAAGAACCACAGCTCCAGCATCTGGGTCTCGGACATCCCAGTCTCTAGATCTGGGAGATAAACATCTGCTGTTTGAGCCACTCAACCTATGGTCTCTCTGTTATGCCAGACCAAACTACGAAAGCTGTAGCCACAGTTTGAGAGAGTCTGGCTAAAAGTATTAATGTCAGTTGGCATTCAGAATAAAAATGAACACGGCTTTCAGAGTTAGGTGTTCTTGATCTAAACAAGTATGAGTCACTTGCAAATGTTTCTCTTAATTGCAGATTATTCAGCTGTAGACTATGGCTAATAATATCCACAGTAAATTAAAATATCGACAGCTTCAGGTCATAAAAAGAAAGCGTTAGATACAAAGAAATCATGAAATATTAAGGCACAAACAGCAAGTGGGTGGACCTTTTCATAATAAGTAATATTACCAAAATTTGGTACTAAGTGATAGGAATAATATTCCCATTAAATCAATATTATTTACAAATGAAAAGATTCTTAAGTATAAAAGTAGACAACTAATGGTATAAGAAATTCATTAACAAAAAACATGCTTGAGGACCAGGACATACGCTGTGAGATTGTCTTTCCTAGAAATGGGAAGCTTCATCCCTGTCACCTCAACAATGTGACAGCCTGAGCAAGACTTGAACAAGGATAATACCGATTGACAGTCTAACATGGAAAGGGGAAACCTCATAGGCCCTAGATAAAGAACAGGAGGCAAACAATGAACGCTGAGAGCAGGAGGAATAGTGTGCCCCAGGTTGAATCCCTTAACTGGTAATCTAATACCAAGTAGTCAGCCCTGGGTTCATATATGTACAAGTAACAGTAAACAGACTGGACAGATTGTATTTATATGTGTAACTGTAACAATTAAAGAAAAAGAAGCATGGGTTTGATAGGGACTAATGGGAATACATGGGAGGGGGAGGAGGGAGGAGAGTGAGGGGGAAAAATGATGCAATTATTTTTTTAATTAAAAGAAACAAATGAGTAAACATACTTGGCCAAAAACTTACAAGAATATCCATGAGTAATTACAGTGGCAAAATGAACCAGGACCTGACATTTTCACTGATGTAATTAGCACAGCCGTGGAGAGGGACAGACTGTGCAGTACAGTCAAACACTGTTCACTGTGCTCAGCACGCGTGCCCTTAAGGAGTGGTAATCAAACGAAGAACGGGACGATGGGGTTGCTGCAATCATGGGTTTTCCCTGTGTGTTGGGTTGTCTAGGTGCCTCTGTGTGCATCTGGGGTTTAGGGGAGTCAGGCAATGGATACACAGTAGCTATAGATGGAGCTAAGCACTGTGAAGGGAATGTCAAGAGGGCAGTACCAGAAAAAAGGTGTAGAAGATGCTTTCGATAGACTGCCCCAAGCAGAGGACAACCAAGCTGTATTTGGAGAGACAAGAAGTATCTATGTATGTTAAGGGCCAAGAAATGAGCATCATGCACACGCATGTGCATGTGCACACACACACACACACACACACACACACACACACAAATAAATAAATAAATAAATAATAAAAAATAAAAAAATAAAACAAAACAAAAGCAAAACCCTGAAATTGCCAGTAGGCTTGGGGCTGAGGAGTTATAGGGGTGCATGTCAATGCCACTTTGAGAACAGACAAGGTGGAGGTGGCCCGGGTGGACCATGTGAAGGAGATTCAATGTTACTCTTAATGAAATCCACACAGATAGGAATTTCCAAATGAATAGGAAATCAAATGTTTGCCATGAATTCTGAATAATGAATAAACCTTCCCATTTAAATAAGGCTACAAAATTTAAGCTATAAGCTGTCAACATGGATTGAACATGTCAGATGGGTTCTGTTGAGACACCATTGCATTTGATGGTTGTGTTTACCATGGGATGTGACAGCGTTGGCTATCTTTAGTTACACACGCTTAGTGGTGGGAACAATATTCTTATCTTAGTTACTTTGAGGCTGTCCTTGAGTTATCACTTATGAAGCGTTACTTGGCTAGAAGCCACTGCTCTCTTACTATGCCCCTAATATTCAGCAGTCAGAATAACTGAGGTGTTATCACTCGGAGTCAGTGAAAAACACACACCAAAACAAATACCAACACTTGCCATCCTGATTATGGAGAGTGCATGTGTGTGCGGATAATTATCTAATAGACGAATCTAATGATATACACAGAGGATTCTGGGGGCCCTGGCACTGTGTCTCTGGCCCCCAGAGGTGAAGAACTGATTTAAGACAGCATTACAGAATTCTTTCAGAACTGGTAAGCAACAAAGTTCTGTCGTTGAAAATCCCACTGAGTGAAGGCTAACACATTTCACAAAAATGTCCCATTTTAAGGAAGAATTCCCACAGCTTTTCTTATTTGTTTGGCTGTATCTTTTTCCCATTCAAGACCCATAGGCTCCTTTTTGTCCAAATTAAAGACAGATTTCAGCTGAACAAATGCCAAGTCCCCATTTGGCTCTCTAAGTCATTTTTTTATTCTTTCACTTCAAACTGAAATAAAATGCCAAGTTATTTCCATGTTTAAGAGGCATGACCTGTAGTTAGAATCCAGTGAGACGATGAGATGCAGTTTATACTCTAATGGATTTTAATTAATTTTTAATTAAATAGAGAAAATGGAAGGTGGGGTAAAATGCAAAATTATTGCCAGCTTCGAGAGACTGTATGGCAGAGATTCGTGCTCTGTTACCCTGTAGAACATGTTCGTGTCTGGACACACATATGAACCCTGAAGTCCAACCTGCAAAAGGCTTTTCATCTGTATTGGATTGCAGATATTTTCTGGTTAGCTATATGCCATTGTGTGTAGAAAATTTATTATTTTCTGATTTATCGATCAGAAATATAGAAATATGTGTAGATTTTTCTGAGCAGAAATGATACAAAGTCATTTCATATTAGTAGTCCCATCTACACTTCTCTGCAAACCAGATGAACACCTTTTCATCGACAAGGAGTCAGGACTTTTATCTGTTACAATTGTTCTTCCCCGGGATCCAGCCAACTTTCCCTGCAGTACTTGTGCAGTTCTCTCTGTTACAGTCAGTCACACAGCTACCAAGCAACTCTCGCTCTTCCATGTAGCCACTTGCAGTTGGAGAGTGGAGGGTAACTCACCCTGACCCTTGAGTTTTCAGTAGAGATGTGTTGTGCAGCTCTGGGGTGGAGTATTCTACTCTTGGTTAAAACCACAAGAAATCATTTAAATCCCGGACAAAACCTGGGGAGAATTTCTTTTCTCTCTGTTAGAGCAACTATTGGGTTTTGAGATGTTGTGGAGATGGGGAAAGATCTCAAATCATCCTATGAGCATAACATATGATAAGCATAGAAACCTTTGCTGCATCTAGTCACTGAAACTGAGTCTTGTTTGTTTTTCTGATATCACCCCAGCTCTTCTCCTGATGCCATAAATATCATGGTCTGCTAGGTGCTGGATACATCTGTGAACAGGACTGGAAATCATCACTGACTACATGGAGCTTCTATTTTAGTGAAAATGTTGAGCTCGTACAGTGAATAAAATACAGTACGTGCAGGCAGAGGTTTTATGGTGTTCCGATAGAAAAGTGCCCGATGGTTGATGCTTGTCTGTCCTATCGAGCTTTGCTGAGTAAGCAAAAGAAACCTTGAGTTAATGAAAATGTGAGCATGCCCTGACACAGAGATGAGCTGGCTGTGATGACAACCTTAATCGCTCGACATGCCCAGTTCATCTAAGAGGGACAGAAATGGTATCCTGTCAGAAATGGCTGTGAGGGCGGAACTTTACTGTAAGAGGATGCAGTTGAGGAGGGCAGAGCGCACGTCAGGCGAATGGATCTGCTACCTCTTGAATGTGAATACAGAGTCATGAGGGAGAAGGTCAGTCATGCTGGGTTGTGAGTAAGAGGCCAGTGGCAGCAGTAGGAGGTCAGCTCAGGCAAGGCACTGCAGCAGCAGATGTTAGCACTGACCTTGGAAGATGGAAATGTTATTTGAAGGGCTTCAAAGTTACCCTCGGGTTGCTGTGAAGATCAGCTGGGGAGTCTATGAAAGAGGAAGTCAAAAGATTATTGCTTCAGCTTCCTGCTGCTTCTAAGTTAGCATCAAATACAATGACTTGGGGCTTAACAATTTGTCTCAACTTTCCTACTAAAAATAGAGCCTGAATTATTCCAGGGGAGAATGTGCTGTTTGAACTGTTCCCTCTTCACTAGGGATGCTGGTGGTGCCTCTTGTCTCTTAAGAAGAAATAGCATAAAGACCATGCGCAAAGCATGTTCTACAAGTCATTGTTCATCTCTTGACAGGGTCTTTATTGAGTTGTCTCCTGAAGCTCCTAGGAAAAGTTTTTTTTCTTATCTTGATGCTAAAAGTAAACTGACCTCTTGTGAGAATCATCTTTTTCTACTTTATAAATAAATACAAACACAGATCAATCAATCTTCTTTTCTCTTGTGGCTGCTGAAAATTTTAGGACAGTTCTCCGTCCTATTTGAAGGAACTACACAGGACAGCAAGTGCACTTAAATGGGCATGTCTTCAGGTTGTTTCTGTTGTGGTTTCAGGCTCTTGTTCTTCTCATTTAAGCCATCCTTCCAGATTTATGTGTTTGTCTTTTGTTATCTCACGGGTCTGTTGTTTCTAAGTGTGGTATCAGCCAGCATCTCTAAAACACTTCTTCCCTTTAAACCACTCAGTCATCACCTTGATGTTGAAGCAACACAGTTTCCTGAGATGCACGTTTTAAAAAATATTAAATACAGAAACCAAGTGATCTTCATGTATTAAAATGAAATCACTCACTGGTTCCTTAGTCTGTGTCTACAGGAAGGACCATAGCAAGGAAAATCCAAGGTGGCCCCAGCCTTTGAGGAACTTGCAGATAACTGGGACAATAAATGGATCCCTGAGAAACCCTTGATTATGCCCACCACTTGGGCTGTCTGGCTCTAGTGATGGCCTCTGTGTCTTTACTTGACTTCCTGTGCTTCATTGTCCTTGTGTGAGATGCCAACACTCCCAGCGGCTGCTTCAGATGGTTGCTGTGCCAAATGAATTAGTATGGACAAAACTCATAACTGTGCCTGGTAGAGCAATTTTATTTGTATAAATTGTTATTACCATAAAGAGAATTTGGCCTGAAGCTGTACCCAAAGTACTCATGCTGGACTACTAACAAGAACTCAGAAGTCTTATTTTCTTATTTGGTGACAAATGAAGTTCTATATAGCTACTTAGTGATCCTTGAGTGAGAAGACTTCACCTAACACAAATTCTAAATGGATTTTTAGGGTCAATTCAATCTCTTTTTCTCCTTCCTCCCTTCCTCCCTTCCTCCCTTCCTTCCTTCCTTCCTTCCTTTCTTCCTCCCTTCCTTCCTTCCTTCCTTCCTCCCTTCCATCCTTTTCTCCCTCCTTTTCCTCTTCCTCTTCTTCATCACCTTCTCTTCCTCCTCATCATTATAAGCATGTACATGCCACAGCCTGCTTTTAGGAGATTAGAAGACAACATTGTGGAGTTGGCTTTCTCCCTCCACCTTTACATGGGTTCCAGGGATCATAAGACTTGCATCATTGGAAGGAAAGGATGAAATGAACGATTTTTCCAGCTCCTCTTCCTTCCTTTCTTCTAAAACTATTTTTCCATTTTGTTAGTATGTTTTAGAGAAGGTCTCATGTAGCACATGCTGGTTTTGAACTCTTGACCTCCCGTCTCCATCTCCCAAGTGTTAGGATTGCAGGGATAAACCACCATGCCAGGATCAGGGTTAAGAAAATTTGTATAAGGTGAGAAAAGAAACCTGAACAAAACTAAAACTTGTAGGTTTCCACCCTGAAAGATTGCACTGAGTGACAATGTTCAATCTGCCTGTCATATACCTTTAACTGTTGGGCTGACCTAAGCCTGTAATTACCGGGGAGAGGCAACATCTACTGAAGAATTGTTCAGATCACATTTGGCTGTGGCAATGTGTGTGTGACATTTTCTTAATAGATAATTGGTGTAGGATAACTCAACCCCCTATAGACACATGGTCCCAGATTATATAAGAAAACAGGCTGAGCAAGCCATGGGGAGCAAGCCAGTGAGCAGAAACTCCATGATTTCTGCTTCAGTTCTCGCCTCCAGGTTCCTCCTGCCTTGAGTTCCTGCCATAACTTCCCTTCATGATGGATTACAACTGTAAGCAGAAACAAACCCTTTCTTCCCCAGTTGTTTTGGTTGGAATGTTTTAGCACAGCACCAAAATGAAAGTTAGAACAATGTCTGAGACACAGCAACTACTAGCTTTGACTTGGTTATTAATCATGCTTATGATACTAAAAATATTTGTAATATAAAATGCAGACTGTCAGTCCATGAGTATTTGTTGAGGTCCTATCTTGAATACAACACATTCTTTACAAAGGTTTCTATAGAGTGATACACCCATCTATTGTTGGAATGAACCAGGTAGTCTAAGGATTTAAGTAAACATATCAAATTCCCTCTTCAGCATGCATGCAATGATTTAAATTTCATTCCAGTCTCATAACAGTGTATGAGGGGTTCCTATACTAAGAGTGAAATACAAAGAACCAAGCTTCAAAGGCACCTTTTCTTTTGAAAACATAGTGATAGCTTCTATATAAACAGCAAGTTTGTCACTGAAAAAAAAAATCTCTTTTCACTTTCTCCATTGTACCTAACAAATCAAAGGTCTAAGTAGTAAGAGGAAATAAAAATGTTCATGGGAATTGCGGAGTGGTAAGCCCTCTGCTATTTTAAAACATGAAGTCTCCTATTATGTTATGAGACGTTTAAACAACGCTGTGCTTCTGTGAACAACTAATTTTCCCCAACACAACAAACAGCCTGTTCACATGCTACTGATGATGTTGTTACTATTTAAAGTGGCTCATCATTCACTTGAATCAGTCATCATGGCCACTTTAGGTTTTCCCTTTTCATCTACATGTTTCTGTTTGCCTATTAAGTACTCCCAGGGGCTCATGTGTTTTAACACTTGATTCCCAGATGAAAGGAACTAAAAAGTATGAGGTAGATCCTGATTGGAGGAAACAGCTTCCTGGGGGTGTGTCTTGTCTTACCTTGACCATTTCCTGCTACACTCATTACTACTTCCTGTCCACTACGATGTGAGCCAGGCTGGTTTGAGTTTAGTAATTGCTTCGCACCAGATTGCTGTCGTCATAATGTTCTCCCCAAGCACATGAGGATTATATTACTTAATTTCCTACTTTCTGGTTGCTGTGATAAAATATCATAGCCCAGAGAAACTAATGGGAGAAGGAGTTTATTTTGCCGTGTGGCTTTAGGGTGATTAGATGCTGTTATGGTAGGGAGGCATCAGGCATGGAGGGAGGAGTTTGAAGCTGAGAAATCATGTCCTCAGCTACAAACATCAAATAGAGAGTGATCTGAAAGCGGGATGTTGCTATAAACCCTAAAAGCCGACAGGCATTTCCTCCAACAGGGCTGTACCCCTCTCCAAAGCACATTCACCGAGTCTATGGGGGCTATTCTCATCCAAACCACCACAGCATCCAAGCAACCATGAACTAAACCATCTGAAAATATGAGCCGAGATAAATCATTCCTCCTCTGAGTCATTTCTCATTGTGTTACAGCCACACAAAAGTAACTAGTATGACATGTTTACCTCCATATTAAAGATGGGAGCAGTGTAAGTTGGGTGTACCAGTTACCCCCTGTTGGTCTGATGTCTCACGCCTTGTGGATATTGACTTTGAGTTGGAGTGTGCTTTTCTTAACCTTCACTTTGGGATAACTAATAATAATATTTAGGATTAAAGGAAGGGAAAATCAATTGCTATAATAATCTATGACATGTAAAACAATTTTCTTTCTAATAAAAAATATAAAAATAATCTATATATCCATTTTCTGCAAGTCTTGCCTTAGAGAGCTTAACTTTTTATATTATTCTTATGTGTATGTACAAACACACACACACACACACACACACACACACACACACACACACACACCTCATGAACAGAGCATTAGATCCCCTGTAAGTGCTAAAGTTAATAGATAGTTGTGAGGCATTCAGTGTGGGTGCTAGAATTGGGTCCTGTTCCCCTGAAAGAGTAGAAAGTGCTTTTAACCACAGAGCCATCGTCTTTCCTGCCCCAAGATTGAAGGTTTTTAACAGGGATGTTTGTTGCTGGTGTCATGTTGGGTATTTAGTATTCAGAACTTCATTCCTTCATTTATCGGCATCTCCCCTCCACACACAACCACACAGAACTTGACAGGATGTAAGATCTCCAAAGACTAGAACTTCCACTATTGTGTTCTTGGTCCCCACAATAGTAGATGACATGGAGATGCTTGATAAAAGGTAAAATGGTTGGTTGGTGGGTGGGTGGGTGGATGGGCAGGACAGAACCAAAGCTACAAACCCTATTCCCCATGGCCCGAGGGCTGTGTGTTGATGTCTGAATCCTCCTTTAATCAGAGGGGAAGAAGTCTGTAGGATTTAAGTTCCCAAAATGATAGCCATTTTGAAGGATGGTGGATATCAGTGTCGATTCAAACAAGCTCAACGGAAGCACAGTAAGTCCCCCTTACCTCTTGTAGATCATGGCGGGACTTTTAATCAACCATGAGGCTCAGATCCTAGGTCTTACTGTCTTTAAAATGTGGATAATGTGTTAAGTTTTCAAGGTTGGTGCAAGGAGTCAGTATGAAGATATATATCCTAATTCCTGGCACAAAGCTTTCAATCCTTTTGTACAACTGCAACATGATAGAAATACAAACCCCATCCATTGCTTAGATCTCAGTGGTTAAGAAAAATAAATCTAAATGGAAAAAAGACTTCTATTTAAAACATATTATAATAAACCCATACCTAAAACACCATGCTATTTTAGGATATCAGAAGACCTTTCCATTAAGGACAAATATTGAATGGCGTTGGAATTCAGCGATGAGTTATGATCATCAGAGAAAAATAGCATCCAATAATTCCTGCTCCTGGGTACCCCAAAACTGATGGAGCTCCCTGAAACCAATTTCATCACATTAGCTACAGAACCCGACTCTCTAGGGAAGCAGTTTCTAAAATTCCCGTGTCTGTCTTTTGTAGGGTCTTTCTGTGACTGGATTTTCTGTTGTCAGTGTTCTTCTAGGAAGGCAAAGGACTGAGTCTGTGTTGTGGTAAATATTCTCAGGGAAGAACGATGTTGAGAGGAGTCCTGGAATCTGATGTCACCATCTTCCTCTGCTGGGGGACAGCAACATCAGTCCACCAGTGCTGGAGAGCAACCTGTGTCCCACGGAAACTCTGCAGGGCCTGTACACACCTGCGTTCACTCTATGAACTCGCTTCTAAGTATTCTGTTCAGTGAACAAGTTTCTTCTTGCCTTTTTCCATATAACAAGGAACTAATCATATTTCTCCATCTAAATCATTTGTGCTTAATGCTTTTCCTTCTTTATTTCTTTTTTCTTTTCTTTCTTTCTTTTTTTTTTTTTTTTTGGTTTTTCAAGACAGGATTTCTCTGTGTAGCTTTAGATTCTGTCCTGGAACTTGCTCTATAGTGCAGGCTCATCTCAAACTCACCGAGATCTGCCTGTCTCTACCTCCAGAGTGCTGGGATTAAGGGTGTGCCCCACCAGTGCCTAGCTTTTAATTCTGTACTGTAAAAAAAGAAGAATGATGAATCCAAGCTCTTTGTCCTCAATAACCTCAATTTAAAAATTTAAAGCTGAGTGACAGTTCCAGCTCCATAACAATATCTATATTTTCCTCAAAGTTAATTATACATTGCTAGCCGACTTATTTTCGTGCATTTAAAGGAAGTTTTCATTATGATTGAAGATGCCAGTTTGATTCAGTTGAGTCTAACACCTACTGGAAAGCCTTTTGTTAATAAGAGGAAGTCAAAAGACTCTGAACTCCTTCCATAACACAGTCTCTCTCGTGCATCATTTGGATGCAATATTCTATTCATTTCAGTGCTCAGTCCCCTTTGAGGTATCGAACAGTCATAATCTTGGAAAGACTTGATACTGGGAGCAATTGGAGACCCTCCTCATCCTCGTTATTAGAATCTAACCTGTCATAACATAGTTACAATGCTACCTCTCCTCCTTGGCTATGTAGTTTGTTCATTGTCTCCGCCAGCACCAACACTTTGTCTGGCCTAGGTTCCTTGTCTCCTAGTGTGGCCCAGATTTTCATACCTGGGAGAGCTGAACTCTTAGAAGCAATGCATTTGCGATAATTTCTCAATCTATTACGTCTGGCCCTGGCAGCACAGATACTTAACCCCCAGCCCCAGAGATGCTGTAGTTCCACTCCTCATCCAATTCCATTCTACCAGCTCTAACACAATATAGGAATTGGGGTTCCTTACACCCATCAATATAGTGACTTCTAACCTTGGTTACTACAATGGTATGAGCAGCCCATAGTGACCAAATGGTCATCATGACTTCAGGTTAAAGTTTGTAGCTCAGACTCATGACCCCTCTGCCTCAGCCTCTTGAGTGTTGAGATTGAGAATACACTACATCTGGCCTTTAAAGGAAACTTTCACTGAAGGCTTCTAGAAACAGGAAGTGAAGTGGAAGACAAATCCTGGCTTCCAGTCAATCTCTTGGACTCGGGTAAGCCACTGGCTGTGTTGTGGAAACAGTTGATGTTAACAGGGGTATGAGGCAGCTGGGCAAGAGTAAAGCACCGTGTCCCACTGTGAAGGTGAACACCAAGTCCCCCCAACGTCTGTGTAGCACTGAAACACTGGATTTAAGGTGTCAGGGTGAAACTGGTAAACAAGCTGAGGCAACAGATGATCTTATCATATCAAACAGATAAAAGCAATTTGGGGAACATGTGTAGATAAACTCTATTAATTAGGAAGCTGAGCCCCATGGCTGCAAAAGAAATGAAAGGTTTTGTTAACAGTCATCCTCCATGTTTATATTTAATGTACCATTCACGGTGAGTATTCCTGTTACCTGGAAACTTAGAGATTCCCTGGGGGAGGGAGGAATACTCTCAGAATAGGCCTTTCTTTAAGAAGACTGGAAAAATAAAGGTTTTATTTCCTTTGATGAATCAGTGGGGGGGTGGAAGCTTGTAACAGTAGGTGCTTTTCTAAAATAGAAGAATTAATCACCATCTACTGCAAAAAGAAAGTTCTGATGAGGAGGAATAAGATAAGAGATGTGTCAACCTATGGGAATAAGGATGTGTGGTTAGTGGGCAGTTTAAGGCTCTGTTTTTTGTTTTGTTTTCTTTTTAAGAAGATTAATAGTATTCGATTTTTCCCTTCAAGCATATAACCTATCTAGCCTTGGCTTCTGGCCCAATTAACAGTTTCGGGCGTGATATCTTTCTTGTGAAGTGGACCTTAAATCCAGTCATGAAACAGTTGGTTATTCTCAAGTCATTGGTCCCACTGTAGTGCCAATGTACAAATCTTGACAGGCTCACTATTGTGGCTCTCAGAGCTCACAGCTGGGTAGGAAGCACCAATAACACACATAGCACTTTCCCATACTTCCAGGATAGTACCAGCTTTTCTCCCAGTCCTACGGTTCAAGAATCTATTGTATTCAGCAACAGGAACAAAAATTTCATTTTGGACCTTATTAAACAATGAAACCAAACTAAACAGACATAATGTGGTACTGAATTTGAAAGCTTCCCAGCCAGCTACAGCAACTGTTTCATAGGATAAAATTATTTTAGGGAGCTTGTCCCCTAACACTTACAAATGTCCTCACTGGGGGGGGGGATTTTTTGCACCATGGACACTAGTCACAGAGAACACTTTACAATAACACATTAACACCACTACTGAATTTACATAAAAATCGGATACGCTGTTATCTAGCCCATTGAAGAAATGTCTGGTGTGTCTACTAATCACTGCTTCCCACTGAATATTAATCCATCAACTTTTTCCAATTAAAGGTCTATTCATTCCAGACAAGGGCATCTTATCATTTTCCGTACATCCTTGCTACGTCGACATTCGGTAATGGTGGGGCCCTGTGCCTATTAACAAAGATCTTTCAAATCTTATAACTTCTGAACAACTTAAAACATGGAAGGAGAAAAATAAACCTCCATATGCTTTTAGTTAAGAAACCAAAGTTTGACAATAAAACGGTAAGTGGGTGGCTGTCTCTTCTGTATTATTTAAAAGGAGTATGTGAAATTTATGTGCCACATTTACTCTTGAATTTGCATAATTTTTCTTTGAGTGTGTCTTCACATGTAAAACATTCTTGGGCAATCCATCTATTTTGTTCTAACAGGGTAGACATTAATCACACCTTCACTAGGAATACAAACCCACATACTGCTTTTGACAGTAAAATAATTTCTGCTTTCAAAGAAAAAGAATCCAGCGTCTCTTTTAGTATCCCCGAGGGCCTTCTTCACTGGCCTGGCTGTGGGCTGTTCTGGAGCACATACACATATTGTTCACAGCTAAGTGGGTCCCTTTTCTACTCTCTAGAGAACATCGCCATTCACAGAAATCACCCTATGAGAACAGGATAATTAGATTGGTGATGCTCGACGGCATCCTTTAAATTCTGCATCTCAGAAAGAACTATTGGAAGACTGGCATCATCAGAAAGATACACTTTGGGGTTTAAAACCTGGTTCTTATGGGGTTTCATGTGACAAAATGCTCACGGGGCTGCATTGGGTCTCTCAATTATTTCTCTTCAGTTGTTAGTTCATTCCTTTGTTTAGCAAAAGTCACAATACTACCAAACTATATTCTGACATGGATCCACAGAGATGGCACAAAGGGGCTCACAATGAGAATCCGTGGTCCCTTTGATGGAGAGAGCGTGAGTAGGATACTAAGAACACACAAAGGGAAAGGCATTGCACACCCAGAGGGTGTCAGAAGCTGCCTCTGTAGCATCCAACTTATTGTCACATAAAGCCCATGTGCTTGGCTTGGTCACAAGCCTGTGGTCCCATTAAGGAGTAAGAGTGTAGGAATGTAGGTCATTGGGGTGAACCCCTAAGACCCCAGAACCATGCTCTCCTTTGTCAGCTGGCCACCCTGCCCCTCCCGTACTTTGCCTCGAACAGCAGCAAAGCCAAACACGAACTAAGGCTTCTAAAAAGTTATGGTTGCAACCTCTGCTCCTTATATGATAATTGCCTGTGGGGTTTGTTACAGCAGCACACAGCCTCTCTGAGGAGCTAAGATATGAAAAGAACTGGATCTTCAGAACTGCCCTACAGACTAACAGACAGTGGGAAGGAAGATGCTAGGCTCTTGGGCAGTTAAGCATGTCCAAGCAATGAATTCCAAGCCTCAGGACAGTGGTCTTCCCCACCTCCTCTACCATCTGCCACTCCTGTTTTCTGAAACACTAAATTGACTTTAGAATTTTTGCTTGGGGCTAAATATTTTTTTTCTATTACTGGAGTGGAAGAAAGACTAAATTTGTTTGGGAGGTAAAGTTATTAAAACATAATTGCTGATTCATGGATTTAGGAATATTCTGAAATGCCAGCAAGAGAATTTGGACTGTGTCACATAAAAGGTCTAGGGAGGTGTGGGAGTGACAACTGAACAGGATGCCAGGGCTTGCCTTGGGAGGTGCTCTTGACTGGGATGATTTCCCTTCAGTCACACAGTGGTCCTCACTCAGAACTGTAGTATGCGTGCCACTGAAGTGAGGACACACTGCAGTTCTCATTGAGACAGATCCCCCTGAACAAGTCTTCTCTGCTTTGAGATTTGAAAGCCAAGGTTCCTAACTCTTGCTTCAAGCTCCTCTCTAGTCTTGGCCATCTAAGAATCTAAGTCATATGTCACTAATAAGTGGTGGCCCAGAAACAAGTGGAGAGGAAGGCATAGCTACATCTGCAAGTCATTTCTGGGAGAGACGATATGTCAAGCTAGGTGACTGCCTACTAGAAGGAGAACGAGTTGGCAAAGGTAACAGACAATGTCATACAAAACTGGTGAAGGGTAAGCTTTGATATCATAACCTTATCACACAGAGACATGATCTGCACCCCTGAAAATACTGTTATGTCTTGAGACATCCTCTTGGAATTGCTGGAGCAAAGGGAGCAGCTACCTATGTACTGGCATCCTTTAATTTGTAGTGTACCTTCAACTTGAAATGCATCCTGCACAGACTGTCATGTGATCCGGCCCATCTGTGACCTTTTGACCCACAACATGGAAACTCCCAAGCACTGAATGATATGCACCATATGATGTATATGTTTATATGTCCATAGATAAAGTTACAAGTAAATTTGGTGTTATATTATCGATGATGGAGACAGAGACATAGCAAGCACTAAAAAGCCAATTGAATGTTTGACATGTATTTATATTCATTTTAATTTGATAATCATTTTAAAACAGTAAGTTTAAGTGATAACTATTAGGGTTTTCCCAACTTCTAGTAACTAATTATATTTTAATGATTGGCTTGTTAGTCTAAGCTTTTTATGTGCTGACTGACAGGGCTTTACTGCCCCACCATGTCTGCTTTGTGACTGCTGCCTTCATCTTTGCTGATTTCCTTATCTCACGATGCATGATTGCTATGCTTTCCTTTAACTCTTTAATGGGATTCCTGTCAGCTACCAGACCACATTTAAAATAGCTTAAAGTATTTGTGAGTCAGGTTGAGTCAGGTGTAGATTAGAAGAAAGGATATGTGATAGGTAGGGTTTTAGTTGGGGGTGGTAGGGGAGGAGGGAGGGAGAAGGGAACTGGGATTGTCATGTAATTCAATCGTGTTTGTAACTCAAATAAAACAAAGAAAAGTTTTTGTGAGTCTATTTAAACTATTCTGTGTATGAACCAATTTTTTGTTTTTGTTTTTTCAAAATTGAACATTTCAGGCTGGAAATCCCTTCCCTCTATTGCTGTTGATTTTTGTCGTTGCTGGTGCTGCTCTGGAGCTAACTCTAAAAAGTCTGTAACCCCTGTTTTAGGCAAGCGTCGAAGTTGCTGTTTGGTTAGCTCATAACTCGCCCATGGGGTTTGTTTTGTTTTTAGTTTAGTTAGTTTTGTTTTATTTGTTTGTTTATTTAGGCAGAGTTTCGTGTGGTCCAACATGTCATCATCATTCTTTTTTTGTACAGTGTGGTTCTATTGCTTCGATAAAACACGTCAATGAAAAAACTTTCATGGTAGGAAGAATTTATTCACTATCAAATTCCAGATTGCAGTCTATCACTTCAGAGAAGTCAAGACAGGAGCTTGAAGCAGTTAGTCCCATCCCTGGGAGTCAAGAGGTACCATACAAGACCTGGAGAATGGTGCTGTCTACAGTGGTCTGTCTTCTCACAGTGACTAACATAATCAGAACGATCCACCACAGACTCACACACAGACCAACATTATCTAGATATTCCCTCTTTAAGACTCTCTTCCCATGAGGGTCCAGACTGTCTCAATCTTGATACAGAGCTCCCTGTGATACTCTGATCCTTCTTGCCTCCAGCTCCCTATCACTGGGATCACAGGAATTTGCCACCAATCACAGTAGTATTTGCTTCTGGAGGTCTAACTAGGGTTTTTTGTGCGTATCAGCACGTAGGCTATTGACAGCTGTGTCTCCAGCCCAGAGGTTTTCTTCAGCATCTTGGACAAGCTCTCCATCTGTGTTAATGCTTTTGTCTGTGTTGGCGTATGCTTTCAATAGTTGATACTGTTGCCTTTGCCTTCATTCCCTCCTATAACGGGACCTCAAGATTGGTGAGAAATGAGAGGTTGGGGCATTATTTGGTCTTTTGCAGACACATAGACAACCTTGTTTATATGGGTGGCCTTTAAATCCCTAACAATCTGCCAAAGCCTTTCAAAGTGTCACTTTGATTGACGTGTCATTAACAGCATCTACATTTTGTTCTGATTCAGGTTCTTCTTAATCAAACAACACTTAAATAGCATTTAATCATTTGTGGTGTTAAACATTTTCTGCTGATTGTTTTCAACAAATGCCTTGAGACAGGGCCTTTGTGCTGCCAAGCCGCCCGCTCGGTGGTGGTAGCAACCTGTTCCCTCAACTTCTGAATGTTAAAGACTTCTCCCTCTACAAATGGATAACAGCCTGACTAGAATGGGCTGGGATGGGGATTTAAACAATACTCATGAAATCAGAGAAAGATGAGTCTTTCAACTCCCACCAGGTCTGGGATTGGCCTCTCCAGAAGAGACCTTTTAAACAGAACCACATAAAAACCCACAGTGAAGACTCATTCTTAGGGCCCCCAACTGAGATACCCATCTCAGCCCCAAACTGCCCCCTTTTCAGTCCTGTTGTCTGCTTCTCATAAGATGATTTGTTAACAGCAGGCTGGCATTAGCAGTCTAAGGCAGCAGAGCCTGTCGTCAGTTTCATGACTCCATAATTATGTTGGTTTCCCTGTAACTCCAGCGCTCGCTTTAAATTAGCATTTTAGATATGTATCTGACTATGATAACAGCATCTTATAGATAGGTGCAGTAATTGCCTCCACTTTAATTTTTCCATGTGTTCTAACTAGATTCCATGTAAAACATCTGGAGGCACTAATTACTGCCTGTCCTATAAACTTACACTCCAATTTGCCCTTGTGACAGTCATGTCATTAACTGACTCAACCGACTTCTAATTAATCAGCTGACACACATAGACCGTCCACCTGCCGGCAGCAGCTCCAGTTGTAGTCTGACTCCAGCACATAATAAGATCCTATGGACCATGGCCTGGGAACATCCCGGTGCTGAGGTAGATGCTAAATTACAAAGGAAGGTTCAATAGTGCTGTCATATTCAGGGTTAGTATCTTCTAGGATATTTCCAGGGGAAGGCTCAGTTCAGGAGCAAATAGGGAGGGTCCTGTGTGTCTTTCTCATCTGTCTCACTTGGCCCCAAATGGCTGATTAATGGAGAATGTTCTGGCATGCTGTTGCACTATCTGGCCCTTAGAGTTTCATAGTAGCTTTGGCTGCATTCCAATCTGTGTAATTACCTTGTCCTCCCTTGTAAAGAAAAAAAAATACAATCCCACCAAATCTTAGTGTCTCTAATTAAAGTTACCCTTTAACTCCCCTCTTGAGAAAAACAGGAAATGACCAAATGGCATAGCCACAGCCACACGGTAGCTGCCATCAAACCAGAGGGCCTGAGCTTTAGAAATAGGTGAGAGTTTCCCAGTTGGCTCTTTAATATGCATCACTGTCATCTTGATAAAAGACATCGCATCACGGAACTAGAGAGTGACAGGCATTACACAAATATTTCCTGTTGATGACAGCATGGAGCGAAGTGTTTTCTAATTTATTCTTCTTACCCACCAAGGTTTGTGTGAAATGTGAAATAGCTATCACAGTTTTTAAGTTGAAGGCCTGCATGCTGAAAGGTATGAGTGTGTCCATTTGGACACACATAAGGATTCTGGATTGATAGTTAATGAACAGAATTATCTTTTCAAAGAGCTCAAAATTTAGGGAAATTTGAAATTGCCTTTCAAGAACTAGATGTGACATTCATGCCTGTTATACTAGCCCTTGGGAGGTGCAGGCAGAAGGATCAGGAGAACAAGGTCATCCTCTACACCAAGAGAGTTTATATTGGCATAGGTTTCATGAACCCATCTCAAACAATGTTTTAAAAGACAGTTTTAATTTATAAAATACACGAATGTTTGTATATGCAGCATAGTCATGAAAACACACACACACACACACACACACACACACACACACACACACACACATGAGTCACCTGTGGATTGTTAATTTCCCACACTCAGTGATCAAATTTAGAATGTGAGATTGACAATTTGCTGCTTATTTAATTTTAAGAGATTTTTTTGAGGGTTAGAAAGTACTATATGTTACAATGTATTCTTTTCCAAAGTGCAAAGACACTTTCTCAAGGAATAAAACATGGAAAACCACCACTATCTTGTCAACTACAAAATGTTTTTATTTGGCAATGTCACTGTTTGATATGACATCACAGTGTGGCTGGCTTGGTCCCTTCTGGTGGTGCAGATTCAGGAAGGGGTGGGACTTTAGGAGATGAGACCCAGCATTGAGATGAACACCACTGGAGGCTTACATTTGAGGATTCTCATGCTGTCCTTGGCCCTTTTTCCCATGTCGCTGTCTCCCCTTTCTGCTTTCTGGCCACCGTGAGGCGAGCAGTTTGCTTTTCCATGGCTTTCCACCGTGGAGCTCTGCCTCCTGCAGGCCTAGAAGCTGTAGAGCTTGGCAGAGGAGTGGGGGAAACAGTGTCATCTGGACATGACAGGAACTTTGCACTGATGAACTCACAGCAGCTGCTTCACTGTGTAAGGCCTGCAGGAGTTCAAGCCATCCCGGCATGAATGAGGAAAAGGGGCACTTGGGTACCCCTTACTGAGGGCTATTTGCTGCCTTTTGGGAGAAGGGGGTGTCACTTTCCTTTAGGAGTGTAGTCCCTGACAGTTTAACCATACCCCAGCTGATAGCTGTAAACCCATGAATATAAAGTCTGTAAGGGGGCATGAAGTTAGTAAGGGAATATGGAGGTAGATCTTAAAGGACTTGGAGCAGGAGGGGTGTAAATATGAAAGAAATTGTGTGTGTGTGTGTGTGTGTGTGTGTGTGTGTGTGTGTGTGTGCAGTCAAATCATGGACTGAAACCAGACAGAATGAATCTTCTCTTTAAACTGTCTCAGTTATTTTCCATAATGGAAGGGAAACTGGATGGAGCTCTCTCCAGATTGTAACAGGTGTTTTAGTACATGCCGTGTATTTTGCCTTTAGTTGATGTGTCATCCTGGGACTTCCATGTTGCTGTATACTTTGTAAAGCCTTGTTATCCTGGTTTTGAGACGTGTCTATGTTGCAATTCACAATCTCTGTGAAACGTCACTCTACAATCCCAAGAAAAGATGAATCCGTTTTTGTAGCTAAAACTAGATGAAGAAGCAATCGTCTGAGGTATTTCCGTGCTTCACGAAGGTATGACCTAATCTTCAAAAGATACCACACGGGAATATCTCAATGAACAAAACAAAACTGCATTTGCATGTTTTACTTGGTATTTACCACCAAAGCACTGTGGCTTTTACTTTGAGAATAAGCAAGGCTATATCACACACACACACACACACACACACACACACACACACACACACACACTCATACACACATATACACTTCTCTCTCTTGCATACACACACTACATGGACCTTTATCACACAGTCCACACATACTCAGACATACCACATTACTTCCTATAGTGTCTTGGGTATGGTAAAATTACCCAGGTGAGTCTTTGACTTCAGTCAGTATAGTCTTACATACGTCAGTTGGTCAAGACTTACAGGTAGTAACTGTGTATGTTAATAACTCTGCCCAAACTTCAATGAGTTAGACTCTAGAGTTAACTGACCTTTTTAGTCACTGACCTTCGTAGCATGTGGTGACAGGGACAGCGCTACACTGATGCAATTCCAGATGGATTGGATCTGCTTTTCTGTTGCCACAGGCATTAAACTGAAAGTAGGATAATTGCATTTGAAAAGTACAATCCCATTCTACTGATTTTCCGAGTTTGTCAGATAAATAAAATGATGGGACTGTGTTTAGAACAATATTCCAAAGTGAAGTTGCTACAGCTAAGAAAACATCTTGAAAATGGCTGCTGGGGCTATATGACACTGGTTTTCAAATTCTGCTTCCTGGGTTTAAATGACTGAACATAACTCGCATTCTTCACCCGTGGGCTGTAGGTTAGAGATTCTTGGGTGTCTTTGGAGATACAGTTGTCCAGTGCCTGAGTAGTCTGCTCTCCCACTTAGGAACTCTGATGTCGTTCCTGTCTCTCAGTTTCTGCATCCGTGGAGAAAAGTTGATTTTCCAAAGGTGCTGAGGCTACTGTAGATAAAACACAGGGACTAGCGGATGGGAGAGATGACAGAACGTGGAATCGCTATAAATAGCATAGGGACCAAAGATAGACAGACCAACAGGCAGACAGACAGCAGCAGCCCAGGTCCTCTCAGCCATCCTGGGAGTGTTCTCTGCCCTCAGCAGGTTTTGCCTCTGTCCCTTCTCAGGCTCAGATTCATTACTAAAATCATCCCCTTTCCTGAGACCAGTAGCCCCAGCACAAGGTTGGCTCATTGCTGCAAGGTTGGCCCTTGCTGTTTTCTGTAGAGCTCACTCACTTCCTTGTGGTTGTGCACAGAAACTTGAGAGTATCACACACACACACACACACACACACACACACACACACACACACACACACACATGTGTAAACACACCACATACTCATACACATCACATACCTATAGGGAGAGATCTTACTAGGTACCTGTAGCACCGACCACACCCGTTTGGGCGTGGTCACAGGTACGTACAGGGCCTGTGGGATATAGGCCTGGGGAGAGGAAAAGCGGGGCTCTCTCGGGGTTCCCGTTGAGTCTTGGAGAGCTGTTGAGACTGCATGTTAGGAGCACTGACCTGGGCTATCGGTTTCTCATGTAAGTGATTTCTCCTCAATAAAATTAACCAGAGACACCCCTATCCAGTGTACGGTTATCTTCCTCTTACACATACACTTCTCTCTTACACACACACACACACACACACACACACACACACACACACACCTTGTCTAGTGCAACCGTTCCTGAGAGGATGGTCTTGAAGTGATTCTCACCACCTACAGATCTGCTGGGCTATATGAAAGTTGGGGCTGAATTTACTCTATCGTAGAACTGTCCCCAATTCTCCTTTCTTTGTAATGCAAATATAAACATATTATCGACATAGAACATAGCTTCCTCCTCTCCTGTCTGCCTCCAGGAGAACCTTATGCAGAACGCTCATCTAATGTAGCTTCTCAGTTATTTAAAAAGTGCCCCACCCTCCTTAGGCAAAAGAAAACCACATGGAAAAGAACAAAAAGTGTATTTTTAAAAACCTTTTTGCCTTTTCTAGATTTTTACTTTAATTTGCATAAATCAGATGATCCTGTGAACTGGCCTGATTTGGACTGACAGAGTGGTGGGTATATGGAAGAAAGACACCTGGACATCTGTAATGTGACTTAAAGACCTTCGGGGACACGGAGACATACGTGTTGCCAAGTACAAGCCTGGTTGTCAAAGTTAGATTCAGAGGGTTTATTATTATTATTGTTATTGCTATTATTATTATTATTGTTATTTGTACATGGTTTTTCCTGTTAATGTGCATTTGTGAGCCACATGCATGCAGTACCAGCAAAGGACAGAAAAGGACTTTGAATCCCCTCCAACTGGAGTTCCAGGTGCCTGTGAGTGGCTATGCCAGTGGGAATCAAGCCTGGGTCCCCTGAAAGAGCAGCCAGTGCTCTCAACTGCTGAGCCATTTCTCCTACCTCAGATTCAGAATTTTTGTTGAGAAAGTTAAAAAAAAATGGTGAAAGATGTTGACATGATTCCAAGGGAGATTAATGTTTAATTGAGAAAAGGGAAGTGAGTCAGGCTCAGACAGGAAATGAACCAAGAAACAAGACAAAAAGTAGACAGCAAGACAGTTAGCAGTCAACTCTATGAAAATGGCTATTTCTGTGTTCCTGCCCGGAGGTTTCTGACTCCATAGAATTGGTATCAGATTACAAAATTTGGCCCATGGATTTCTCAAAAGCATGCTCGTAGTGTTCGGTTAAGAGGATCAGTGATGCCCACGCCCAGGCGACCCCTGTGGCTCAGCTCTACCAACACCTACCAGTCTCCTGCTCTGCATATTTACTTCTTAGCCACATATGTACAAATAAAAAATAATAATAACTTCAGGGAAAGCAGCCAGTGCTAGGGGCTCAGGTCTGTAACCTCAGCCACTTAGGAGACTGAAACAGAAGGACGACACCTTGAAGGGCCACCCCGGGCTGCACCGTGAGTTCAAAGGCAGCCTGGAAAAGTTGGTGTTAAAGACAAACACTTTTTCAATGAGTGGGAGCTCTAAGATGTTGAGTGGCAGAGTGCCTGGATCCCGAAGATGGTAGCTTCAATCCCCAATAGTGAAGCATTAAAGTCAGAGAACACTTCGGGAGAAGCATCCAGTGTTATTCCTAGGAGTTAATGAACCTGTAAATCACGTTGCCTCCTTTCTCCTCAAACACAGGGTAATTCCTCAAGAGTTCAGGACTGCTGGGGTTGCCGGACAGAAGTACGGGACTCACATGTGTTTCCCAGCATGGAGGCTGCACTGCTTGACCTGACATCATACGTCACAGGAATCTCGCAGTTACCGTGGAAGAGGGAGACAGATGGCAAGTGAGGTTTGTGGCTAATCATTCAGAAACCCACAGAAATCAATCATGGTAAATATTTCCAGAAAGCTCACCTGACATTCCATTGAGAATTTTTATTTTTTACTACAATGATTTATTTAGAGAAAGAGAAGTTCAGGGAATAAAATTTCCCCCAGCCTGGGAAATGTACCAATTCTAAAATAATGAATATGCACAAAGATAATAATGACCTTTCTCTTTTGCATATGTTCAGAAACTCATTTCATTTCACGGTAAATGTGTCATGTTGGAATTTGGAACCCCGAAGTGTCTTATTTGGGGGATTCCTGGATCCTCTGTGGTCATTAAGAAGGGAGTTTTTTCTCCTTCTGCACTGCAGGACAGTCAATTGTCATTAGTAGCCAGAATTATGAAAATATGTAGGGTTAATGAGAGGCATGAGTGCTCCTTGCTGCACTGGCTTATATGTATATTGATAGCTTTCACATACTCGATACTGTGATGCCTTCCAACATTTACGAACTGAGTCAGAACAGACACTCTTGAGGTTTTAGGGAAACTACAGTAATGGTTATTCAGTCTGGAGCCTTTGATCTCCACCTGAAGAAATGCTGAAATGCTGGCAAACAAGGAGATGACATGTGTTTGCCAAGTCCATCTC
The DNA here is from genome assembly GCF_003668045.3 of Cricetulus griseus. Taxonomy (NCBI): domain Eukaryota; kingdom Metazoa; phylum Chordata; class Mammalia; order Rodentia; family Cricetidae; genus Cricetulus; species Cricetulus griseus. The sequence goes on from NC_048601.1 coordinate 11,732,805, forward strand.
AATCCCTTCATAGTGTGGGAATTGTGTTCCCAAACCATGGATGCACGGTTTACCTGGCATCGGCCACATTCACTTTGCTGTTTATGGGAACAGACCACCAAGCCACGTTTAGCCTTTTGTTCAGTAACTGTTCTGGATTTGTCATGCTAACTGCCCTGTGTCCCTTCTGTCTTAAAGTCCCCGCCCTGTGTTAGCACATTTGGTTTTCACAGACGGTACCTTTGTCTTTGGTGACTTTCATCATTTTCTGCCTGTAACTCCAGCCTATTAAAATTGTTGGGAACCCTGATTCTGTCCCCCAACATATTCATTATCTTTGAAGTCTAGGCAAGTTGAAGGAGGTGTGTTTAATTTGTAGCCCAGCCAGTGTCACACAGCTGTTCTTGGAAAAATAGAGTGTGATTAAACACCATGTGGAGGAGAGGTAATTACTTTCCTTTGTCCCCAGGGAAGACAGCTCCAAAGTCTTGCAAAACTAAGATATTGAGGAAGCTCAAGGAATTAATCCCCAAATATTTACTTCCATTCCATATTCACTTCCACCTTTGTTCCTCATGGAAGTGAAGCTCCCTTTGCTTTCGTCCTCACTAGGTAGCCAAGGTCAGCATAGAAATTAAGTTCCCACCGTCTTGAATTTATAGCTTGTTTCTTCTAAATTTCATCCCAATCTCATTTTGCAAGGGTTTCAAGAAATGGTGTGAATCCTTAATTTTCAAAACTCAATTTACAGTGGCAAAAAATTTTAACACCTAAAAGTGTTGCAGTTGAAAGTATTTTAGCATACGGAGCTACTTTTTCTGCATTGGAAAGGGGGAAATATGTGTGATTTATCTTATAATATTGAGACCATGTAACTCAGATCCCATCTTTTGAAGATGAGTATCAGATTGTAGTTCAAGCTACTGCTAGATTAGATTCTTCTCTCTCTTGTGTTGGTTTGTGGTCTCTGGCTTGTGGCTCTTGAATTTTTTGAAATGAACTCTTAAACTTGATACACTAGAGCAGAGAATAAAAGGAAAACACTAAAATACACAACCTGATCAAGTGCCGTGTAAACATCTGGCGCCTACTGTTTACTTGCATCTCTAACATAAAACAATACCCATATAAATAATACTTGAAATGTTTAGGAATAAATGAGCTTGTTGAACTAGAATTACAATGCACTCATGAGATTAGAAATCATGGTGGACACATGCTTAAAAATAGAATGGACAGCAAAAGTGTAGAGCCCAACGTGGCTCTCAACAGCTTCAGAATATCCATCGTACCAGTACAGAAATTCATTAAGGTGCATAGACTCTATCAGGCTGATCTCACCATGTGATGATTTTTATTTGTAAGTTATTTATGGTAAGGTTTTAATTAATAAAACATAAAAGAAAAGGTAAGACCAAAACTACTGTACCAATCTTGGCATCCATCTCTGACATACTTGGCTAGAAGGATGCATATGGTATCAATGTCCAATTCCCCAAAGATTTTCTAGCCAGGCATCATTCCAGCTGCTTGGCTTTCTCAGGGAGTGTCAGTAGCTGTCTTAGTTGACCCCAAATCCAGAGTCCTAGATGACAGCCAGGGATGCTTCCAAAGCTCTCACAGTGAACGTATGTCAGAGTGGGTTTTGGCAGCAGTAATTCTCATGGAAATGCCCCTTGTGCATCACCCGAGGGGTAGTTTGCACTAACAGGCTGCTGTCTCACAGGAGCTTGGGATGGGGGTGGGTATAGAGAAGAGGATGTTGCTCTCCTGCATCCATTAGTGCAGTGCTGGTTTTTGTGATTCTAAACTCTGGTTCATGATTTGTGAAGTGTTCTCCATCTGCAGTGTGCTGTCCAGCCTGCCTGACTGCCTGAGGAGCTGGCCAGTCTGGGGTCAGTATAAACCCACGCTGCCACACAACCTATCTGGACCTCTACTCAAATAGTTCATAAAAATCAATCTGAAAATCCATTAGATTCAACCTAAAGTTCTTGTTCCATTAGTGTGTGTGTGTGTGTGTGTGTGTGTGTGTGTGTGTGTGTGTGTGTGTCAGAGAGAGAGAGAGAGAGAGACAGAGAGACAGAGACAGAGAGACAGAGAGACAGAGACAGAGAGACAGAGAGACAGAGAGACAGAGAGAGAGAGAGCGATCCCAACCCCACATACACACAGAGTAAGATCCAAATGACCACAACATATAGATTTTACAGATTTGCATATTTCAAGTTGAATTTCGGTGCATGCAGAATTTGATCTAATTCTGCAGTATGAATATGCATACACACAGAAGTTTGGGAGGTTCATATATGTAACTTTTTTTGTTGTTGTTTTTGTTTTGTTTTTCAAGACAGGGTTTCCCTGTGTAGCTTTGGAGCCTATCCTGGCACTCGCTCTGGAGACTAGGCTGGCCTCGAACTCACAGAGATCTGCCTGCCTCTGCCTCCTGAGTGCTGGGAACATGTATGATACTTTTTAAAGAACTTTTATATCTATTGTTTTCATTTGTGTGTATATGTGTGGGTCTGTGTGAGTGAACAACACATTTGTGTGTTGCTCACAGAGGCTAAGATAGGGCATCAGCTTCCCTGGAGCTGGGATTATAGATGTGTGAGCTTCCCAATGTAGTTTTTAAGATACAAATTTGGGTGTTGTGGAAGAGCAAAACATGCTCTTAACTGTTGAGCCACCTGTCCACTCCCAGTGTTACTTTCTATTGTCTTTCTTCTTAACACTTGGAAACAGTACTTGGAACAGAAAGGTTTGCATTCCTTGCCACAATCTTCAATAGCATTGTGCTTTTCTTGTATGCTCTTTTAGCATGGACACACAGTATGTCATGTTATACTAAAAATGTATCCTATATGCTCCAACAAGAGATCTTGCTTATGTTCTACTCTCATGTTTCTGTAGTGTCCATGGTCAGAGGGGACAGAGACACTGTCACCCTCAGCAGTCAGTAGTCTTAGGAGTTCCTTTCATCTTTTAGGACCATTGGCTCAGGCTAAACTATAATTTGTGGCTTCGACAAAGAAAAGAATTTTAGAACTAGCCAGGATTGACAGAGTTGGAGACTTTATTGAGAGCATAAAAGTCCAGGAGAAAGAGGTGCTGGGAAAGGAAGACATAGCCAATGTAAGCATGGGCTCTTAAGGGGAGTCATCTTCTTAGCCAAAATCAGCATCTGGGTGGCTCTCAGGTCATGTCAAACAGTTGCTAAGAAATCATCCCACTTATTTCTCTCCCTCTCTTTTGTAATGTGGCTCCAGAGATGTCTTGGGTGGGATTATATGGGATTATACTCTGGTGAAATGAAACTATGAGCCACTAACATTACGCGAGGAGTTTACATGTCTTTTCTTTCTAAATGGGATTTTTGGTGAGATTTTTGGAAATTTTTCAGATTTATTGCCAAGAAGGATGAAGAGCTTTAGCCGTTGTTGCTGTGCTGAAACTCTTCTTGCAGGAGGACTCAACTAAACTCCCACACGAGGGATTTGATTCATTCTTCTGTCCACAATTTACCTCCTCTTTCCCTCCCGCCCCCTTAGTTACTGCTATTTGTGCTGAGCATTTAAAAAACGTGAGACAGAGAGAAAGAAAACTCACATGCCATGATGTACTGAGGGACAATTTCTTTGCGTATGTTGACATTTTTTAATTGAAAACAGATTCTTCTCTCATATAATAAATTCTGACCACAGTTTCCCATCTCTCCATCCCTCCCAGGTACCTTCCATCTCCCCTCTCCCCCAATTTTCATCTCCCTCTGTTTTCTCTTCAGAAAAGACAAGGCTTCCAAGAGACAACAATCAAACAGGACAAAACAAAATACAATAAAACAAGGCAAAACCCCTTATATTGAGGCTAGACAATGCAAACTAATAGGAGGAAAAGAACCCCAAGAGCAGGCAAAAGAGTCAGAGATACACCAGCTCCCCCTGTTAGGAGTCCCACAAAAACAGCAAGCTAACAACAGCCATAACATGTTTGCAGAGGACCTGGTGCAGACCCATGCAAATGTTGACAGTTAAGTAGAATCTTAAATAACAAAGAAAAGAACCAAACTCTTGAAGAGGGGGAGAACATTCAAGACACAGACAAAAGGAGCAGCAGGGTTCCAAATAAGAAAAATACAGAAAGAATTCTAGATACTATTTGAAACTTGGGGTGGTTAGTACAATGGTGAGGGAGCCTGTAGGAGACGAAATTTAAAAGGTAAATATGTAAACTCTTTGAAATAAATGAGAAATTTCTCCTGGTGGTGGTGGCGCACGCCTTTAATCCCAGCACTTAGGAGGCAGAGGCAGGTGGATCTCTGAGTTTGAGGCCAGCCTGGTCTACAGAGTGAGTTCCAGGACAGCAAGGACTAAACAGAGAAACCCTATCATAAAAAATACCCTAAAAGTTCTTCAGTTATGTTGGGTGTATGTGTCACACAATAAAGAAACAAACAAATAAATAAATACATAGATGATAGATAGGTAAACTCTGTTCCAAAAAGTCAACAAATCCAATGAGAAAAATACAATAGAAAATTAGATTCATTTGCAAAGCAGTCAAAATATCCTGAGAATAAATATACTAAGAATATTAAAAATCAAAAAGATAATAAGAACTTGAACTATGTATGAATAAATAGAAATGTATGTGGATATAAATACATAGATGAGTTATCAATATTAATATTAATTATTCTTCCTCCTTCAACTCTATGCAATAAAATACAACTGGTCTTTCAAGGTCTCTGTGGTAACATATATAGCCTCTGAGAAACAACAAGTTGGATGGTCTGGAAAATGTGGGGTGATTTGCAGCCTTTTATATCAAACTTCCCTTGGGGAGACAGCCCAGTTCCAACTGTCATTTCATATTGTAGAATTAGATGAAATTCTGCATGCGCCAAAAATTCAACTTTGAGTACACAAATCTGTAAACTCTATATGCCATGGTCATTTGAATCTCACGCCATTAAACCTACCAGGCAGGAGGAAACAAAAGCATCATGAAAATGCCCTGGCATTTGGTGGGGAGATTTATGTACACAGAGCTTAGCATCCCTGGCAGATGTAACTAAAACCCAACAGAAGCTCTGGCAGTGACAGAGTCTCCACATGGGCTTCAGATTTGTACCTGGCACTTGCAACTTCTGTTCACATTTGATCAGCAACATCTGTTACATGGGGATAGGTAATAGAAAGTGTTCAAGATCCAGATGGCCATGCTAGATTTGTGTTCAGTCTTATTTTAATGTTTAAGATCATGGGCAATTCATTTAGCATTTGAGCTTCTTCATTTCTGTGGTTTGAAGCTAGAATAAAGAGTCTCTAGGACCCAGGGCCTGACTGAGCAGAACTGCATCAGGAAGGGACACAGGATTGTGTGTGAGGTCTGCCTGAAATGCATGGAAACTTGAGGACCATCCCTGAGGAAAAGGAAGGAGTTGCTTAGTCATCCTGACTAGATCAGGGACCATGGATGTAGGAATGGACAGACCATCTTAAGAGTTCCCATGGCCAGCCCACCTTCCTTTGTGCAAAGCACCCCACAGTGAACATCTGCTGTTTTTAAAATATTATGTTAATGTTCATGTCTGTTGAGTTTAAACCATCCAGCAGTCTGAAAGGAATCAGTCAAGTTTCTGAACACATTGTGCAAGGGAATGAAAGCAGGAAATAATCCCGGAGCACATTCTGAAACAATCCCCACAGCCATCAGTTGCTGGTGAGTGACAGTGGCAGTCAGAATCCTTTGGCACACGGTCATTAGAGATGGAGAGACACAGATTCAGACAGCATGTTCTATTATTAGTGACGTTCCTCAGAAGAGCTGTTGAGTAAATGAACGCAGGACCCCGTGTGCATCCTGTCAACGACTTGAGGCAGCAAGCCCTTGTTAGAGCTGTACAAGCCAGTGTTCACATCACAAGCGCTGAACAAAACCATCACCAAGGTGACAGCTACCCCCACAGTGGCGGGCACAGAGGGATGAACGGCAGAATCGAGGCTACGAGGGCAGGAGGCTTCACACAGTGTTTGTCTGCAACATTGACCGTGACTCCTAGACATTCATGACCAAAGCCCCCTTCATGACCTGCCTAGCTTCCTATAGAAAAAGATACGTGAGAATTGAAGAGGCGACTGTAATGCAATCATCAAGGTAATAAAGAGAAATGGAAATAAGCATTTTTTAGTAACCACCCCTATTTAAAGTTCAAACACTGATTATCCTGTTTCTGTCTCAGAGAGAAATGAGCTAATGCTTAGAGGGGACAGGGACTTCCCAGGGTCACCAATTAGTATGAACTTGTTTTATTGGAGAGTATCTTCTGAACTAGTTAAAGGTCAAAAGACAAAGGCGAATAGGAAGAGAGTGAGTCCCAAATAATACTCACCTGTAGCTGCTTCTTCCTTCCTTCCTTCCTTCCTTCCTTCCTTCCTTCCTTCCTTCCTTCCTTCCCTCCTTCCTTCCCTCCTTCCTTCCCTCCTTCCCTCCCTCCCTCCCTCCCTCCCTCCTTCTCTCTCTCTCTCTGTCTCTTTCTTTCTTTCTTTCTTTCTTTCTTTCTTTCTTTCTTTCTTTCTCTTTCTTTCTTTCTTTTCCTTCTAGCACCCCCACTATCTCATGGGATAAAGACTCAGGGGAACAGACTGGAGGGGCTGTGGCTGCAGTCCCCCACTGAGACCCTCCTCCCTGCAATGCTGCAGCCACTTTCTAAATGAGTTAGTTCCAGGGCTTCAACTGAGCCAACTTCTACCCTCTGAGCTGTTGCCCTCACCCACAGAGGAACCTTGCTATGAAACGAATCCCCAAAATTTCACTTCTAATGGGATATTTCTTTCTCTAAGATAAAGTTACATGGATAAAATATGACCTTATGTAGTGGTCAATAAACAGTGTGCCATGATTTCATCAGATACGGGCCATGACTTTTTTTTTTCAGATTTCCCTTGGCCATTGAAATTCTGAATTTTAATTTTATTTTGGTTGCTACTAACATCTATAAAATTTTGACACTGTAAAAAAAAATAAAATGGCAATTTATTAATTCAGCAGGCCTCTGAGCTGCATTTGCTTTTTCCCGTAACAGACTTAGGCAGGGCTCCAGTCACAACTTACGCCTGTCATTTTCTGTAATTAAAAGTACACAGTCATAGTTATGCATTCTGCCTCCTAGCAGCTGCAGTGAGATTAACTGTGAACAAAGAAAACATTTTGACACAGTTAATTATACGGCAGTTCTCCTGTGCGAGCAAATACCAGCTACCTCCTTGCATGCGTAGCACTTTTTTCGGTCATTTTATTTCCACATAATCTTCTCAGCAGCCATGAAGAGCCTTGTTTTATATCTACAAGGAGTTTGTACCCCCAAACCATGGCTCAATATAACATGTATAGTAACTTCATAAAGGTGTGGCTATCGTGTAAGGTATAAGGGAAAACGCTTTATTTGGGGGACAAAAATCATATTTTAATCATTCAATCATTTTTTAAATGCCACTTGAGAAGGAAAGTGGAAACAGGATTCAGGTTCTTCTTTGCAAGAGATTGGAGATTACAAGTAGTTTCCCTCATCTCTGGTTTTGTAAGTAAAAGCTGTGTTGTTTTTTGGCAGGTTTCACAGAGCATGGACTCTACATGCTAGACAGAGTGGCGGGTGCAGCTGAGGCTTTTAACTCAGCACACGAGATGACCATGACCATGGGAATGAGAGGGGCAGAAAGGCCAGGGTGCACTTTTGACGTGAAGCCTGAACCAAGCTGTGACTAGTGTCGAAGGACATTCGTGATCACCATCTCCTATGCTTAGCAGGAGAGAATTGTGATGAAGCAGTAACTGTGGACCAGATAGTCCAGTCGTCGTACAAACAGCCCACCTCGAAGGAGAGCCTGAGAGGAACTGAGGGAAATGTCACCCGTGGGAGGGAACCTGTTCCCTTAGTTACAAAATCCAGCTCTCGTCTCGCCATTTTTTTCCCATTTCTCTTTTTCTCCTCCTCTTCCCTCTTCCTACATTATGTTGCTACTCAGAATCTCAAAAATAATACAATGGAGCCGGGTGTTGGTGGCGCACACCTTTAATCCCAGTACTCGGAAGGCAGAGGCAGGAGGATCTCTGTAAGTTCAAAGCCAGCCTTGTCTACAGACTGAGTTCCAGGACAGCCTCCAAAACAATACAGAGAAACCCTGTCTCAAAAAGCCAAATAATAATAATAATAATAATAATAATAATAATAATAATAATAATAAATGGCCATCAGCACAGACTGAGGAAAAACTGGACTTGGGTGTGCCGAATGGTAGGACTGCTTAGCTTGAAAGTGAATGTAGAGACACTATGGTCTGGGGAGAACTCTTTGTTAAATTGTTTTGTTTGTTTTTTGGTATTTTTGAGACAGGGTTTCTCTGTGGCTTTGGAGGCTGTCCTGGAACTAGCTCTTGTAGACCAGGCTGGTCTCGAACTCACAGAGATCCGCCTGCGTCTGCCTCCCGAGTGCTGGGATTAAAGGCGTGCACCACCAACGCCAGGCTTAATTGTTTTAAAATAGACAACAAAGTACTAAGATTTACTCAGTGGCTACAAGAACTGGCTTTGCTCAGTCATAGCTGTGAGCATTGTCCCATTTGTCTCACATTTAAACAAGGGCCGTCTCCTCTCATGTGTTTCGAGCGTCCAGTGAGATAACGAATGTCAGGTCCGATTGCAGCGTCAAGCGTTACTTAATGGTCCCTCCCATTTATCAGTGTGCGGTAAGTACACACCTTTAAAAAGAAGGGAAGAAACCTTTCTTACCATCCCTACTGTCCAAGAGATGTTTACTGATTCTCTTAGATGAGTGGAGTCACATTACCTTCAACTTTGTGATGAGGGCGGGTAGTGGGGGTGGGGGTAACAGACTTCTGCCTCCTGGGACATCATTGCACAGGAATGGCAGCACTGAAGTAATGTTTAAAAAAGTTATTACATGTGAGAAAGCCCATTACTAATCATGCTGAAAATTTACACCATGCTGAAAGCCAATAATTTCTTCACTAAAAAAATCCCCAGGAAGCAAATAATGGCTATTTATTTCTCATACATATATTTTCTGTGACTGATGGAGACACCATTTGGATACTGTGTGGACTCATCTGTGGCTTAATAAAAGCAACTAAGTGCGATTGTATAAAGTCACCTTTGTAATTCATGTCTATTAAGGCTGAGCCACACCCTTATCTTTCGGGTAGGCTGAGTAGTAAGTACATTGTCACAATTTTTTCTGGGCCTTCACACCTCTGAAACATCAAACCCCTAGGTCACCATTCTTAGTATTCGCTTCTGTGGATTCGCTTCTGGAGAGTTTCTATAGCCTCCAACTGTGTACATTCCATAACTTCCTCTGACACTGGCACTCCAAGATTTGGGGGGAAGTGCTGTGCTGACGACAGCTGGCTGAGGGAGTGAGCCCTGTAACCTGCTCAAGCTGTCACCAGATCCATTACCAGGGTTGCACGCTGGGTCAGACGCCATCAGGGTGCCTCACTGGACAAGAGCCAAGGGCCAGGATAATTGGATTCCCTCTCAAAATGCATCAAAGCACATCCACAAAGAAGGTCCCCATGGATTCTGCCTTTTCTATATGCAGCAGAGACCAGAGACGCGGACTCTTCACTCTCCAATCATCCTGCCAGTGTCTCCCATGTACAGGGCACCCATTTGTAAACAATGTGTCCTCTTGAAGGTTACGTGTTTTGTAAAACTTCAGTACACATATAACTGGGGAAACATGAACATCTGCATGTGTTGTAAAAACTGGGGGTGGGTAAATTCACAGTGAACGAAGAAATGGTTTTATTTTATTATGATGTTAAATCTCTGTAACAGGTTATACATCATTATAGATTTAAGAACAAAAATAACTAATTTTCTCCCATAGTGGGAAAAGGTAATAAGTGTGTCTGGATCCACATGCATAACTATCACACACACACACACACACACACACACACACACACACACTCACACACTCACACACACACTCACACACACACACACACACACTCACACACACTCACACACACACACTCACACACACACTCACACACACTCACACACTCACACACACACACACTCACACACACACTCACACACTCACACACACACTCACACACACACACACACTCACACACACACACACACACTCACACACACACACACACACACACACACGCACGCACGCACGCACGCGCGCGCGCACGCACACACACACACACACACACCGGAAGTCCTTTTGGTTTTTCAGTTATTTTTCTCTCCTTTCTATTGGCTTCATTGTATTTTACATTGTCCATGTGACAGAGTGGCATGAACAGCTTTCTGTAGCTTTTTATCTCCTGTTTTTAAAAGGCTGGTCTCTGACCCCATTAATCTCAGAAACAGCACGTGGTGATTTTCTGTCCCTGATTTTCCCTGCCTGCTGCTGGACCAGTTCTGATGTCCTAGATTTCATTTGCTGATTAGCCAGCCTGCCAGGAAACCCTATGAAGAGGGGAAAGAGAGGGGCGGTTCCTCTAGGAAAGAATATAAGGTGTGGGTATAAAATATTGCCAGGATCCATGGTACTTTTTGGAAATTAAACCTTGGGCTTGAATTTTGTTTCTAAGATTGTCTGAAAGACACCATTTGCTCTCGCTCCTGTGATGGTTGTGAAGTCAAGCTGTTAGACCTCAGGGACTGTGGGACCCTTGCAGAAAAGTATTTTGTCATATTTTTGAATCCAGAAACTGGCAAGTATTGAGTTTCTGCAAGTCCCTCGAACAGTTGATTTTATATGAGGAACCCAATCCTTCCAGTACTTTCTCTAGTTTCTATTTTGCATTTTGAGGCTTAGACCAGGAGCTGTGGGGGAGGAAGACAGAAACCAAGAACTCTTCCTCTAAGTGGGGGGAAGCAGTTCTGAAGTTGTCAAGTGAGAAAGGAATGCCAATCCTCCAGGCTCATCAGGCCAACTCTGCCCCAGCCACATGTCTGTGGCTTCCATTGCTATCAATGGGACTTGTGTGTGCATGTGAACTGAAGACAGAAGTTGGCTGGGTTTAAATAGCTCTGCAATCGTGCAAGTCTCTTCTTGTGTTTGGTACAACAGAAGTAGTCTTTTGCAGTTGATGGCTGCCTCTCCCTCTAGTAAAAATGTAGATAGACAGTTGCATATAATCATAACACAGAAATCCTGTATCAGAATATTCGATGGCAATCAATTCCATCTAAATGATTTCAGTAGGGGGGACCAGGAACAGTATAAACTCCTCTCATTTTCCAACAGCAAATGCAAGCCAGATTTAACAATGCCTTGCAGGATCACCCTTCCTTTCCCTTGGCTGAACTGCCCATCTGCTGCTTGACTTGAGTTTTAAGCATCTAATTGGGAAGGTAGGAAGTCAATATGCTAATTTGAGAGTTACTGTAGATATCCTAAACAAAGAGCTTACATTCTAGCTTCACCCTACAGAACTAGCTGACATGGTGGGCCCTTCATGAGCTCAGAGCCCATTCCCTTGGATGCAGGGCCTATGCTTGGCAGCCTTGGTTATTGGGCATCCTGCCTACCTCCCTGATCTAGCGTCTAACATATTAGCATCAGGTTAAGCCATCTTCTCATATAGCCTCAAATGAGGTATTCCTTCAAATTACAGTTACTCACTAGAACAAGGGACTTCAAGCCAGGCATGGTAGTGCACACCAATAAACCTAGAAGGTAAGGCATGAGTACTGAGAATTTGGGACCAGTCTAGGATGCACAGTGAGACTCTGTTAGGAAGGAAGGAAGGAAGGAAGGAAGGAAGGAAGGAAGGAAGGAAGGAAGGAAGGAAGGGTAGGAGAGAGGGAAAGAGGGAGAGGGAGGAAGGTAGGGAGGGAAGGAAGGAGGGAGGAGGGAGGGAGGAGGGAGGAGGGAGGGAGGGAGGGAGGGATCTCTTCAAGTTACATGTGAGATAATCCAGGCTATGAAAAGTGTCTATGTTATTGTTAACATTATTCTCTTCCATGCATTTAGCATAGTGCTGTAGTAGTTTTCTGTTGTTGCCCTAACAAATCCCTACATGTGTAGTGACTTTAATAGCAATAATGTGTTGTCTTGCAGTTGTAGAAACCTGAAATTGGACGTGGGTCTCACTGGGGTAGAAGCTAGATGTCATCAGGCCTTGTTCCTTTCCACAGCTCTAGGGAGTATCCTTTTGCTCATTTGGGGTGTTGGCAGAGTCCAGCTCCCAGTAGTTGTAAGACTGAGGAGCCTGTCTTCATATGCATGTCCACACTGTAGAGCTGGTCACCTCCATGTAGTCAGGCCCCCTTCCTGTTATCTCCAAAGCCACTCTGGTCTTTGTACATAGCTCCCAAGATTCTCTCCTACCTTCCCCTTACAGGTCTAAGGATTTGTAGGATGGGACTGATTGATCCCAACTGAAAACTGTAGGATAATCTCACCACTTTGAAGTCCTTAGTCACTTAAAACTTATTTGTAGATTCCACGTGTAGGTTTCGGAAGTTATTGTTCTTCCCATTAAAAGGACTTGCAGATGTCAGGTGGTTAACAAGAAGCTCTCACTGAGTGACTAACAAAGGCACACCACACCTGTTAAACATGTTGGTGTGAACTAGGTCCATTGTAAGATCATAGATAAATCATATAATCTGGCATTCTTGTGTGTGTATGGTGTGTGTGTGTGAGTGTGGTGTGTCTTGTGTATTGTATGTGTGTTGTATGTGTGTAGTGTATGTGTGGTGTGTGTTGTGTATGGTATATGGTGTGGTATATGTGTGATGTGTATATGTTGTGTGTGGTGTGTGTGTGTGTGGTATATGTGTGGTGTGTATGTGTTGTATGTGTGTAGTATGTGTAGGTGTGGTATGTGTGATGCATCTTGTGTGTTGTGTTTGTGTTGGATGTGTGTGTGTGTTGTGTGTTGTGTGTGGTATATGTGTGTTGTGTGTGGTATATGTGTGGTGTGTGTGTGTGATGTGTGTGGTATGTGTGTGTGGTGTGTGTGTGTGATGTGTGTGGTATATGTGTGGTGTGTGTGTGTATGTGGTGTGTGTGTGGTATGTATGTGTGTGGTGTGTGTGTTTATGTGGTGTGTGTGTGGTATGTATGTATGTGGTGTGTATGTGTGTGTGTGGTGTGTGTGTGTGTTTGTTTAGTTTTGAGACAGGATGTTACTCTATTGCTCAGGCTGCCTTTGAACTTGAGATTATGCTATTTCAGTCTTTCAAGTGCTCAGATTCCAAGCCTGTGTCCCCATGCTCACCCTATTTGTAATAAAATTGGTAAGACTATTACATATGATGTTTTCTAGATTTTTCTTCTGTGTATGGCCATACCAATGGACTATACTAGAATAACAATAGGCAAAATGTAGTTTTCTATGATTTCTGATCAAAACTGAAGTTTAAAAACTAGTAAAACCTAACCCTCAAAAAGCTTACTTTGTGCCAGGCGTTGGTGGTGCACGCCTTTAATCCCAGCACTCGGGAGGCAGAGGCAGGCAGATCTCTGTGAGTTCGAGGCCAGCCTGGTCTCCAGAGCGAGTGCCAGGATAGGCTCCAAAGCTACACAGAGGAACCCTGTCTCGAAAAACAAACAAACAAAAAAAAACCAAAAAACAAAAAAAAGCTTACTTTGTAAGATACTAACATGAACTCATTTATCATTTGCGCATGTCAAGATTTAAGAAACGTACCACATAAAGACTGGTTAACGCACTATCCCATGCTTACAGAACAATGGGAAACTGGAAAGCAAAAAGGTAAATATCCCTAGAGAATGAACAGGTGAGGAAAGAGCACTTAGGGAGTCAAAGATAGCAAAGAAATTTAATACTTTAAGTTAATAAATATTTTTTTAATATTTAATAGAAGTTAATGTTAGAACCAGGTCGAGAACACAAATAAATAAATAAATATTGCTTCTGCAGTATGATTAAAACAAACAACAGCCACATCTTTGAGTTGTAGTAATGCACTAAGGAGCAAGTCTACACACTTGGACTGAGGCCAGGATGGTTGCAAAGAGAAGACGTTTCCTGAGTTGTGTCTTGTGGAATAAACAGGACTGGTTCAGACGGAATGACAATGAGTTCTAGGGTAAAGAGGAAAACTTAGATGAGACTCAGTCTTTAGAGGATGGGGGTCTGGGATAAATTTGGGTCAATGTCTTTGTCTGAGAGCTGGAAGATTGGCAGGATTAAGGGGAAAGGATAAAGGAACAGAATTGTGTGACAGAGGATGGAACCTGCAGAGGGCTAGAGGGAGGTGAGAATCAGCAGGATTCTAGAGTAATGGAGAATCTCAGAAAGACTGCAGCACCGAACAGAAAAGTGAAGGCTTGAGACAGGCAAACTAGAGAGGTGGTGGACTGGGAAGTGACTTCAAGACCCAGGAAGAATTCATCCTCAGAAAATGCATGAAGAGAGCTTTCTATGTTTTAATCAATGCCATGAGATAACAGACACTCATCTTGCTCAGTTTCATTACCTTTCTGCTAAATGAATTAACCACCAGTCCTCTTTCCTGATACCAGAACTCACTTTACTTTTCCATCCCCCATTTCCTCCTGCCTTGATTATCCTGTTATCCTTTTGGCCACACCAAGCAGATGCAGAGATTTCTTGGGAAGACTGGCTGATGTCTTGTACTCAGCAAAATCCCGCCTGAGGGGAACATCAGACTTGTCTGGGGTCCATGTTAGACGCCTCTGACCCTGCTCCTCAGATCTGTTTCTGTTTCTGGCTCTTCACTGCGAGGGGAGGGAGGAGAAGGGAAAAAAAGGAGGAGGAGAGGGAGGGGAGGATGGGAGGGATGGCAGGGGAGGGCAGAGTAGGAAAGCAGATTCCAGAAGACCCAGTTTCCTGCCCTCAGCTCCAAGGTGACAGGACAGTAGGAGTGATAAAATAGCACTTGAGGAAGCAGTCTGAAAACTTGGTGGGGAAATGAGAAGGAAATTTGAAATAAAGTCCTTGGAGGCAAAATTCTGCAAGTTGCTATAGCGATGAGACTTTTCTGGGGAACAATGAGGAGAAAAATAGCAGCCACTCCAGGTTGATATCCAAAGCTGCAAGTGATCACGTGGTGTGGAATGTCTGTTTGTCGGTGAATATAGAAGCTCTAGGGGTTAGTTAAGGGTCAAGATAGAAAAGAGGAGGAGAAAACTTAAAGGATAAAACTCGGGGTCCTAAAGGAAACAAGTTTTAGGCACAAGAGAAGACCAACTGTGATGGACAACTTCCCAGAGTCACTTTCTCTGTGATGTCCAGAAGAACTCACAAACCTTAAACACAGTAAGGGAAGAGATGGGACATTGAGGATACTGAGATGCAGCTTCTGAGCTGTAGAAAAGCTTTGTCTACATCCGTGTCCTTCTGCAATTGTCAGTCAATATTTCAAGACCCAGAGAAGGAGGAAGGGCTTCTCAAACGTCTTCACAGACAACAACCTCAAAAAGTGGTTCTCACATTGTAAGACAGTCAACCCAGACCACTGGCTTTTGAGTGGAATGGCACAAGTTGTCTGCAGCCTAGATTCAGGAATATGCCAGCCTCCACCCAGAGCTCACTGTGGCTGTGTTCTACTGCCCTCAAGATCATTCCACAGGTTTGAATGTGAGGAACAAAGAGGGGGAAGGATGGGCTCCAGAGATAGGGCATGGAAAAGCAAAGTAGAGGCCAGGGAGGAGACAGGGAAAGATGGAGGAAGGTAAGATGGGCTTGCTCAGTTGAGTTGTTTAGCTAGTTTTGTTCATGATGAAATCGTACGTGCTTTGGTCCTTGGGAAATGAAATGGCCAACAATGGGGTGTTCTCAGCCCCCTAAGCAGAGGAATTCTCATTGAGCACCAGCACGGAGTTAAAGCATTCGGGGTTTATCATGGAAGTACAGTGCCACGGAAGTGAGAGATTGGTGTGCTAGGCCATCTGGTGAGAGGCAATGTGTCAATCTCCCAGATGGTTTGTGAAGAGAGAAAGACGTGATGCTGAATTGAGATCAGCATATGAAAAGAGCCATGGAATCACAAATGTAAAAACACGTTCTGTAGAGTGATTTGAAAACTTCACAAAGCACATTCCATTCAGATCTTACGCGACCTGAAAGATCACAAATGAAAGTTTGAATTTTCAGTGTGGAACTGTTTCAGTAATGGACACTGCATTTGCTTTCACTTCTTCTAACAAGAAACTGTGGTGTTGGGAAGTAGAAAATAGTATTCCTTTCATTGATTTATTTGCATTCCTTCAAGTTTTCCCAGAGTTCTGTACAGGTAGCACCTATTCATATTGGAACATGAAGTTCTGATTCAGTTTTTTCAATAGTCAAGACTGTGTGAACTATAACATAAGGCGTGGAGATGACCTGCTCGTGGAGTTAAATTTCTAAATAAATACATTTCACAACCATGTGGATGCTGTCCACTATTGATTCTGAAAATGATGTGACAGATTTCCTGTGCTCACATAATGCTTGGGTGGGAACACAAGTGCTGTTCAAAAGCAGGAAATTTAGAGAGGTACACATTTCTCCTCACTGTTTCTCTTTTTTAAAGACAGTGTGCTATCTTCCATTTTAGTTAGAATCTGATGACCGTTCATGTAGTCTCATCTACAAGTCCACTTTCAACCTGGGATGTGGTCTTGTGAACAATGAAGCTCATTCTTTAAACTTTTAATTTTTAATTCATGTTGGATGACTGTCTCTTATAGCAAATACTTCTTTAAACCCCCCATTTCCTTTGTTCCAGCCTAATATTTGTATTCACTTTTTGAGAATTTCATACACATATGCAATGTATTTTAATCAGATCCATCCCCACTCTACCCCTTAATTCCTCAAACATCCACTCTTCCCCTCCCAACTTTGTGTCTTTTGTTAACTAATTCTTTCAGAATTCTGTACACTTTGTTTTGATCATATTCATCCGTTCCCCCTCTTCCCGGAACCACCCTTTTCCTACATAACCAACTTTGTATCCTCTTTTTTTTTCCCTCACCAATTCCAGTTTTGCTGCCCATATGTACTTGGAAGTACAGTTTTCAAAAATATGTAAAAGCTGAACCACTGTAGGCCTAAATGGATGGAACAAATGCAATTTTGACCTTGCAATCAATGTCATGTCGAGTTGAGACGACAAAGTTCCACAAAGGCCAGAAGACATCGTCTTTTCCACGGATGTTTCCTTGTCCTTGCTATGACTGTGTTATTGGATGGTTATCCTCACTCCAGCACCTGTCTGCATGCAGCAAGGCCTGTGGTTAGTCTGCTGGTTTATTCTGCTCTACTGGGAAATGCTCAAGGTGAATGAGAGGAAAACAGAGTTAGACGAGTAATTTTCCAACTGTTAATGTGGTGGGATGGGGCTGGGGGTGCCTAGCTCATATCTACAGGGATTTCAGACATGCCTGAATAATTAGTATGACAGGAATGACATTGATTGACTTAAAGCTGACAAGCTCTGAGGAGAAAATCAAAGCACAAAGCACATGCTTGGCCTAGAAAGAGTTCATTTCTCAAGGGGAGGGCAAATCTTGAGAGCACTAGTAAAGATGCTGAGGTGGGTTAAGTTAGTATCTGATAGAAAGGAGAGATGAATAGTCAAAATATAGAGCTTGGAAGGGCAGAAGTGGTACCCAGGAAAACTGGGATTTCAAGAAAAAATGGGACACTGGGCATCCCATAACAGAGCTGTTTATAGGAAACAGAGCAAGGCATGGGGTATGCTGAGGGGCCAGCTGCTCCATAGTTGGGGTTAGTGTTATAAATATACATTCTCTTACAAACTCCAGAAAGCTGTGATAAGAACTATTTGGCCATAGAAATTAGTTTTTGGTACATATTCATAGAAAGAATGTAGGATTGATGGCTGCCTTTAGCCTATGACAGATGACTACTGACCATAAACATAAACCCAAAGGGAATATTGGCATTGCCATATGTATTAGGATGTACAACTAATTTTTTATTAGGAGTTTGATCGACAGGTAAGTGATGGATCGGTTGTGAAGGTATTTGCCATCTTATTGAAACATCTTGGGACATTTATGCAGCTGGGAATCCCAGCTAAATAAGCTGTGAGTACAAGTGACCCACAGTTAACTCGGGGTGGCAAACTTGACTTTACAAAAGGAGTGTACTTGAGTTTTAATGACAGCCTTCCAGGACACATATGCAAATGCACTCACAGACTCAGGGGGAGATCTCTAATGAGGTAAATGAAGCGACTATGTCATCGTTTCTAATAGGGTAACATGTACTCAAACGGTGCTTTACAGTTTACAAAGTGCTTTCGCAGATTACCTCATTTAGACTTCACAGTGCTCCCATGAGATGGAAGTGATTAAGAGTTTTTTCCTCCCCAGAGAGGTGCTGTGGCTGAGTGGAGGTGAGTGAGCCTGCAGCTCTGGCAACTCTACCGGCTTCATTCACCAGGTAATGGGTTTTCTTTCTCCCTGACCCGAGGCAAATACTAATCTTATTAAATATCTATCATAAGGCAGGCTCATTCAAAAATTCTTCCTAGAAAAGACTTTCCTTTGCTGTGATCAAAATCGACAAAGCCAGAGCACCTCTCATGGTAGCCTTGCAGTCTGCCAGACGCAGTCCGCTCCTTCAAAAATTACCATAGAACAGATTGAGAGCTAAATCTGAACACAGAACGCTCCAGTTAAAGCAAGGACCTCATTTCATCAGCTCAATTCTAGACAGACAATTCTAGACATGGTGAAGAAAGTGACCCCTCCCCCCTCGCCTTCATTTTTCAGTCACAGTGGGACACTTCTTGGTTTGAGGATGAGACAATTTAGTGGGTAAATGGTATGACACGGTGTGATTGGCTAATGACGTCAGTGTCTGGGCATATTCTAAAGAGCAGTCACCTTCCGGGGGCTCTTGTATGTGAGAACATTTCACTCAAAAAACTCTCAAATACAAGACTTCACAGTCCCACTGATAAACTGAAAAATCTATTTTTTAAAACAAAATGAAAAATAACCATCTCAGGACAAATGCAATAAGCTTCTTAAAATTGTGTTAGCAGGTCGTGTTTTTCTTCCACATCTTCTAAAGACACTCTAATAAATTAAATAAAATGGATAGGAAAACAAACAAAACCCTTATCTCCAGGTATGCTTTTTCTTC
Source organism: Cricetulus griseus (assembly GCF_003668045.3). Classification (NCBI taxonomy): domain Eukaryota; kingdom Metazoa; phylum Chordata; class Mammalia; order Rodentia; family Cricetidae; genus Cricetulus; species Cricetulus griseus. The sequence continues at coordinate 11,751,938 of NC_048601.1, forward strand.
ATGAAACCAATTTCGCAGAGCAGTCAGATATGTAATAACGGGCCTCCCGGGGATGTGATTTTTTATTCAACTTGACATGCAAGTCGTGAGTAATTAATTATGTCTTCTATTTACACGTTGTCAGATAAGAGTATTAAACAGAAGAGCTGAGACCTGCACCGAACGCCACCATTAATCGGTTTAATTTGCAAACCTAATGCAATCAAAAGGAAGACATTAGTGTTAAAATGTTGTTGTTGTCCTTTCTTAAAGGGATAGGCCTGTTTGATGGGTAAAAGTTGCACAAAACCAGGAAGCCTCAGAATTTCTAGTCTACCTGCCTGCTTCTGTCTTGGACTGTAGCAGGTCTGAATGCAGTCATTGGCATCAGGCATCTTCTATCCCAGCATATCCCAGCTCAGCTCTGTGTAATTACCCAACAAAGTGTAGAAGTATCGCGTGTGCACCAACTACAGGAGGTGATAAGTAAAATCATAAACCTGATACGTGTGAACATACAGAACCTCATAGCAGGCTTGGGTCTGGAGACTCATGACTGTCATATTGGTGGGCAAAATGGAAAATCCTCAAGAAAGATTTTGGATGATCAAGAACTGTTGCCAGGAGGAATTCCTTGTCCCGTTTCTGTCCAAATGTCAGTCCTAACAAAGGGACTTAAGAGTTGATTCTGTCATGGTAGTCTCAAGAAACGTGTGAATAGGAGGTTGATAGAGAGGCAAGTGGTGAGCTAGTGGCTTGGAAGTGAAAACCACACCAGACAAAGGATTGTGGTGCAGCAATCATCTAGACCATGCGAAGACCAGGGCTCATTTTTGCTCCTTCTGAACATCTCTGTAACTCAGTTTCTCCGTTACTGGAACAGTGGTAATGATATAGAAAGCCATGCATGGATGGGATGAAGTAATTTATAGAAAGTATGGAGAAAGTCCTGATACGCTATGGTATCATCCATATCACCGCCATCATTGTGAAGAAGGCAGTAAAGCTTGGAAGGATTTATCATCATCTGATTTCTGCTAGTTGTTCACATTACTTGATTCCTTTGGGACCAACTGATATGACCCTATTTGTAGAAACTTTATTTCTGAGTTAGAATTTGTGTTTACATCTGGCTCTTGATTTCCCAGAGGGATTGGTCCAAGGACCAGAATCTGTAAGTGGTAGAATCCCTAAATGGTAAAATGACTGGATGTAATCCAAGTACATCCTTCTATATATTTTAAGTAATCCCTTACTTATTGATAACAGCTAATGTGATATAAAGGCTAGATAGTTGTTATACTGAATTCCTTCTGGAATGGTGATAGGAAAATGTGTTGGCCCATGGCCAGTGAAGACACGATGTTCTTCTGAGTATTTCTAACTTGAGGTTGGACAAGCCCAGCCATGTGGACACCCACAGACAGAGAGGGTTGACTGTACAATAGTACTGCTGTATTCTCTATTTATTTGGGACTAAAAGCATGTAATTTTAACTCATGGCTTTAAATAAAGAAAAAACCTGTAGAGGAAATCCCACAATTATAAGAGGATATTAACACAAATTGTAATTATTATGGTCACAAGGAACAATTTTTAGTCACATCCAAAGGAAATAAATTTGAAAGTATGCCAATGGTTACAGCATGAGTCTGGAAAAAAAATCCATTTATTTCTCATTTGTCTGTAAGAGTGGTTACAGATTAATGTATAAACAACAGGATCCAAGAGAGTTTAAGTCTAGGGACTAATTTACGGAACTACCCAAGCAACAGAGGATTATTTTATCTAATTAAGACAGAGCTTGCATATTTAGAATTAAGCATTTGCATTTAACAACAAATTCAGAATTATAAAAGCAATTAAAGCTAAAATGAGGTATGGTAATTTTTTCTGCATGCCACTGAGGAGCCAAAGTGCATCTTGATGTGTGCCCGTGTGGCTGCAGAGCAGAAGGAGTGGAGAACGCAAACTGCTCTCCATCACTTCTGGACTCTTGCCCTCTTCGGGATATGAACCCATCCGCAGGTCTTTATCAAGCCTCCTAAACCTGACTGAATCTTCTAACACCTATTTTAATCTAGTGACAATACAGTTCAGTCTGCAACCGGCCTCATAATGAACTTGACTTTGTCACGGATAGTGTTTTAGTAAGGTCCTTGGGTATTTTGTGTATTTCCTACATTATTCCACATTAACTTAAATACCTTGCTCTCCCTATAAATGTGGTTATGAATTTTCTCCATTGCTCCAATCTGAAAGGTTTTCCTTAATCTAATCTCTACCAAGTCTATTGAACAGGACTTACATGAACACTTATCCCTTTATAAAACAAACCCTCCATCAAGCCTGTGTGCCCTGTCCTTCTTTAGTATAAGCTGCTGTCTCACCCATTTGCAGGTTAGTAGGCTACAGTATTCTCATACACGGTCCCTTAAGCTTTTATGTGTCTATATTACCTTCATTTATTGGTTAGATTTTTTGATGACATGCTTTATTTTATGTTCTTCAAAGTGAACACAGTGTCTTCCTCCCCGGAGTAGTTGAATACATTTGAGGAGGAGTGGTTGAAATAAGCATGTAGTCTTCTTCAAAAATTCTCCAACCACTCCATATTTTACTCAAAGTTTGGAAACCTATCTTATACTTCCCATTTAATCAAAACTTATATAATTTCCTGATATCCTATGAAAATGATCCCTTGAAGAATAGATTATACTTGGCCAATCAATCATCTATTCTATTTGTACCCTATGGTGATGACCTCTGTGATGTCAGTGTCTCTGAAGTCATTGAAATGTGTCTTTAGTGTTGATGTGAATGCCATCAGCAGGGTTGTCTTAACTCTTGCTCCTTTCAAGGACTTATAAAACAAGTCTTGGAAAGTGCAGTTAAATATGCAACCCATTTCATAGTAAATTTGAGTCCTCAGACTAATAACCCTTTTAAGATCCTTTCCTACTGTGTATATATTTTCCTAAAATATTATACATTTATTCAGATATCCTCACTCTCCCTGTCAATCTAATTGTTTTCTTTCTCAGTTGCTGTGGGCAGGAAGCTATGTCTACCAGCTAGTAAATTAAAATACTTAGCAAACTGGTGGGCACAATAAACCTAAAGAAAAAATAAACACAAGAGCAATAAAGTTTACCTTTGAAATAATTATGGACGTATAGAAAGCTAAAAATGATGGCGGGGCAATGGCTTAGTGAATAAAATTTGAGCGTGGATGAAGGTGTGGGTGTAAAGACTTCACTAGACCCAAGAAAAATGATGAATGGGTGTCTTTTGAGGAACACTTACACAGATAAAATAAAGAACCACGGGAGTGCTTCCTATCGGATCCGCTGGCCCAAGAGAAAGACTGCACAAAAAGAAACCACGCCTCAAGCTTCCCTTTTTCCTCTTCCATCAGCCTGAAGCTGCCCCTAAAGGGGTGTGCCCACCATTACAGATTCACAGTTAAGACGCCGCTACACGTGTACACGCACGCCTGTAACTCAGCATTGCAAGAAAGGGAGTGGAGGCACGTGGATATGGTGGTTTTGCCTGGCCAGCGAACTTAGCCTAAATGGTAAGTGCCAGGTTCAGTAAGAGATCCTGTCGCAAAAAGTCAGAGTCATAGATGAAGATACCAGACTTGACCTTTTCCCTCCCCTACAGACAGGTGAGCACACTTGCCTAGTCAAATGTATACACAAATACAAACATGCCCCTCTACGCACAAATTCGCAAATAAATGTACAGAAAAAAAAAAGCCGTATGCCTTTCACATAGCCTCCTCCAGTGCTCACAATGTTGTCTATCAAAATAAGAAAATATCCAAAACCATGAAACTCATTGATTCAAATCATTCAGATTTCACCAACCGTGTGTGTGTGTGTGTGTGTGTGTGTGTGTGTGTGTGTGTGTACAACTACACATAGTTTCAGGAAGTTGTCATTCTGTCTCTCTCTCTATACACACATATATGTGTATGTATGTATATATGCATATGTACATATGTAACTGTATCCATATCACAAGGCTTCCTTGGGCTGTCCCTTTATAGATGCATGCATACACCATCTCCCATATTTGGTAAACAGGACGTGGTTCCCCAGCTCGTGTGGCTTTGCTATTTCAAGAATATTAATGCCATTTTTAAGACTGCTTTTTCAATAAGCATACTTTTATTGAGGTGAAATGACTGTGTGTACCAGTCTGTCTTCATTGCCATCCCCTGAATGGACGTGCCACAAGTTTTAACCATTGCCATCTGACGGTCTCCAGAGTCTGCCTAGCTCAAACTTCCAGATGCAGGCTTTAGTTTATTTAGATGAATTATGATGTCTCTAATATGGCTAGTTGTTGCTTAGGATAAAGGGTTCAGAATTGGGTGACAAGGGTAAGGAGATGGTAAAAACAGAGTTCATAAAAAATGTCTGTTAGTGTGTTCAGGAAGGGAACCATTTGCCCCAGTTTTCCCAGAACAGGTCAATTTGTGTCCGCAGTCTCAGCATAACGATCTCTTTGCTCACAGAAGTGCCCCAGTTGGTATGACAAATTACGCAATTACTGTGATTCTGATTCTTAGTGACCCTGAGCGCATAACTGCTCTGCCTGCTCAGCTACAGTGCTGCCTTATGTCTGTTTTCTATACCTGTGGTGTGGCTCTGTGGAGTCTGACAGATGAAATCCATCTTCCTTCAATGAAGGATAGTCTTGCTGAAGTCTCTTCTGCTTCTGTCTGCTTCTTCCATGTGAAACAAGTCTCTCTGCCGGTTTTATGATTGAGGGCAAGATCTGAGCTCATGCCATACAGCCATGCCCATGGCTAGTCTCCAGTCCATACAACAACCGGGTCCTGAGTATTCTAGCTTCAGGCACAGGCCCATCCCAAAGGCAGCTCTGTTAACTGCAGGTCTACAGTGAACTTAGCTGGGACCAGCTGTTCAGCCCTGGGTGAATCACTCTCTCCAGGGCACAGAGGCCAAGTGAGAGGACAGTGTCACCCATTCTTACATGGGAGGAAGTTCTCTCAGGGGGTAGAAAGCTGGGGTGAGGGGAGGATGCAGGCTGGGCCGCTGGAGGAATTGAAGGGACAGGGACACATGGCCACCTCAGCTTGTCCTCCATTGAGCCAAATGGCACACAGCTAGCAGAGAACGCAGCCAGAATTCAAGCCAACCTATTGCCTTTTATTCCCCAGGAGACAGCCTGTGCTCTTCAGTTTCTTATGATGGATTTGGAATAGAAAAGGTGGAGATCACATTCTGCCGACGTGCATTGCAATGCTTTGCTAGTTGTTCGGATGTTTGACTGCTTACACTTGCACGGTCAGCACACGCATAAGCAATGACTTCCTTACCCTTCAAATCCCTGCTCCCCACTTCATGCTCATGATCAATATCTATGATAATCTGTGTCCTTAATTAATGCAAATACATCTGGAGATCATATGTAACTGATTCATAAACATATAGCTTAACGTAACAAATTTCAGAAAGTTGAAATACACATGCCTTGGTAAAATATGATACGTTTAAGTGAGAAGAACATGAGTGGTAGGGCAGTTCAATGATTTTGACTACACACACACACACACACACACACACACAGGAAACAAGTTCAGAATATGAATTTACAGAGGGTAGTGATTTGGGAGTGGACTGTTTAGGAAGTTTTCTTCTTTTTCTGCCTGTTGCTTTTGCTTTTGTTATGGTGAATGTCTACTTTGAATTCTCAATATATTAATACAAAAATATTATATTTGGCTATTTATAACACAAATTAATAAATGGCCCAGAGACTGATATTGAGACTCAACCTAAAGATCAGGGAAGCAAATCAGCCAAGCTACCTGAGAGCTCTTACCTCTAAAAAGGGCTAGAGTGTCAACCTAAAGATCAGGGAAGCAAATCAGCCAAGCTACCTGAGAGCTCTTACCTCTAAAAAGGGCTAGAGTGTCACTACTCTCAACATGCCTGGAGAATGAATCCTTGATACTGAGCCTTCCTGTCTTCAGTGTGGCTGGAGAATGAATGCCTCATCTACAAAATACTGAATCCCTCTAGTGCTGGGATTAAAGGCATGTGACCTATTACTCTTTTAGACTGATTTAATCTCGTGTATCCCTGAGGGGCCTTGAACTCAGAGAGATCCTTCTATCTCTTAATCCTGAGTCCTGCAATTAAAGGTGTGTACCACCACCTCCTAGCTTCTGGCTACTGGGATTAAATGTGTGTTCCTAGTTTCTATAGCTTGTGGCTGACATTGCTTTCTGAATCCTCAGGCAAGCTTTAATAAATCATAAATAATACGTCACCACAGCTATTGATACATATCTGATTAGGGTTTCGTCAAGTACTGCAAATGAAGAGCCCTCCCCCCATTTCATATCTATGAAAAACCAGAGAGGGAAAGGCTACTTGGAGACTTTGCTATGGCAACCAGAATCTCAATAGTGCTCCTACACTCTCCAGTAACCTTCCAAAGTGAAAGAGTCCCCATCAATCAAAGATTCTAAGCCAGCAGGGTAATAGCATACAGGTGAGCACAGCTCTAAAGGTCCTGGAGATGCTTATGAGTTGCAAATATATAAAACAGAAATCCAAGGATTCAACCCTGGGTACCCTGAATGGTCGCTGCATTTTAGCAGATATTGATAATTAAAAGCAAACTCCACAAATGCCTCAGCTCAGTTTTTAGAGTAAAGTCCAAGGTATTTAATTCTAAGCCCTGGCAATCACCTTATCCAGAAGCTTTTACAATACCAGCATTTCCATATTGCAAATCCCCGGAGCCCAACCACTCTGAGTGAAGCCTGTAGTCATTGGTGAGAGACTAATTAAAAAGTATAATTTGGTTAGGGAAAACTGCGGAGGGAAATTCCCCAGCACAAAGCACAATAAGTTTGGTCACATCTTCCCACTACATTTCAGTGTAAATGAGGGTTTGTACCAGCGCATTTCAACGCAAAATACCTGGTTTTCTTTTAATATTTTTAAGGGGAGAAGCACACTACTCGGTATTTAATGACGCATCACAGACCACATACAATTAATTTCTGTTCTACTTTTGGTTGTGTTGCTTTAGAAAGGATCTTGCTGTGCATTCTGGAAGTCATAATCCTCCCGCCTTGCCCCCACCCCCAGCCCAGTGCTGGGTCACATGGTACCACACACGGTTTGCCTTAATAGGAAACTTAAGATCTAGAAATTTTAAGCCATTTGCAATGATGTGTTTCCCCGAATAGGCAGTAGAATCAGGAGTTTAAGGTCACCCTCAACTGTGGATCAAATCTGACCAGAAGGCTCTGTCATAAATGAATACTCAGAATTTTGAGGATACCTAAATAATGGGCGTTTTCTGATAATAATCTATTATTGTAAATACCATGGTTAATCTTGGTAGTTTTCAGCAAGAGCTATACTAGTTGTTTTTCTTGCTGCTGTTAGAGAACACCTGACAGAAAACAGCTTATGGAAGGGTTTCTTTTTTTTTTTAAGAAATTTATTTACATGTATGAATGTTTTGCATATATATACATATATATATATGTATATATATATATATATTGTGTGTGTGTGTGTGTGTGTGTGTGTGTGTGTGTGTGTGTACCAAGTGCATGCATTGTCCTTAGAGGCCAGAAGGGGACACTGAACCCCCAGAACTGAATATTAGACAATTGTGAGCCACCATGTTGGCTGCTAGGAACCAAACCTGTATCCTCAAGTGCTCTTAACCAGTGAGTGAGCCAGCCCAGAAGGAGGAGTTTCTTTTGGCTGTCAGTTTGAGCTTATAATCTGTGGTTGCAGGGAAGGCGTCACGGCTGAAGTATGAGGCAGCAAGTCAGTCTGAGTCCCAAAGTTGAGAAGCAAAACATAAATGCAAGTACTCAGCCTTCTTCTGTAGGAGGCAGTGTAAGCCACACCTGCTAGAAGCTGGCTACAGGTGTGCCTGACCACCCCCCAATGGGCGTGGTCAAGGTGATGTCAGGATGACGCATGATAAGGTTTAAAGGGATAGACAAGGCACATGGGAGCCCCTTCTCTCTGGCCTCCCTGCCTTGCTGCCCCTGGCATGCTCTGGCTTGCGTTTGGCTGGCGTTTATCTAATAAAGGATATCTTAATCTCACAGGTTACAAAGCTCCTTCATTATTCTTCCTCTTTTGCTCCTTTTTAATTTATTTTGGACTTTGGCCCATGACATGGAGCCACCACATTAAAGGTAGCATTTCCTCCTTAGTTCAGCTTCCGGGCAACACAATTGTAAGATATGCATGTGTGTGACATATCCAATCCGCCATCAGGTCCTTGCTTTTTATTCCCACACTTTGGTTCTCAATATATTGCCAAATTAGGTAGAAATCCCTAAGAAACATACTTAAACATCCTTTTTATGGACCACCAAATTGACTTAGTTGAAAACTCCTGGCTAATCCTAGAGAAAGATGACATATAGCAAGGAATCTTATCGTAATGGCGCTGCTTCAGGGACATACAGGACTTGTGTAAATATCTTTTCAGAAGTTCCTAGAAATGTTGATTTGAGGGTGAGTAAACATTATACAACTCAACAAAAACAATTTACTCACTAGAATTTCTAATACTACTTTTTAATTCTGGAGATGGAATTTAATTTTTACACTTTACATTCATTTAGTGTGTGTGTGTGTGTGTGTGTGTGTGTGTGTGTGTGTGTGTGTAAGGGAGTATGCATACCATGAAGCACATATGTTCCCAGAATCAGCACCCTCATTCTACCATGTATGTGGGTTCTGGGATTAAACTTGGACCATTGGAATGGACAGCAAGTATCTCTACATGCTAAGCTCTTTGGCCAGGTCTCCAGATGGAATTTCGTATCATAAATTCATAGAATGATGGGATGAATTGCTTTCAGTCACTAATATAAAAACATAAATAATTTCATTACAATCTCACCCTCATTCTGATTGGCCAACCAACAAAAATGAAATTAAAATTATAGTAAACAATTAGAGCTAACCCAGACTTTAGCACATTAACAATGCAATAATAGGCCACTCATATAAACCAATCTGCTACAAAACCGTTTAAAGACTTTCAGCTCACAAATGAGTGTATGCGTTACATATATATACATATATATATATATACATATATATATATATATATTTGTATTTCAGTTGCTTGAAAGTTTAATCATTTGTTTGTTAAGCTATATGGTAAAATTTTAATGATCACAACACTAATTCACTTAGCATGTTGTGCCTGCTGTTACTGTTGAAAAAACTGTCTATGCTTCAGGATGTGGCTCATGTTTGCTATTAAACCACAAGATGCCTGAATGTCTTTCTTCTCATATACACATTGGCTCTATTTGAACATCTAAGTACGCTTTCTCGATGTGTCTGTGTTCATATTACATCATTGCAGCAACATATCTTTCCTAAAGCATCTAGTCAACTCTGGCACCTAGTAGATGAATGTACTGGACAACAAATCACTCTCCTATAACTTCTCAATGCTTCCATTTGGGTTTTTGGAAAAGATGTATCAACCATGTTGTAAACCTTAAGTATGCTCTGTCAAGAAAACAGAAAGATAAAGAAAATAAACTAAGTTGCCAGGGATCCTGATAGTGAAGGTTCAGAAACAAGATGGTGTGGGTTCACCGTATTCTCATCTATAAAAAAAACCAATGATATTTATTTAGGGAAAAAATAGAACACAACAGAAGTCTCTGTTTTCAGAAAAGAGCTTTACATTCATTTATATTTGTCTGTATATGAGGGTGCATGAATGCCATCAAACATATGTTGGCTAGACGACAACTTCCCAGAAAAAAAATGAGAAAAGGGACACACACACAACACAAAAGGGACATATTTATCATTTGAATCATATACATATATGTGTATGTATGCAAAAGGCATGAATGCATGCATATACATATATAGATTTAATAGTAAAAGCCCATGAATTACTATAGGAATAGTTTTGTCAGTAAAATGAATTGTGCTTCATTCTTCATTGAAACAGGCATTCTGCAAGTGGCACATGGGTCTGTGAAAAGGCTCAGTTCATGGAGTAACTTGCCACAAAGGCAGGCTGTCTAAATTCCATCACTGAGACCCATATAGTGAGGAACAAACTGTCTCCAGTAAGTTTCCTCTGACTTTACAAGAGTGCATAAAATAAATAAATGCAATTTTTACATAACCCATGTATTTGCATACAAATAGATGATGGAAATATCTGTTTTCATCAAATTTAATTTAATTCTCCAGGCATTCATTTTCTTTCAGAAATTACATGTGTGTATATCATTTGTAATACAGTTCTTGAACTTAAAGACCTATTTCCAATTTTGTGATTGGATTCCCTCTTTGTGAAATGCTTTTTCAAACACTTGTCATTTTTCCTCTCTATTGTCTCAATTTCCTGATGGAGAGGGAAGGAAAATCCTTTTACCAAGAAAGCTCTTGGACCTTGCTTCAAGATCTTTTGCTTGCTTTGTTCTAAAACACAGGAGACAGAGGAGCCCATCTGCCTATTATCAGCTAGAAAACCTCAGGAAAGAAAAGGTTGCTCTCTGTAGAATTAGATACTGACATAGTTGAGAGATGGGAACACGGCATGGTTGTCCCTCTAGCAGTGAAGTTAAGGACACTGTTTGCACAGGGGAAAATAATCTAACATCTGTTTTGTGGAGTCCCGGAGCACATGCAGCAAAGAAAAGAAAAACAAACAGTGGCTGCAGAAGTACAAGAGGTTTTTGAGAGTTGGTTTTGGTCGTTGCTGTAATTATAGTCTGTGTCTTCACATATTCTCCCCAATGGCTCAGAGGAACCATATGGAACCTTCTGGAATCAATAATAGAGAGAAAAGAGGGGGGTCTTTGTTTTGTTTGCTATTTCACTGAACCTGTTCACATTCTTATTTCCTCTACTTAATGCCAGCATGCAACCTAAGATACGAAGACTGTATTTCAGATGACAGTTTAAGAAGGGACACAGTCCGTCATGACAGAGGAGGCAGGATCACAAAGCAGCTACTCACACTACAGCCAGGAGGCAGAGACGCAGCAGGAAATGGGGCAAGGAGCCAGCCCTCTTCCTCCAGTGAGGCTCCACCTCCTAAAGCTCCTCAACCTTTCTTTTTTTAAATTTTTTTATTAGTTCAAATTAGGAACAAGCTTGCTTCACATATCAACCCCTTCTCCCTCTCTCTCCCCTCACCCTCACCTCTCCTCCCCCACGCCCAACCTACCCCCCACCCCATCCACCCTCAGCTCCCCTCAAGGGGGGCTCCCCAAAGTCCACCACATCATCCTGGGCTGGGCGTAGGCCCTTCCCCATGTGTCCAGGCCAAGAGTGTATCCCTTCACGTGGGATGAGCTCTCAAAGTCCCTTCTTACACCAGGGAAAAATATTAATCCACTACCAGGGGCCCCCTAGAGTGCAGAGGCCTCCTCATTGTCATCCATGTTCAGGGGTCTGGATCAGTCCTGTGATGGCCTCCTAGACAGCAGTCTGGGATCGATGTGCTCCACCTTGTCCAGGCCAGCTGTTTCTGTGGGTTTCACCACTCTGGTACCGACCCCTTCGACCCCTTCGATCTTAATTCCTCCCTCTCTGCAACTAAGTTTCAGAATTCAGTTCAGTGTGTATCTGTGGGTGTCTGCCTCTGCTTCCATCACTGGATGAAGGCTCTAGGATGGCATAAAAAGTATCCTGAGTGAGGTGACCCAGTCACAAAAAGACAAACATGGTATGTACTCACTCATATATGAATTTTAGACATAGAGCAAAGGATTACCAGCCTACAATCCTCTTCACCAAAGAAACTAGGAAACATGAAGGACCCTAAGGGAAAAATGCATGGACCCCAGGAGTGGGAAGGGGCAGGAACTCCTGAGCTAATTGGGAGCATGAGGGTAGGGGAGAGGGGGATGCCAGAATGAGAGGAGGAGAGAGGAGGAAATGGAGGAGCAGAAATATTGAGTTGGGGGAAGAATAGAGGAGAGCAGGATGAGAGATGCCATATTAGAGGGAGCCATTATAGGTCCAAGGAGAGATCTGGCACTAGGGAGATTTCCAGAGACCTACAAAGATGACACGAACTGACAATCCAGGCAATGGTGGAACGGATAACCTAAACACCCTTCCCCTAAAATGAGATTGATGGCTCCTCAACCTTTCAAAACAGCACCAGCAGCAGGGAGCCCAGTGTTTGAAGGCACTAACCAGTGGGTACATTTTACATATAAACCACTGAACTCTGTAGTCCCCCTGTTTTGACTTCTCGGGGTCAATGTGCTAATGTGTAAGGAAGCTCTCACGTGATCACTGAAGGCGGAGCTGAGATGGATGATATAGAACAGTTATGTAAATGACTCCCTATAACCCAGGATTGAATGCCACCATAGGAATTACCCAAGGCCTGTTAGAGGCAGTGTTATCACATAAAACATTAGAGAGGCTCCTGTGACTAGGAATACAGAAATACTGACCGGGTAGGCATAATGATGACCTTGGGGAGCAGTGGTGTGGAATGGGAACCACAAACATTTTTGGTATGCCTGTATTGGCCTGCTAGTTCCAGGTTTTACAGGAACCATTCGCCATTACTATGTCAACTGTGACTTGCTTTTTTTAGAGAGGGTTCCATCTTGCTGTAAGCATAGATAGCCATGAGCTTTATATCCTCCTGCATCAGCCTGCTGAGTGCTAGGTTGACAGACATGCAACACCATTCCCAACTGCTACAGGTTTTTGTTTGTCTATTTTTTTATGCAGCCCTGGCTAGCCTTAAAGTTGTGCTATAATCAACTCTGACCTTGAACTCTTGATTATGCCTTCCAAGGCCTGGAATTACAGGCATTCCTGCTTGTCATTGATGCTTTCAATCTTTTAATTAATTTTTAAAACATTTATTTACTTTTATGTGAAATAGTGCTTTGCCTGTGTGTGTGTGTGTGTGTGTGTGTGTGTGTGTGTGTGTGTGTATCACATTTGTGTAGTACCTATGCCAGCCAGACGAGGGTGTCAGAGCCTCTGAAGCTAGAGTTACAGATGGATGTGAACTACCATTTGCCTGCTGGGGACTGAACCTGGGTCTTCTGCAAGAGCAGTAAGCACTGTTAACCATCCAGTCATTTCTCCAGCCCCCAGTTACTGCTTTTGAACTGATAAAATCAACTAACAGTTTAAGAAGCACTGATGAATAAGTGCATAATTGAGGATATCATATTTTTGAGAAAAATAACAGGTTTGTATTTCAATTTGTGATTTTAATAATATATTAGTATATGATTGATAAAGGTTTACTATTTATAGTGTAGTGATTGCATTATAATTATGATTATTTAACCATTATAATGATAGCTCTTCAGCTTTCCTTATATAGGCATGTTTACAAGTCAATTATTAGAATATCTCAGAATGCTTAGAAGCTGTTTCTATAGTGAAGAAAAATTTTATCCTGTTTATTAAGTTGTTGTCATGCTTCTAATGCCAATGCTAACACACAGAGAAAGACAAAAGTTATGAGATAAAATTTTATCTCAAAAGTATTTATAATGGCCGGGCGTTGGTAGTGCATGCCTTTAATCCCAGCACTCAGGAGGCAGAGGCAGGCGGATCTCTGTGAGTTCAAGGCTAGCCTGGTCTCCAGAGCGAGTGCCAGATTAGGCTCCAAAGCTACACGGAGAAACCCTGTCTTGAAAAACCATATATATATATATATATATATATATATATATATATATATATACGTATTTGGATTCATTGGAGGGGAACCATTTAATACTGTGTAGTACAGCTCATCTTTGCACTAGGATATACCTAAGAAAAGGAGGCATCAATGGACCCATGAATCTGGACTCATTAAACTAGAGGAGAGGAGAAATCAGTTTCTTTACTGATTTCTGTTAAGCTGCCTATTTTGTCATACTGCCACTGACCACAGTAATGGTACCAACACAAAGATCTCTTTCAAAATCCTTAAGACTCAAGTTGGTTCAAAGCGGGGCAGGTGGCTCAGCAGGTAAGTGCTTACTCTGCAAACATGAGAACCCGAGTTTAGATCCCCACTGCCTATGCAAAAAGTCAAAAGTGGGAAAAGGTGTCTACAACCCCACAGGTGGATTCCCCAGAGCTCTCTGGCTAGCCAGCCAGTCTAGCTTAAACAATGAGTTCAAGTTTCAGTGAAAGACCATGTCTCAAAAAATAAGAAGACAGAGTGATCATGGAAGATACCTTATGTCAACCTCCACTCCCTGCATAGGCACACACTTGCAATACTACACACAAACATCCATAATAGATACAGATACTCTACCGTTAATCTACAGTTAAGGCAAAGGGATAGTGGGGATTTTCTCTAGCATACAGTGGTAGTCTTTTACACCGTAATGACCTAAAGCAGGAATGCGCTCACGGTGGGAAGGCTCAACACCCATCACCTGAAAAAGCAGAGGCAGTGAACTGTTCCCAGAACACTTGAGATAAAATTCCCATGGGAAAATGAGACATATTGGGTATGCATGTGTGTGACAGAGAAAGACAGGCAGAGACAGACAGAGAGAGATGGAATTCTCATGGAAGTGGAGAAAGGCAGAAAGACCATGGACTGTACATATTTATCCTGGTTAAGAGTACAATGGCCAATATCATAACATTCATTAAAATTGAACACAGACCTTTTCAAAAGTACAGTATTGATACCCCTTTCAAAGTTAATAATCTTTGATGGCATCTCATGTCAGAGCAGAAATACAGAAATGTAGACAGGATAAGAAAGAAATAAAGGGATCGTGCTTCAAAGGGGTAGGGAGCTTCCAGTTGACCATAAGTAAGAAACACTTCAGGGAAGACAGACATCAAACTCTGATGAGGTCATAGTCTGCAGTGTGTGTCTTAGTTGATAAAGCACTAGTATTGACTGGGTTGATGACATAGGAAGCCATTTGCAGGAAAGGCAGTAAAAATGTGATGTTGTGTTGTTTTCAGTAGGAATTATGGGAAGACACACAGGAGGGAGACACTAAATAAGCAATCCATTTGATCCATAGACAGAAGATGAGACCGGAAGGCTCTTGATGGATAGTAGAGCTTTGACTTTTGTTTCTAGTTATACAGCCACGCTTACCATCAACATCAATATGTAATTCTAAGTGTTTCATGACCAGCGCCAGGTATACACCACATCAGTTATGCAGATGTCAGCTCACAAGGTGCAGTGGCTGACTCAGACAATCTTACTATTAGACAACTATTTAGTACCTTACTAAATGCATTCACAGCTAAAGTATGGACAAGCAAGGATGCACAATGCGTTGCATGCTCAACCCCTTTCAGGTACCTTCCTTGAAAATGGCTATAAGCCAGCATATCATACATACCCCAGTCTTCCCATAACTTAGGTTTACCTGAATTCTAAAAAACATGAACCAAGAGGTGGTGGCACACGCCTTTAATGCCAGCACTCAGGAGACAGAGGCAGGTGGATATCTGTAAGTTTGAGGCCAGCCTAGTCTACAAATCAAGTTCCAGGACAGCCAGAGCTGTTACACAGAGAAACCCTGTCCTGATAAACCAGAAAAAAGAAAGAAAAGAAATATGAAATTGCAGGCCAAGCTTCAGAGTTGAATATATTTGACTTAAATTCTTTAGAAATATTTGCTCACATGGAGGATATAAATATGAACATTAGTAAATGTTCGTTATAATTAAATCTATGGTATTTTTACAGGGGGTGGGAAAATAGTTTGTTTAATGCCCATGGACCAATTTAGGATGTATCATTGAAATCTGGTAGACTGATTGACATATAATAGTGGATTGTTTCAATGTTCATGCCACCATGTGCATGGTTATATCTATTTTATTGGTTCTTGTTCAGTACTTTGAATTAAAAGCCTCAAAATTATAAAGTGCTTATACTGTATGCCTGATGCACCACGTAATATACCAACTACACATTTTATGATACTACACTATATGCCTAATTTAGCACTTCGAACATCTCTCGTTAACTGTTTGGAAATGTGATTCAATCAAAGAGCATGTGTGAAAAACGCTTAGAAGATTGAGACTTAGCAGCTTTTCCATTTATAGGTTTTCCTCTTTCTGCTATACTTTATACTAAGATGAAACAAATGCTGCCCTTACATGAAATAAGTATGAGTAACTTCCCTTACAAAATTATTTTCTCATTAGTGTAATGCTTGCTAAAGATTTGTCCGTGTATGTGCTATGATGTGTAGCTTATCATAATAGCCATTTGCTGGCAAATGTTGAGAAATACACATATTGTGTAAAAGAGAGTAGAAGTCTATTACAGTCAGTAAGATACAGCCATGCTATCCCTTCTGAAATTTTCTTATTCCATTATCATGTTTTTCCATCTCTTCTCCCCAAATAAATATTCTCCTTTCTAGAGTTACCATGCACTATGAAGCAAAGACCTGAAATTGTTCCAAATGTTAAATGTAACTCAGATCTCTCTCTCTCTCTCTCTCTCTCTCTCTCTCTCTCTCTCTCTCTCTCTCTCTCTCTCACACACACACACACACACACACACGAAATTCTGTTCTCAGGAAACCATGTACATCAGTTTTTCATCTTCAGTTCTCCTAGAGTGCTGCCCAGACATCTTAGTTGTTGCAAAGTCTAGCAAATGCTTAAAAAACGTTAATTATAAAAAGAATACTCAAATAAGCATAATATATCTGTGGTGTATATTAAGGAAAAGCCTCCTACAGGGAAAACATGCAACTGAATTTATTATTTACCAGATTTTAAAATAAGGTATCGACTGACAACTTAAAAACTGAACGCATATCAATCAAATACAAATCAAAACTTCACTCCTGTACTTCCTTGCTGTTTGCCCAGAGACATTTCCCCGAGATCCTGGAGGACAAGGAGAAAACAGAGAGTACTTTACACTGATGCTGCCGGGCACTTGGGTCCTGTTCACTATAACCTTGGGGAGCATTCATAATTAATGGGCGTATAACCAAGACTTGAATCCCCAACGCGGAAGCATTGGCAGTCACTAACGGACAGACCTTCCCGAGCTAGGTGGCTACGTGGTACTGAAAGGATAGCTCCGAGTCACCTGTGGACACGCTTGAGTCGCAGGGCCAAGAAGGGAAAAGGACTAAACAGCACAGAGCAAAAGTAAACCCTTGAAAACAGGAGCGAGGGGTACTGCTTCCTAACTTGCCTCACGTGCCAGAAAAACAACTAGCTGTTGTTGTTTTTTCTTTTCTATTTTAATTGCAGGCTTTAAGTGTCCAGCTTTTGTTTTTAAACAGAATTTTCCTGTTCACTTTTTTCTCAAAGTGCAATTTTGAGCTTGAGCACACGTTCCAAAGAGGACAGGAAAAGTGAATTTTATATTCCACCATTAAAACCAGAGGCGGCACCCTGTAATGAGAGGACGAAGTGGGGGACGTGGGGGAGTTTTCTCCAGGCATCCCCAGATGGATGGAGGTTAAGACAGGGAGAGACCTCCGCGAGACTCGAGCTCATTCATTCCTTGTTCAATGTCCTAGCCCTGCCTGGCCGGCGCGTCTGGTCCAGAGCTCAGCGCCCTGCGTGTGATTCCCGCAGAAGGTAAATTGACGGAGACAAAGCAGCCGCACGGAGGCTCCACTGGGGGAGGGCGAGAAGGTGAAGTGGAATTGGGGTGCAGTGGGGACCGGTAAAGAAAGTGACCTCCTTTTTGCTGGAGAAAGCCCTTTCCGGCTAGCCCATCGCCGGGGTGTCAGAGTACAAAGGGAGACAACTGGAAGGCGCAAACTTCCACATCTTTGCACCCGAATCCCCGCAGCCCAGCCCGCACCGCGCTGAGGACAAAGCGTGCGCGGCTGGCGATCCCCGCCTGGCCACCGCGCCCCGAGACCATAGTTCCTCACGGCGCGATGGATCCCCGTCCCCGAGGACTCGGGGGTCCCCTACCTGGAGCAGCACAAAGAGCCAGAGCAGAGGCAGCAGGCGACGGCCCCCGAGCGTTCCCCTGGGCAGATGCCCCATCGTGGCGCGGCCAGGGACCCGGGAGGGACGGCAGCGCCAGCGGGTCCCCGTGGCGCTCACAATGACCAGTCCTGGCTGGCAGCCTCAGACCCCGGGCGCCCGGGCGTCTCCCGGCGGCCGCATGTCGCCTGGCCGGTCCCCCTGCGCTTCCGGATGGATCACTCTCCTCTTCTGCGCCCGAGTCCGGCGAGAACGTGCCAGGAGCCGGCGTTGCTTTAATGGCTCAGGATGGAGAGGGTGGGGATGGCAGTGGGCGAGGCTCTGCGCCACAGACAGCGGTTGCCACGCGAGGAAGGGGTCGGCGTGGGGAGGGAGCGGCTCCGGCTCCGCAGGCAGGCAGGCAGGCAGCTCTCAGCGGCCCCCTAGCAACAGGGGTGTTCTCTCTCCCAGCCAGGAACTCCGAAAGTGCGGATCTCGGGTCCTCCCACCAGGGCCTGCCTGCTTCCCATTGCTAGGCAGCCCCCAGGCCAGGCTCCGCCTCAACCTCCCCACAGGCTTGTGGAAGGAGGGAGGTATCTGCGGGTTTTCCCCTCTGGTGCCTCTTACCCCAGGTTCTTTTCAGCTTCCCTCCCTTTGCCCTTGTTGTACTTAGTGACAAGTGACATTTCAGTGTTTTTGAGGCGCGGGGGGGGGGCGAGGGAGGGCGAATTTTAACTCAGTGAATGTCAACCTCAGTTCTGTTCCCCCACTGCACCCCACACTCACCTAGGAAGACACAGTACAATGCTATGAGTTTCCCACGCTTGTCCTATTGCCCACGCCCAGCTCGCTGTATTTCACACATAGAATATGAATGTAATATAATCTCTCCGTGTACGGAGATGCACTAGATAATCTGAGTTATCCATGAATAACTAACCTGAGACTTTAGAGTCACAAGCAGTGAGTTCCATGCAGTGTGTCTCATGTCTCATTATCTGTCTTTGGAGTTTTTCCAAGATAACTGTATCAGAATGAACCGTGGGATGCACTGTCCCAATATGAAGTCATTTCTTCACGTAAAGGTCCTGGCTGTGCTCTGAAGTAATGGGACTTGCCTTTTATCCTTCGCAGTGCAGCACTGGGTGGCAGGAGAGGCCACCTTGGTGGTGCACTTAGGAGTGCAGGAACCAGTCCTCTGGGGCACAGCTGTTGGGTGTGCTCACCTTTTTCTTCAAGAGTAGGACCAGAAAGTGCAGGTTCGGGTTGCAAATTTTTGCAAGTGTAGATGGAGGCACTAATGGTCCCCTACAGAGGACAGAA
This sequence comes from Cricetulus griseus, assembly GCF_003668045.3. Taxonomy (NCBI): domain Eukaryota; kingdom Metazoa; phylum Chordata; class Mammalia; order Rodentia; family Cricetidae; genus Cricetulus; species Cricetulus griseus. The sequence goes on from NC_048601.1 coordinate 11,771,176, forward strand.
TGATGGTCTGGGCTTGTGCTTGAATGTCCCCTGGCTGGCACTGAAGCTTTCCTGAGACACAGCCCACTCTCCCTGACAGGCTTCCACTCAGCACCCTCACGCCTGCCCTGTGTTGGCCTGACTCTTTCGCCCTCTCTCTTGAGAACGGTTTTCACTGCTTCCCACTTCTGGGCCAGACTCAAGGGCTTTCTAAGAAATGGTTCCGTAGGGCTGCACTTTCTGAGCCTTTGGTTTGATTTGTTTCTCTTTTATTTTGAAGCTTTTGAAAGTGGCTTTCTACTTTCACCTACATCAAAGAGACTCCAAAGTGATCGAATCTCCAGACAGATGCTTATGTTGGGGTCTAAGTGGTACTCGCAAGATGCCAACAATTACCCTTTTAATAGAGTTTTAGTTTAGTGTCTGTATGTGAACCGAGCACATGTCTGAGGTTAATTGTGCACACACGTTTGTGTATATATAAATATATTATATAAATATAGGTTTGTCTGATCTATTTTAAGCATCTGGAAGAATTTTGCTCAAATATTAATCTTACAGATGCAAAAGGAACTTTCGCAATAACACATTATTTTAAATAGCCTTATCTAGCTGTGTCATCTTACTTTCTCTTTTCTCAATTAAATCACAAATTGCTTAGCCCTTTTTGCTCTCATTACAGATGAGGATGTGGACCACTTTAGGGGAGCAGCAATATTAAGTGGTTAGTGCCTCATTGCCCAGGAAAGCATCAGTAATTAGCATTATTAATATTCCATTAGCAGCGTAGTGACTAGGTGGCCTGAAGACGGAAGGTTTTGTTTGGTAATCAGAGAAGAGCTCCTTCCAAGAGGAGCGTTTTACATAGCAATTGCAGGGGGAAAATTACTCTCATTTGTTGTCACATTTATCATATTTAAATCAGTAACAGGATTGCAAATTTTTGCCAGAGACTCCCACGAAGAATTTGCGTGTGGCATCAGCAGCAGCTTCCTCGGAGCCCTCACTGGTTTTTCCAGTGCAGTATTTCTAAAATATGTTAACTCTCACTAAACTATTTTCAAGACTCCCACAAGCATGTCCACAGGTAGCGTTAGTGTTTCCAGTCATTTTAGTCACCAAATGCCTGAAAGTTGTCCCTTAGGTTTCCTTTATCACAACCAAGCAGTTTCCCAAAGAGAGCTCCAAACAGTACATTCTCCTAATGTCATTCTGCCTGAGGGAAGACAAATGACCAAAATGGACCCCCTTATGCATTGAATCTAAAATGAAAAGGCTCACAGAAGAAAACGAAGCTATTTACTTTGAAAATGATAATAGCAGCAATTAGTAGTTAATGATCTGAAAGATTGATGCTCCTTCTGAAGAATCAAAAGAAACAGTCTTTTCCTAAGTATGTAAAGATCCGTTGTTGCCTCTGTGGGTTCCATCTGTCTTTCACATATGAAGAGGAGTAATAGCAGTCAGAGATGTTAGCAGGAAACCCTGTGAGAACCTTAATGAGAGGTCAAATGGGATCCTGCCCTGCCCTGGCCAACGGAGCTCACAGTATCCCCCGGGACAGCTCTAATGTACTCCCACATGTGCAGACCTGGCTTCCTGTACCGAAATGGCCAGCTGGGCTGTCAGCAGTATTAGACAGTGGTTTTTATGAGAGCTTCTTATTGACAGATAATTTGCTTTATGTAGATTGCAGGTAGAATGAAAGCTTAAGTCACGAATCACCAAATGGTCCTCCACTTGGACAGCACACAATAGATGTGTCATTACCACCCATGTGCCATGGATGACATATGTGACCTTTAAGCGTGGGAAAGGAGGATTACATGGAAGGGCTCTCCAGGCAGAGAGTGCTTTGGTCTCAGTTTATTGGGACATTTGTTTAGCCCTTTTCTCCTGATGAGCACTGGTTTCACCCCTAAGAGCTATATTGACAATTCCTAAACTCCATGTCTTTCAAAATGTACATGATTGACAGCTCTCAGGTGGATAGCATGGCGCAACTCCCAAGACTCCTTATTCTTGCCACACTGGGGAAGCAGTGGGCACACCAGAAAAGGTCATTTTTCCCTTCCCCATGGGGACTCATTGCTTGTCACCTCTTTTTTTTGTATAAACAATTCCTAAGACTTCTTTGTTTTTTTTTTTTTACTTTACTCCTTATATAGTTCTTTTAAAAAGCAGAGAAGAAATAATTCATCATAAGAAATAGCCTTTATAACTCAGAAATATCTACTTCCCAAACAAGAAAACATATATATGTAGAAAATGTGGGTAGACAGCTGTCTCAGAACACAAATCACAGAACAAGCAGTCTGATATTAGGAAGGCAGATTGCTATTATTTAAAAGATGTTCCTTGTAGGCAGCAGTTTCCTGTCTCAGAGCTGCTTGGTCCCAAATACCCACCAGCTGCTTCCCAAATTACCACACAGAGGCTTAGTATTACCTATAAATGCTCAACCAATAGCTCAGGCTTATTATTAGCTAGCTGTTGCACTTTAAGTTAACCCAAATTCCTTATTTACAATCTGTCACATGTTGGTACCTTTTATCAGTATGACATGCCCATCTTGCTCTCTCTGCATCTGGCAGGCATCTCTAATTCAATCCTTCTCCCTCCCATCATCCTTAGTTTGGTCACCCTACCTATGCTTCCTGCCTGGCTACTGGCCAATCAACATTTTATTAAACCAATTCGAGTGACAATCTTTACCTCGTACAGCAGTCCCTTGCTTTGGTCCTATGCTAGTATTGTTGTTTGTTTTTAATATTTAGATGGCCCTCAAACAGCTTTAAATAATTTATCCTATATTTTTATGTATGATTTCTTCTAAAAATATTACAAATAATGAATGTCTAAAGTATTTTCCTGGTCATTCTAGACATCACTACAAATTAGTTACTTAGAGCTTCCTCATCAGTAGGGTTGGGGGCTAATTTCCCTTTAAAGTTTGGTGTACTGTGTGGGAGGTTTCACTTTAGCTTGGCAGAAAGTAAGATTAGAACTTGAAAATGATTTGTAGCTGGAGCAAGATGGGCCACAGGCTAAGTAGAAATTGGGTCTCCTCTCCTCCCTTCTTTCTTTGCTTCCCTTCAAATTAAAATTGCAGAGCTTAACACTTACAGTCTCCTGTGTGTCTGATATACAGTTGTATCTAGTATACAACTGCATCTAGGAAACAATAGCATCAAAAATAAATATCACCTTAAAGATGACTGTAAATGGTTAATTACAGAGAATTTGTAGTGGTGATTCCAGAAACTGTATATAAATTATGGAACCATTAAATCATACATTTGGAAAATGCACTGCCCTAATGAGTAAGGATTCTACCAAGAGGCATAATGGCATTTCATTGACGTTTATAGTCAAAATCAATCACAGTAAATCAATTTTCATGCTGAAATAATAAAGCTGATAATATTCCCAGATCTAATTATGACAGAAGAGGTGAGGTTGAATAAAGAAAGGGTAGAACATACTACTGATAGACTAAAGAAATACATAGAAGAAAAGTTTTGAGAAAGGCATTGTACTAATTGAAGGGAAATTAGACTTTAAAAAGCCACAAACTATTATTACTCTATGACTCTTTGGAAACTGCAAAACCACACAGCAAAAGGCAGGTCAGTGGCTTCTAAGGCTTGGAAGTAGTGCATGAAGTCAACCACAAGAAGCAATAGAGCAGTCTTGAAATGGAGAAGGTATTCTAATTTTTTATTTTGCTGTTTGTCACAAATTTTAGAACTTAACGAAAAATTGAAATTTAGTTAGGTGAATTTCAATGCATCTGCATTAACCAAGAGTTATTAAACTCCACTTAGATGGATCTATGTAATGATAACTCTTTGCATCAGCCCCCTGAGTTCTGCCGCCAAGTTAGGGCTCCCAAATAACACACAGAGATTAATATTAGTTACATGCTGCAGGCCAGTGACTAGGATTTCTTATTTGCTAGCTCTGTCTTAAGTATCACCCATAACCATTAATCTATATATTTTATAAAGACTTACCTTACTGAGGACGTTGGCCTTATGTGTCCTCTCTTCCTGGGATTTACATGGTGACTGTCCCTTTACTACATTTCCCAGAATCCTCCTTCTCTCCTAGTCCCACCTAACTTACTCCCCTATTGGCCAACAGTTCTTTATTTATCAACCAATAAGACAAACATATACACAGAAGGACCTCCCCTATCATCTCCTCTTTTCTGTCTAAATAAAAAGAAGGGTTTTAACACTAACATAGTAAAATATATAACAAAACAGTTATCAAGTAAGAACTATAGTTACAATATTTAGTTCATTAACATTTAGCAAGATTTAAAGAAAATATTCTATTATGTATCTTATCTTTGTGAGTCTAAAATCTTATATGTAGCTTATCTTTTATAATAATTAAAGAAAACTATAACCATAACAATCTGTCTTCAACTCCACCAAATACCACAGAAGGATAATATATAAACTCTAGAACCAACAGAGACATCTCACTGCCTGGACAGTCACCCAAAATTCCTCTGTAACGTTGGTATATGTGGAGATCAGAGGCCAACTTCATTGTTGTTCCTCAAAGTCCCAGCTAATTTTTTGGTACAGAATCTCACTGGAACCTGGGGCTTACCTATTAGGCTAAGTCAGGTGACCAGCAAGCATCAAAGATCACTGGTCTCTTCCTCTAAGGCAAGTGGGCTCAATCATGCTTTTTCTTTTTTACATGGGTGCTAGGGGTTGAACTCAGGTCCTCAGGCTTCTGTGTCCAGCGTTTCACTGACTGAATTCGCTCCATAGCCATCTATAAAACCAATTTGTATGTCAATTGTACCACAATAGACCAATTTTTAAAAGACAATGCTTATCTATGTATCAGCATTCTAGACATCATTTCAAATTAATTAACAATCAGACTTTCAGATCAAATTCAGTCTGCTGATTATGTGACCAGCCCGCTCAGAATTTCTTTTAATGCAACCTCAGAATCCGGTGTACGGAATGATTTTATTCTCCTTCCTTTTGTATTAGACATCGCTGAATTATTAAGCCATTTAATAAGCATATATTTTTTCAACTCCTGCCATCATGGGCAAAATAGGAAGATTAAGATACAGTAGTTGGTTTCTGGGAGCTGACAGTCTAGCAGGAACGATGTCACAAGTTAGATGCAAAGACGGAGACAGAAACTGACAGCATTAAGGTGGACATAATTGGCAGATCCTGAAGCTAGAAATCCAGGCTGCCTGTCAAATAAAAGAGTACAATCAAGGGCTTCAAGACTGAGGTGCAAAAAGTCCTCTGTTGCACCATTGTGGTGTAGGCCTGCTATGCCATTGTCCCAGGGTTTGGAGAATACAGCACGGAGACCAGGAGTTTCAGGACATCCTGAACCACACAAAGTGTTCAGTAATTACCGGTTTGTGTCTTCTTCCGGGAGCACACAGCTGTGGTATGTTTTCACAAGTTTTTCTTGTGGGTAACCGTTGGAATAAGTCTGAACCCACAGGATGGGACAGAAGTGTTGTGCATTGCTGGGTGTTGTTTGTAAAACCTCCATGCACAGTCCTAGGCTCCTAAGGAACCAGAGCTGGGGGAGCCTCCATCCTGGATACTCTGCCAGCAGAAGAGAAGCTCAGGCCCACCCACCCTCTGCTCCTTTGGACCTGACTTGAAAGTTGCTGAGGGCAATTTCGCACTGGGTTTAGCAAGTGCCAGGCTGAGGGAGTGAGACCAAATGAAAGTTTCCAATACAGGAGTGGTATGTGCAAAACCAGATCTGTGGTTCTATATTATTTCTGATTTATTAAAGCCTGCCTGAGGATTCAGAAACCAAAGTCGGCCTCAAGCTACAGAGATCAAGCAGTGGTGATACACACCTTTAATCCCAGCAGCCAGAAGCTAGGAGGTGGTGGTGCACACCTTTAATTATAGGACTCAGGATTAAGAGGTAGACAAATCTCTGTGAGTCCAAGGCCACCCAGGTCTACACAAAATTAATCCAGTCCTAAAGAAAAACAGTTCACACAAAGACTGTCTTGGTACTTGGGATTACATACCTTTAATCCCAGCACAAGAGGGGTATAAAAGACAGGAGTAGGGTCTTCAGTAGTCAGTATCAGGTATTCATTCTCCAGCTACATTGAAGATAGGAAGACATTGAAGTCTCAGGATTCTCCAGTCACACTGAAGAGAGGCTTCAGTCTGAGGTTTGGTGGAGCCAGGATTGCATTTTAGTCTGAGGTAGACTGAGAGCTAGTGTGTGGCTGCTTTGCTTTTCTGATCTCCGGCTTGAAACTTGAACCCAAATACCAGTCTCTGGGTCTTTCATTTATTGAGCAACACAGATCCCTCAGAAAAGCTGGACTGAATCCGAGTTTTCAGAAGGAGACTGGGAAGTGGTGATCGAGGTCTCCCGAGGTACAGGGAGTGCACGGTTAAATGTCTGTCTCCAAAATCCAGGTGGGGACAGTAGAGAGGGAAGTAGCGAAGACAGAAGAAATCTCTGTGATGGCAAACCTTCAAACCCTCTTCGAGTCTCAGTGGTTGGCCCCCGGGGCTCTGAGGAGGGAGCATGGACCTGCCCAGCCTCAAGGCAGACTGAGCAGGACAAGGAAATCCACATGCAGGCCTGGGGTGGTTCACCACAGGCTGAGGAGAAAACACAGGCCACCTGGAACCTTAGGGCACCAGGAACTATTATGGTGTACAACTGTATGGTGTGTGAGGGAATGGTGTGGTGAGAGAGGGGGGAGAGACAGAGAGAGAGAGAGAGAGAGAGAGAGAGAGAGAGAGAGAGAGAGAGAGAGAGAGAGAGGAGAGAGTACAGTACAGACCGAGACAGACAGTCAGGCAGGCAGACAGACAGACGGTGAAAGTAGTGAGGAACCAGCCGAGGTGGGTGGCTTGATTACCAACCAGGGCACAGTGATATCTGGGTTCATGGCCCTGATTTAGCTGCGGCCTATATTGATGTCCACGGCTCCTGATACCACTGAAAGCAGAGAGGATAGGTAGGGCTCCACAGAGTTGGCCACGCCCCTCAATCACTGCAACACTAGAGAGAACTGGTCCTGCCTCTCACCCGCTGAAGCACTGAGGAGAGAGACTCCTACACCTCACCTGGGCAGCAGAATAGAGCTGACCCTGCTCGAAGGGGCATGCGCAAGCCGGCAAACACATGGGAATGGAAGAGCAGCTTGCGCAGCTCTCATCTGCCATGTGGTGAGGTAAAGCTGACCTCCTCCCCTTAGCCCTCCACCCCTGCAGCAGGTGAGTGACCGCCCCAACCCCTCACCAGCTGCAACACTCAGGAGAACTGGCCCTGCACCTCATCTGAGTAGCCCAGTAGCTGACCCTGTAGACAGGGGAGCTGGTGAACCAGCCAACCCTGAGGGCATAAGAGGGGCGTAGCGGTACCACCTCCATCATCTGTGGTGTGGTGTGGGGGGCAAGGGAAAGATGCCCTCCCCCCTTACCTCTACTGCCTGCATTGATGAGGGAGCTGACCCTCCCCTTACTGGCTGCAACACTCGGGAAAGCAGGCCCTGCCACGGGGCCGCACAGCAGAGCTGGCCCTGTTGACTGGGTGTACGTGAGTCACCCCCAGAACATGAGCATGGGAACTCTGGGCCCCGTCCCTCATCTGCCATATGGCTGCCTTGGAGGGAGAGAGATGCCATCCCCCACCTCTACCTGTGAGGTGGGTAGGAGAACAGGCCCTGAGGTCGTAAGAGTGGGAGAGTTGCCCCTGGCTATCACCAGCTGTGGCACTCAGGGGAGCAAGCCCTGCACCTGGGCAGCACAGTAAAGCTGCCCCTGATGGTGTAGGTATGAGAGAGATGACCCTGAGGGCATGAAAGCAGGAGAACTGGCCCTGCCCCTTAGTCTGGGCAATGATAAAGAGCTGACCCTGGTTGGTGGTAAGGATGCAGAGAGCTGGCAAGCTGACCAACCTTGCAACTACCCAGGCCCAGAACCAGGGTTATGTGTTGGCTCACCCCAACAGTCACACCATCTGTGGTCTTCTGGGGCACGTGAAGGGACGGGTCCTACAAACCCCAAGCTGCAGGATCTCCAAGAGGAGTCCCAGTGAGGGCCCAGCATCAATAGTGTAGCAGAAACCAAAGGCCTCAAACCGGACCAAGTAAAGATATATGGATAAAAGGATTTACTGCCTGACTCTCTGTGTCACTTTTTATTTTGTGGGGGAAGTTGCAAGAGCAGAAGGCAGATACAAAGGGACGGGGAAATTAATGGAATAGAGATGCACAATGTGAAAGACACAAAGAATAAATAAAGAGAAAGTTATAAGGAAAACATCTTTGAGCCCCCTCCACAGGTGGCTACTCCCCCAAGGCCAGTGCTGTGATCACTTGGCGTGAATGGCAGCTCTCGGGGCTCCAACCTCTGGCACCTGCCTGCTCTGCTGACATGTTGAGACACACCTGATTTCTATTTTGGGATCAATTCCGTTACACGGTTCCTTGTTTGTTTGTCTGAGCAGTCTGCTTTACACTGACCTCCAATTTTGCAGGCAGTCAGTGTCCCTCAACTCCAAACCCTGAGGCCAAATCCAAAGTCCTATCCAACAGTCCCTTCTAGCTAGAAGATAGTGATGAAAACAAACATTGGCTTCAGGAGCTGGGGGTGTGGCTAAGTGAGTAGAGTGCTTGCCCAGCATGCATGCAGCTCTGAGTTCAATCCCCAGCACTGGATAAACTGGGAAGGTGGCACACACCTGTCATCTGGTATGCTATAGATTAAAGAGGGAGGGTTGCCAACTATCTGAAGCCAGTCTTCGAGACACAGATTGTCCCAAACTCACTAGAGACACAGACACACAGACACACAGACACAACACACAACACACACACACACACACACACACACACACACACACACACACACACCATGAGCAGAACATTACAGAATGCAGCCATTTGAAACTTCTCTTTGGCTTTAAAGACATTCTTAATCTAAAGTACGTTTAAAAGTAATACAGCTAGTGATTGCTGCTCCAATGAAGGAGAGGGATGCAGCTGTGTTTGGGGATGAGCCAGCCTCCCATCTACAATTCTGAACTGCATTTAAAAAACTAGCAGATTGAGGGGTGGGAGAGCTATAAGACAACTTTAGCAAAACATTGTGGATTGAAGGATTTAGTCTACAGACACATGACTGTTCTTTGTGGAATTCTTTCATGTCTTCTGTATTGGGCATTGTTTAAGGAGAAAATGGTCAACTTCGTACCTTCAATTCTTCCACCATAGCTTACATACTTTGCTCTACTCTGACCTGGTGTGTGTGTGTGTGTGTGTGTGTGTGTGTGTGTGTGTGTGTGTGTGCAGAATATGTATCAGTTCTCTTTGGGTCATTTTTTTCTGATGCATGGGAACTAAGTGGTGTATGTGTAATGACATTCTTGATTCCTGAATATTTCATGACCCTCAGTATCGCTGTGTCACCACAGATAAAAAAGAACTCCAAAGTATCATCTAATAGCCTGTGTTCCAGTTGTCCCAACTATTCACAAAATGGCTTTTTAGCCGCCCAAGTCCCTTCCCACAATCTCATTGCTGGCTGAAAATGCTGTGTGTTTCTTTAGTTTTTAACATAACTATCATATTTTCTATTTATTTCTTTTCTAAATCTGCTTTAAAGTTATTTTATGTGTTTATGAATTTTGCCTGTGTTCATATCTGAGCATCACATGTGTACCATGAATCAGAAAATGTAGCCCTCTCGTCCCAACTTGTTCCACTTAGCATTACTCTGTGTGTGTGTGTTTTAATAAACGACTAAAATCACTAGATAATATTCTATTGTAGGAATACACTATAGCACACTTATTAATTGACTTGAAGAAACTGGGTTGCTTCTAAGTTTGGGCAATTAGGAATGAAGGTGTAAACACTTGTGTACAGGATTTCATTGTCTGTAACCCTATTGACTGCTAAATGGTAAGAGTATGTTTAACTTTGTGAACAACTGCCAAAGGGTCTTCCAGAGTGGCCAGAGCATTGACACCCCCACCAGCAGTAGCTGAGGATTCCTGCTTCTCCAGATCCTTCATGGTCCTGTAGCCTTCAGGATTTGGGTCATTCTAATGGGTAAGGAGTGGGTGTATCTGTTGTTTCAGCTGGCATTTCTTTCATGATATGTGATGTAAGCAACCCAGCTTCTTCTTTCCTTACATGCCTATTCGACTCTTTCCTCCAGTTTTTAAATTGGGTTATTTGCTTTCCTACTGTTGAGTTTTAAGAATTCTTTGTGTGTTTTGGAAGCAAGTTTTTAAATAGATAGATGGCAATTATTTTCTCTCAGTCTTTGGCTCACCACTTCATCCCCTAAACAATGTGTTTCATGGAGCAAATGTTTCTAATTTTAGTTAGATCCTACTTACCAGATTTTTTTCTTTCATGGATTATGCTTTGGATGTTTTGACTAAAAGCTTACCACATATGGGTGTACACACACACACACACACACACACACACACACACACACACACACACACACACAGTCTTTCCTAGATGTTTTCCATCCAATATTTTATTACTTGCTTCGTAATTACTCTCTTGGCTGGCCCTACAGCTGCAGCTTAGATCCTATTGATGCTTGAACTCTGCATCTAGATAATGCTTACACTTGTCATTGAGCATTACCTCAGCTTTTCTTCTCAGTGAACAATGTAGAAATCTATTCTACAAACAAAGCAAGTTAAGTTAGGAGATGCTTCAAAAGTAATTCATTAATCTATATGACAGGTGTGTTCTTACAATGACCCATTTGTGTCCATCCCTCAGAGTACAGAAGCTATGTAAGCAGAAAGATCCAGCATAGCAATGCATTCAAGCAGTCACGTGCCTGATGTACACAGAGGATTCTACTGTAGTGGTTCTCAACCTTCCTAATGCTGCAGCCCTTAATACAGTTCCTCGTGTTCTGATGATTCCCCCAACCGTAAAATTATTTTGTTGATACTTCAAAACTGTATCTTTGCTACTGTGGTGAACTGGAATGTAAATATTCTTGGAGATGGAAGTTTGCCAAGGGGGTCACGAACCACAGGTTGAGAACCACTGATCTAATGGATGGTTGAGAAGGCACATTAGTAGGAGAGTGTGGTAGGAGAAGGTTGCCTAGGACACTGAGCACGATGTGAATACCTTGGCTTCTAACCTGAGAAGCCAGAAACGAGTCCAGGTATGTGAGGAGAGCAGTTGTGCTAAATGGGATGTTCACTTGGTTTTTGTGGGGAGCATACTCTTGGATGAGCGAGTTTAGGAAGACAAGCTAGGCTGCTGCTGAGAAGGCACAGCAGTTAAGAGCACTGACTACTCTTCCAGAGGACCCCGGTTCCATGCCTAAAACCTCTAGGGTCCCTCAAAGCTATCTCTAACTCCAGGTCCAGGGCATCTGTTGTCTTCTTCCAGCCTCCATGGACAGTGCATACATATGGCACACATTCACACATGTATACAAAACACTCATACAAGTAAGAATAAAGATGAAAATTGAAAAAGCCCAGCTACAAGGCCATGAAATAATGTTGGTAAGAAACAATACACTAAGAACCTCGGCATGCAGATAGGTTTCATAAACACAGAAAACAAGATTTGCTTGTGAATCACAAAGCGAGAGAACAATTAACTCCCAGGTGTTTAGCCTGAACAGAAAGAAAGAAAGGGTTGGGCATAACTTGAAAGAAGACAAGAGAAATGGTGCATGCCTGATGACTATGCAGTTCTGCACGTTAACTTTGAGGTATTATCAGATAACTAAGTAGAAATGCTGGCTAAAAGTCAGGCAAGCGGTTCTGGACCTGAGGATTTAGTACAAACAAGAATAGCACACAAGCATATCCATTGTAGAAAACACTCTTGAAACTCTGAGACAGACCTATAAGGAAGACCATAGACACACACAGAAGGAACCTGAAGACTGGGGATTGAGCTTGCGCTCATTTTCTGGTTTTGTTTATGTGGCGATAGGCTCTTTAGAAACAGACAGACGTGGGGCTGGAGGGACGACTCCGTGATTAAGAGCAAGGCTGCTCTTGAAGAGGACCAGAGCTCAGTTTCCAGCATCCATATCAGACAGCTCACAACTGCTAGAGCACAGCTCCACCAGATCCAATGCCCCCTTCTGGTCTCCATGGACAGTGTGCTCCTGTGTGCTCACACAGACACATAAACATATTTAAAAATATAAAATAAAAAATGATATAAACATAAAATGGATACTAATTAAAAAAGAGACAGATGAGGGGAAAGCCCTCCTTCTTTCCGATGCAATGAAGGCTCAATGTTTACTTGTACATAAGTCTGTGGAAGGCTTCTCTAAATATCATAATTCAATTTAATAGACCAATATGAATGAATAAATGTAAATAAATACCAGACTGAGACTTTGCACATAGGCAAATGACCTATTACAAATTTTGTCAATGATTTTACCTTAGTATTTCTTCTATCATTATCTCACATGTAAATTTATTCTTTTATGTATCAGATATTTAAATATTTAATGCGTCGAGTGTTCTATACTAGGCTCTGTGGCTTTAACATGTGTTGGTTTTTAGTTTTCCTATTTCTTGTGATTTAGGGGGAAAAAACTCCTTTGGATTTGTTTTTAGTGGGGATCACAATCACTAATACTTTCATTTTTAGAACTGAAATTAGCTATGCAAAATCAAATACATGCACCTCTACTGTTTTATGATCTCAGTGATTACAAAAAGTTATTTCTTTTCTGCTCAAGAACATCTCCATTCATGGAATTCCAAAGATTCAGAAAGCAGAAGGCTCATTACGCCCAGGAGTCAAGGGCTCCCTCACAGTGACCTTGGGTCTTGAAGGGTGCTCTGAGAATCACGCTGCCTGCTGCTGAGGATGCTAACTCCTGTAGGTCTCCTCTGAGCCGTATCGACCACTGCTGGGCTTTTCACACTGAGCGGAATGCACTAACCTGCCCTTGACAGTAAGGATTCTCATTGCTTCCATTTGCCTAATGGAAAACCCTCCCATTAGTTACAGTCATTTCCAGGTGATAACAGCAAGGAAAGGTAATGTTGGTTTTAAGGCAGAATATTTATTTCTAGAGTCCAGGATTCCACAGCAGACCACGTCGGCGATGATCTGAGTAAGGAGACACTCTATGGAATGGGAAAATGTGTTTGCTAACTACATGTCTGTTAGTGACTTCATGCTCAAAATACATAAGGAGCTTGAACAACTCAGAAGCAAGAAAACAACCCAATTAAAATACGCACAAAGGGCCTAAACATGTGCCTAATTATTCATTTTCATGGGTAACTAGCATCACCTCTTAATCTTGCGATCTTTAAACTTTAAACTGTAGAAAAATTAAGTTGAATTTGAATTATAACGTTCTCTAGTCAGAAAAGTCACAGCTCAGCCATCTGCATTTCCATGTCTTAAAAACAACTGTTTTGGCACTGAAGACATGGCTCAGTGGTTTAGAGCATATACTGCTCTTGTAGGGGTCCTAGGTTTGTTTCCCAGCACCTGTATCAGGGAGCTCACAACTGCCTAGAATTCCAGCTCCAGGGGATCAGAAGCCTCTGGCACCCTCAAACCCTGTACCCATATGCACAAACCCACACTCAGACACACATGCCTACATGTAACTAAAAATTAAAACAGCAAAGTATTTCCAACCATTTCAAAGGTAACCGTGAAATATGAAACAACATGCTGTTACCGGGTCATGAAAAGGAACTGGAGAAGTTTAAAGAAAGATCTGTACCAATGTGATGTTCCAGAGCACAGTTTTCTGCTGAGAAAAGGAAGCCCAATGCCTATACGGGCACAAACAACAAATTCAGGACCTTTCTGCTACAGAGAACGCAAGTCAATCCCAAACTTAGAACCTTCAAATCTCATTGCTTGAAATCAATAAGGAAGACATACTTGGGAATGCTGAGAGATCAGTAACCAAATGTCAAACTTTCTATGACTTGTTTGTGGACTTTTCTGGCACTCACCGAACTGTGAGAAATGACCACGATCTCAACTTCTACGATTTTCAGAGATAGAAGCAAGGAAGCAAATGTGTCACTTTAAATACTGACAACGAGATTAAGCCAAACATGCCAAAAGAAGAAAGCACCACTAAAGTGAGAAGGTATCAACTCAAGTTGAGTTTTGAGAGAGTTCTTTCAAAAACCAAATTTTGTAAGAAAGGTGCATTGAGAAGATTCATAAAGATCAAACTACTGAAAAGAAAAAAAAAACAGTGTATAGTTCTTGATGTCTGTTTTTAAAAATGCATAGACAGAAAATCACAAAATCACATTTTTAAAATTTAGGTTCGAAATTTAATTTCTGCCTTTGGCTTTCCAGCACATTTTTCTATATTGTAAGTCTTCCTCTAATTTGGATGCATCTAGCAAATTGTGACATTGTCATTAGGTTCATATCATCCCTAATTTCCATTAAGACTTTCATACTAGACTTTAATTGTTCTAAATATATTTATTTTTAATTGAAAATGGAGTATATTTATGATATTAAAGAGGATTGCTAAATACAGTTAAAGAACATATGTACCCCCCAACACACACAGATTTTTATTTGTGTGTGTGTGTGTGTGTGTGTGTGTGTGTGTGTGTGTATGTGTGTGTGTGTTGCAGAATATTTGTATGCTATAAAGATGTGTATTTGTTTGGGATCCAAACTCAGGTCTTCAAAAGCAGCAAATACTTACTCTTAACCACTAAGCCATCTTTCTAGTTCCTCTACCTTATTCTTCGAGACAGGATCTCTCACTTAAAATCCAGTCTTTTTAACCATCTAATACTTCCTTAGTAACCATGGTCACAGTGATGTACCAGAGCTTCTGAACATGTCATCCCCCCAACCCTGGCTTACCTGAAGCTTTGTATCCCTAAACCAAATACCCTCAGTCCCGTCCCACCCCATGCCCATGTCCTCTGGAACCATCATTCTGCTCTATTTACGTGAAGTTAATATTTTTAGATTTCACATGTGAGAACATGTGGTATAGATCTTTTCTATGTTTGCCTCTATTTTCTTGTCCTGTGCTTTCCTCGGTTATTCATAAGCTGCAGATGATAGGATCTCAACCTTTGTTATTGTTGGCAGGAGTATCACTGTGTGTGTGAGAGAGGGGGGTAAGAGGGAGAGAGAGAGATTTTCTTAAGCTATCTCTCCATTGATGGATACTAACGTTCACTCATAGGCTATGACTGTGGCTAGTGCAGCAGAGACCATGGGGACCCCTGATGCTGTCCTGGTTGTGATTTCATTTCCTTTGGATATGTGGCCAGTAGTGGGTTTGCTCTGTCACATGACACTTTCTTTTAGGGTCTTCCATGTTTCCCATGGTAGCTCTACTGACTTGCTTTCCCAACAGTAAGCAGTGACTCCCTTCGATCTGCATCCTCTTGACATTGCTGTCTTTCTTCATTTTGATAATGGCAAGTAGGATGGGTGTGAAGTAGCAACAGATAACTAATGCTTTAGTTCATTCTCCTGAGGGTTAGTGACTTTGAACATTTAAAAAATATCTCCTGAGCAATTTTATATTGTTTTTTAGAGACTTGTCTATTTAGGCCTTTTGTCTATTTTTTAAAAATCCAAGTTATTTTCTTTCTCTCGAGTTGCTTGAATCCAGTATCTACTTTGAATATGAGCTCGTTAGTAGGTACATAGTTGACAAGAAGTTTTCATCTAGAGGTTATCTCTTTATGGATCTTTAACAGTGCGGAAGCTTTGAAGTCTGATATACTTCTATCTGTGTGGTTTCCCTTTTGCCAGTGGTGGTTCAGGTGCCATATTCAAAGAGCATCTCTGTCTAGACTACTACCCTTGAGCTTTTCTGTATAGCAGCTGCTCTCATGAGAACTTGCTAGTACATGCATGGGATTATTGCTAGGCTCTACATTCTGTTTCCACTGGCCCGTGAGGCTGGGTTCTATTTTTTATGACAGTACCACCCTGTTTTGAATACAATAACTTCATTATTATCATTATTATAATAACTTCATTATTATTATTTGAATCTATCTTTTCTTTTAATGAAAATTCCCTCGTCTTGTTAGAGTCAGCAGCTCACTGTTCTTTAGTAAATACTGCTTGTTGGCTAATTCATTCTCATCAGTATATTTCAGCAAGTTCACTCAACTGTTGAGTTTTGGATTATTTTCAAGAAATGGCTCTTTATGAATATTGAATATTCCCATAGATGCTTTGTGTAGACATATGCATTACTTCTCTTGGACCATCTGCACTTCTCCGGGATACTGCTATTATTTTTGCTCTGCAACTCAAACACTTTGTTGTTGATTTTTGTGCCCAACTGTATGACTGAGAGCAGTCAAAATACTCAGGAACAAGAAAAAAAGAAGGGGGAGAAAACCAAGGGAGACGAATCAGAAGAAAATAAGAGAAAACAGAAAGAAAGGAGATGGAAATGCTTCTCACTGAATATTAAAAGTATAGTTCTCAGTGGACTGTGATCACACACCAAAACCCCAGCACTCAGAGGCAGGTGAGACAGGAGGACTGAGATCTGAGGGCAGCCTAGGCTACACTCTGTTAAAATACTGATAACATATGCTGTTAAAACAGGGATAGGGAAACTGACAGAGTGGAGAGACATCAGTCAGGCTGTCATACAAGTGGACACTGAGAGGCAAACGTCACCAGTGTGATCAACAAAATGCCAGTCACCATACAGCTACAGGTTTTCACAGGCACTGAAAATCTAACGAAATCAGGTGAGTGGGGAAGTCTGGATCTGAGAAGAGTTGGGGAAGATGGGTGAATATGATCAAAATGCATATAGAACTCTCAAAGAACCAAAGAAATTAAAGATATATGTATGAAAGAGGGAACTGATAGAGAGCCTTGGAGTTCTATAGCCAAAGGAAAGGGTAAGCTACTGTGCCTGTGGGTGAGAGAGCTCAATAGCTAATGCTTTTCTTCTGAGACCCGGGATGGAATTTTATAAATATTTTATTTGTTTGAATTAGAAACAAGCTTGTTTTACATGTCAATCCCAGTTCCCTCTCCCTCCCCTCCTCCCCTGCCTCCCACCGACTCCTTATCCCATCCCCTTTCTGCTCCCCAGGGAGGGTGAGGCCTTCCATGGGGATCTTTAAAGTCTGTCATATCATTTGGAGCTGAGCCTAGGCCCTCCCCCATATTTCTAGGCTGAGAGAGTATCCCTCAATGTGTTGTGGGCTCCCAAAGTCCATTCCTGTACTAGGGATAAATACTGATCCAGTACCAGAGTCCCTATATATTGCCCAGACCCCCAAACTGACATCCCTGTTTAGGAGGTCTGGAACAGGCCTATGCTGGTTTCCCAGCTATCAGTCTTCGGTCCCTGAGTTCCCCTTGTTCAGGTCAGCTGTTTCAGTGTGTTTCTCTAGCCTGGTCTTGACCCCTTCGCTCATCACTCCTCCCTCTCTGGATTCCAGGAGTTCAGGTCAGTGTTTAGCTGTGGGTGTCTGCTTCTGCTTCCATCAGCTACTGGATGAAGGCCCTAGGATGGCATATAAGGTAGTCACCATGATGGAAGTTTTAGGTGTTGAATTTATTTATTAGTCTATAAAGGTATGTTCAATATATGGAAGAACCATGTGACACTGTGAGCCATTATGCTTGAGTGACCAGTAAACAGTGCAATAAAGTCCCACACTGCTCAAAGCCTGACAAAAATGTAAGACTGAACAAGGTATTTTAATGCAAGACTTTAATGTGTGAAATGCATTTGTGCAGTGCCGGTTTCTGCATTGCAGATAACGTTTTCATTTTCTGTTTTTCACGAATGTGCACTGTGTGGTGTGCACACATTTGTACGGGCATATGTGCAGACACATGGGGGGTACACATGCCTATTTGTGTACATCCATGCAGAGTCTGGATGGTTGTCATCAGGAACCATCTTCAATTGCTCTTCTGTTATTTATTGAGGCAGGATCTCTCAGTCAAACCCAGAGGTCCAATTTGGCTGGTTTCCCCAATCTAAACCCTCTAAGGCTAGCAATAAGGGTGGGCTGGCACAACCACCCAGCAGTTACATGACTTCTGGTTCTCATGACCTGTGTCTCCAACCTGTGAATAACCTTTTCAAAGCATTACCTGGTTATGATTTTGTGAGATATAAAATGACCTGATACTCCAAAGTATGACAATGACTTCATAAAAAAGAGAACACAAATATCATTAAACTTGTCAAGGATGTTTACCACAGCCCTATTGGTAAGAGTTAAGACCTTGTAATGGACCAGTTGTTCTCTAATTATATCATAGATAAATGAATTACAGTATAATCGCGTCTATTTGTGTCCTAAATTAATTACAATGTTGCAGCAAGAACAAGTCAATAATGGCAACTTTGCTGAATCTAAGTGACAAAATATTGGGGGGGAAAGGCTGGCACGCTCCAGCTAAGTACACTAATATTACCTCATATACATTTAAAAATAAGTGAAACCAATCAAACATAAAATAGGAAAGAAACATTTGTTAGAAGTTCACTATGGGCACAGTCAAGGGACCAATGACACAGATCAGAAGGTGGCCTCTGCAAACAGAGCAGAGATTGTATGTGAAGGGGTGAGGGCAGAGGACTTCATGGCAGCTGCTTTCTAAGACTAATTTTCTAGGGACTGTAGGTGCGTTATTACTGTGCATCTTTCAACCACACATAAAAATAGTGCACAAAAATATCCTAAGGCAAATTGCAGCCTGAAAGGTTGCATTTGCAATTCATAGAGCAAAAGGCTCAATTATGAGAACATATAAAGTTCCTAAAAACCAAATAAGAGAATAGGCACTCAGATGGGAAAAAATACAGTGAAGATACACAGGAAACTCACAAAGGAGAATTGAAAATCAGATATCAAACCTCTTCTGCAAGCATGAAAATACTGTGTGTGTGCTTTGTGCAGGTGATGTCTCCCTTGTTTCTAAGACTGCAGCAGAGTCTTGTGAATCGCAACTGTTATATAGTCTGTAACTGTCGTATAGTATGTCCCTCTTCAGAAAGTAATACTTACCAGTAATTCATGTCCACCACACACACACACACACACACACACACACACACACACACACACTGGCTTGCTGTCAATATTACACATTTTTCTGCTCTTCCCTATAGATAAAAATATTTTTTATTTATTTAAAATCTTTGTTATTGCTCATTAAATATAAATTTGAACGGCGACATGCAATTAATAAAAATATAAAGTAGTTGCACCATTTTTGCAGCTCATTTCATTTACATCTATGATCCCTCGCCCCAAACCGTACATGTTTACAAGGCACACTGGCATTCTTGAATGTTCTAATTACTACTGCTCAGAACCGTGATTGTGGTAAGCAGCCTATGGCTCATCCAGGGAAATGACTACCATTCCACGCATGAAAAGACGTTCTTGGTTGTACTGAAATGCAAATATATTCAACGTATTACTTAAGAAGTCATTTGTAGAAAATTATATATGGTGTGACGCTATAACCCACACAGGCCTGCATGCTTCAAGTAAATGAACAAAATTGCTTAGCGCCTTCCTTTCTGAAGAGGGCAGTAAAAACCACAGAGTAAGAGACTCCAGGGTGAAGGTACTAGATGAATACCTGAGCTTGGTCCCAGGAACCCACGTAGTAGAGAACGGGTTCTAGAAAGTTCTCCGACCTCCACACATGTGCCCACAAACAATAAACAATAACTGTCGAAAAGAAAAGGGGGAGGGGCGCTGAGAGATAGGTGTGCAGTTGAGCACACCGGCTTGCTCACAACTTCAATCCCCGCTGCCATGTGGCGGCTCACAACCATCTGTAACGCCGTTTTAGAAGCTGTGTCGCCCTCTTCTGGCCACCGCAGGCACTGCACATATGTGTTGCACAGTCACACATGCAGGTAGAATATTTGTACACATGAAGATTAAAAATAAACTTAAAAATTAAAAAGGGCTTTTACATTACATGTCACACAGTTTTATGGTGTAGAAAAAGAAACTTATCTTAAACATGTGCTTCTGTCTTTTCTTCTATTTTCACAGTACTAGAGATGGCATCCTGGTCTTCACACATTCTCAGAAAATGCTTGAACTCACTCTGTAGGTCAGACAGAGGGATCCTCCTACCTTAGTATTTCCAGTAGCTGGGATTAGAGTCCTTCCTCCCAGGCCGGGGTGAGCCCATTAGCTTTGTTGCATGTTAAGGATTTATAGCAAACAAAACAAATATTTGACTATAAATTAACTTTTAAAAAATGAATGACATGGCTGTTACGGAAATGTTGCTGGTATGATCAGGAGCTCAATATTTGAGGCAGAATAAGAGGATACGCTTATCAGAATAGGTAACTCACCCTAGTAAAACCAGCAACAGTATCTTAATTGGCATACATCCACTTTGGCAGCCATGCATGACAAAATACAACTGCAAGAGTAACTATGAGTTTTCAAGCCTCACACAAGCTCTCCCAGCCTGTGTGCCCCTTGAATCACTATGACTATGGCATAGTACATTACATTGACGATGGGTTAGAAACGATGGCGTGATTCTTAATACATTGGATTATTTGCTAGACCTTTGGTATGTATTTTTCTCATGAAATCTTATTAATTATGTCAGTATCAGATGTCTTTGCTACTTAGTATTCTGCAGCGAGTGAGAAAAATTCTTCCGTGAATGTAACTTTCCCACAGGATTGTGAATTTCATTAGAAAGTAACACCAATTATAATATGTCTGAGAGAAGTTAGTGACATTTATATTGAAATAACGAAGCAGTAAGATGTCTCCATTGGCTTAGCATGGTTAAACAGAGAACAGGGAAGACAGAAAAACAGGAAGTGTATTTTGGTCTTTTCACACACGCACCTAAATCTATGTGTGATTAAATCCTACGGTGTATAGAAGTAAAATATCTTTTATTTCTGAGCCAGGCAACTGCACGTTTTTCCTCTAGGGCACTTTTGTCACCAGATCTTCCTGAGAATATGATAATTTATTCACTTCAAAGAGAAAGACTTGTTAATTTATATTTATTCTCGTGCAGTATCAGGGATCGTTTAAAATACATTGGTGCCTCGGATGTTCAAGTGAAGGGTTTCTCAATAATCAATTGAAGATCTCAAAGGGTCAATGGCCAAACTGAAAGCACATTGTATCAATTACTTTTCTGTCGCTATGATGAAATGCCATGGCCCAATCAACTGGTAGGAGAGAGCATGTATTGTGGGTAACAGTTCCTGAGGGATGAGGGATGAGGGTGAGGGAGCAATGGCAACAGCCGCAGGTGTAGAGACAGGAGAAGGAAGCTGAGATGGTCCATCTTCAGTGCAAAGCACAAAGCAGAGAGAAGGAACTGCGGGTGAGGGGCGTCTTCAAATCCCACCCCCCAGAGACGTGCTCCCTCCAGCAGGAACACGCCACATCCCCAAACAGCACCTCCAGCCAAGGTCCAAGTGTTCAAACGTGAGCCGACGAGGAACATTTTTCACTGAAAATGCCACACACATGTCATTTGTCGAAATGAGTAAAGTGAACCCAAGTGTCTCCTTTAAACATAAATGCGTACATTAAACAGCCACTTACACAATTCCTGCGGCATTCCAGGTAGGACATCCAAGTAGATTCAGCTGTACTCAGTGATGGTGTACAGTAACTCCTTGGAATACTGATAAATTGGCATGAGCTTTTTGAGCTTGCTGAGAAGCTGGCTCTGGAAGAAGTGTTGCTACTTCAGACGGAAGCATGTTTGTATCAAACACCCTCCAAAATCCCCTGTCCTGGGTCAGGCAGGCCCCGTGGCTCACTAAGGCGAAGAGAGCAAAGCAAGCCCTGAAAGGCATTGAAAAAGTGTCCTTGAAAACAAACGTTTATCCTGTGATAGAATTACTATGCCCACAGTGCGACAGAGACACTGAAGCTCACCCTCAGAGAGAACAGCGGACCTTCCACCCAGGGCTCTGAATGGCAACTCCAGCCGGCTGCCTCTGCACACGGCTTCTGCACACTGCTCCAGCACACAGCTTCTGCACACGGCTTCTGCACACTGCTCCAGCACACAGCTTCTGCACACGGCTTCTGCACACTGCTCCAGCACACTGTCTCTGCACACGGCTTCTGCACACTGTCTCTGCACGCTGTCTCAGCACACTGCTTTAGCACAGGGCCTCTGCACACTGCCTTTGCTTGCCAGGCCCTTCCTGTTGGATGACTGTAAGTGCCTGACTTGATAATGTTACATTTCTGCTGTTATTTTTTTTCTTTCATCTGGATGCCTCATCAAAGAGCACTCTGTTCTCTGCTTCACTTCTTTAAGGAACCCCAGAAGTATGCCTCAATGGGTCTTCCTGGCATTATCTCCTGGATGTTCATAAGCCTCCAGATTTGACGGGTTACCTTGCATTTTCTGCCAGTGTGATGTGCTACTCTTGTTGACTTTGTTGGTTGTTTTTGGTTGACCTGTATCTCTTGTTTTCATTTCTTAAAGTGTTTCAGTCTGCTACTCTTTCAAGTCACTTTTAGAACTATTGTATCATGGACACAAGTTAAAGTCATTCCCAAACTAGCTGCTGGAAGCTCTGCCTGGCAACAAGTCATGGTGCAGAAGTGCACAGACACTGTGGGTCAGTTTTCTGACCAATCAACTCCAATCAGGAAGTGACACTTTCCACCAAGGACCCTGGAAGCCAAACATTGCTTCCCAGAGCACTTCAGCCTCCTGTTGCCCTGGGAGACCAGAGCTACTAAAGACTGTATAAAGAGGAGATAATGTAACAAACAGAAAAGAGAACACCTGCCTTAGAAGAACTGCCTGACCCATTCTCCACTGGCCAAACTGACAAGATGTATGGTCGGAATTGATGTCCAGAAACCTCAGGTCTTCAGGTGTGAGCACCGGTCTCTGTTCCAGATAGAAATGCAGCCGTGCCGGTGGCTTCTGGTTAGGCAAAGAGCTTTAGATGAAGGGTGTCTTGGGGGAGTCTTCCATTTGGTTCATCATGTCACACGACCCCCTTCCTACTGTGCACCAGGCAATCTACCTGCAGCTTCTGTCCTTCTTGGTTATATGTTCACCTAATCTTTCTGATTCTGGAAAGGTCTGCAGTCTCGCTGAGCCAACTGTTCGTTTGCTCTTGTCCTTCCTAAAGCTCCTCTTTAGCAGACACACGCACCATTGTGAATCTTCAGTAAGTAGCATCCATTGAGAGTTAGTGTCTGGTAACCTCTTCAAGGCATGGACATTTCCCCCTAGTTAAGGCCATAGGTCACTTAGGAGACTCTTGGGATGGAATTAAGGGGATACACCTATGGGTTTCATTATAGCACACCTCCTTACAAAGCTTTGTCTCTGCTTCAATTAAATGTTTGAACTTGAGTTATCTGAAAAGGGGAAAGCTGGTGAGAATCCATGAACGTTCTTACAGGAATTCATATTAGGTCTCTGTCTGTAGCTCTAGAAACGTTTTCCCATCACTTTCTGTAGCCTAAACCTTCACTGCCTTTCTAGGGAATCAGTGATGAATTAGCTACTGTTATAACTTGCTCAGCGTCAAAATCTTCTGTTTACCCGGGTCCCTGTAGGTTTTCAGGGTAATTGAGTTCACTCTGGACGCCAGTGTTCATCCATTTCTACGTCTCCAAGATCCCGTTTTTCCATTGAGGTAATCGAACTCATTTCTCTTGCTGTAGCATACCTCCTCCCCACAGTGATGTGTGGCTCATTGCAGATACCGTCTGCAGTGCTTTTCGAAGAAGCCGAGGCTGTGCAATCCTGAGTGAGCTGAGGAAGTGTCCTCATTCAGGAGTGGTTGTGAGCATCAGTGCAACCATTCCATTTACCCCATGCCTATACTGGCAGCTTCATTAGATAGTCTTGTATTTCTTTTCCTCACAAAGTAGCAAGAAATTCTGGCATTTTTGACCTTGTTAAATATGACCCATCAGCCAACCCATGCATCAGTTATCCAACCAAGCAAAATGCTCATACCATTCCCTGATAGCCATCAATCACAAGTCCTGGGTGTGAGGACCCTTCTCAGAGAGTCGTCTTGAGGAGGGACTACTTTTCATGCAAGCTAGATTCCCCCTGAAACATGCTATGATTTTGCTTTTACTCTCTGTGTGAAGAGGCTATGTTCTGCATTAGCTCTTCTTTTTGCAGGCATATGTGTGTGAAAGTGTGGTGTGCATGTACACGTTTATGTCTGTATGTGGAAACAATAGTTTAGTCTCACATGTGTCTCTCAGGATGCCTTCCACTCTGTGGCTTTCGTTATTTGTATTTGTTTTTGCTTTTTTTTTTTTTTTGAGACAGGTTTTCTCATTGGTCGAGGACTGGAGTCAAGTAGGCTAGTCAGCCTGGCCAGTGAGCCCCAGGGATCTTCCTGTCTCTGCCTCCTCGGCGCTGGTATTACATGCATGCACCCACCACCACACCCTGTTTTTGGCATGGGTTCTGGGTCCTCATCTTGCACAGCAAGCACTTTACCAACTTAGGTATCTCCCACGTTCGGTATGTTTCTTTGAGCTCTCTTATGGAACTGGATGCTACAAGAGATGATGGGGGATGCCAAGAAATGTTCGTCAGTTGTGAAACAACTGTGTAGTCTTATAATCAGGAGAGCCCCACGGGGAAGAGTTGCTTCCGGCACTCAGGACAGAGAGCTTGCGTTCAAGGGAATGGCAGATATGTGCTCCCACAGTCAAGCTAAGGTAAGAGGACATTGAAGTTGAGCATTTTCAGCCTCATCTAGGTATGACCCAATACCTCGAGCCCAAATCAATCTCTGCAGTATTTAAACAAAAACTTGTAGTGAGAGATCTACCAGACGCACCTGTGGCACTGACCATGCCTGTTTGGGCGTGGCCACGGGTGCATATGTGAGCATGCGGGATTTTTTCGGTCTTGGGGTCCAGGACAGGCTTTTGCTCTCTTGGTTCCTTTTGGGTCACTGAGAGCAACTGGGCATTGATCCTCAGACCTGGAACTTAGGAGTATTCAGTTTCTCGTGTAAGTGACTTCTCCCCAAATAAAATTAACCTATATTATCCTAGTCCCATGCATCTTAATCTGTGTGCCTACAAAACCTAGCTAGCACAGATGAACATCTCTTCAGTGTAGACATTGTATGAAAATGACGTTTGCCTTCCAATCTGTCTGAATCTCTGGAATATTAAAGACATTAAGAAACATTCTGTTCCTTAGTATGTCTCGTTATATAAATTAACATCTCCTTCCCAGGGTCCCCAGTGACAGGCCAAACCAAATGAAATGAAGCCTGTGAGTATAGCCTATGGGCTCAGCCTCTTGGGCAGAATGAAGGGACAGAGGGGAAACTAGAACATATTTAGCTCAAACTAAACCTTTTCAGAAGAAAGGGGAAGTATATATTTTTTTGTAGATATCTAGGCAAAAGGGGGGTGCACAGGGAACTGAAGACGTGGCTCAGGGGGCAGAGTACTTGCTGTATAAGTATGAGGGCTTGTGTTTAAATCCTCAGATCCCAGGTAAAGGTGGGCACAGCAGTAGACATCTGTCTGTCGGTGCTCCCACAGTGAAATGGGCAGCAGAATCCTTGGAGCTCACTGGCCATCTAGCCTGTCACACAGCTGTGAACAATAAATAGATCCTGTATCAAAGAAGGTGGGAGGTAAGGACCAGGACAGAAATCTTTTGACCTCTACAGGAGTCCCATGTCATTCATTCACCTAATCGACACTCACACACACAAATGCAGCTGCCCACCACCATTTATGAAAGAGACAGAAGGAGGAACCAGAGGAAGACAAGAAAGCGAAGTACATATATGAACATGAAACAGATATCAGTATTAGTGAACAAAATTTCAGGTGCCTTTTGATGATTACTGGGGCAACATGAGTCTTTGGTAAAGTCCAACGAGAGGGTCTGCAGCAGATGTCAAGAGGTATCTGTTTTCCAGGCTGGAGAGATGGCTCAGCAGTTAAGAGCACTGACTGCTCTTGCAGAAGACCCAGGTTCAATTCTCAGCACCCACGTGGCTGCTCACAATGGTCTTAACTCCAAAATCTGACACCCTCACACAAACATACATGCAGGCAAGATACCAATGCAATGCAATAAAATAAATCCATTAAAAAAGAGGCATCTGTTTTCAGAGTCAGGCTTGTTGCCTGCAGTTTTAAAGGCTGTCTCTGGTTTCCATCCTGTACACCCTACGTGTCTACTCATGTGTTCCTTTAAGGGTCGCGTGATGTCACCAATGATTTTAATAAAGTAGCATTTACATTGTTGCTATAGTGGCACTTTAAGGTTGGGGTTTTTAAACTCACTTTTTTTCACAATTTAAAAATACTACAACACTAATGTAACAACCCATTTTTTTTTTAGTTTATGCTTTGCATAAATGCATAGTTCTGCTAATAAAATAATGTATACCCTGAACCATGTATGGCTGTATATGTTAAGGCCGAGCTAGCTCTCAATAAACCACTACATGGTAAGCCTTCCATTTCTAATACAACAGAAACATTTGCTTCTCAGTGACAATGACATATTTCACAAACAAGTTTTAGTTAGAACAAAGCCATTAATTAGGCTTTATTAATATGAAACCCCCTAAGTTGAACATTTAGAGATATGGTAGTTCTCTTTAACCATAGTTTAAATGTTCACAGTTTTACCTAATCATGGTCAACCATGACCCAAAATAGTAAATGGAAATTGTAGAATTAATTCATGCATTTTAAATCGTGTCACTCTTAGTGGATCCCGAACTCTCCCGCTCACCTGCTCCCCGTACACATTGTGTGACTCACCTCTGGTCCACCGTGAGCTGCAGGAGGCTTGACCTCAGAGCAGCTGTCCAGAAAGGCAGGCCTCTGCTTGGAAGCCTGGCACTTGAGCCCGAGACAGCCTGCCTGACTCCGAATTGCCCTCACTTCTGGCGACAGCTCCTCACACTCACAGCTTTCAACTTTTTCCTTCACTCAAAAGGCTCAAACTGTGAAGTATCTGGCAACTTTTCTTATCTGCCTGAAAATTACTCATATCACAGGTAGCCTGGGTTACTTTGTTTTCCATTTACTGACAGCACAAAACAGATGTCGTGAAGCTGACAGTGCCACCTTCTCCGGCATTTAAGGCTTCTACTGCTTCCCCAAATACTTCAGTGACCATGTGACACAAGCTTGTTTTATATAACAGTAAATTTGAACATCATTGACAAGGTGAATTTCATATTCCCCCAAATCAAAATATGAATGACCATCTTTGGCAATTTAGTTAATGCTATACAACTGAGAGAAGACGGGAGTGATTTTTGGGCCACTTTTTGAATATTATTAAATGAGTAAGGGGTGACAAGATGATACAGACTTTGACTATCAGTGCTGTAACTAACATGTAATAGAAAACAAAGAGCTCAAGCAAATCCTGGAAAAATATACCAGTCCTTTCCAGACTGAAACCTTATGTTAATCCTGGGGCCACCGGAGAGAACAAGGGAGACAGAGGGCTGGTGCTCAATGTCTGCGGATGTTTCTACTGGGAAATAAATACAGCCTCAAGTGAAAGAAAACACCTTGTCCTTCAAGAATGAGACCAACGTCCGATATTCTCCAGCATGGGAAATCTTAGGCAGACATAGATAGATTTTCTCTCCTTCTTACATTTTTTATATTTATTTATGTATGTAGTGTGTGTGTGTGTGTGTGTGTGTGTGTGTGTGTGTGTGTGTGTGTGAGTGTGTGAGTGTGTGTGTGTGTGAGTGTGTGTGTGTGTGTGTGTGTGTGTGAGTGTGTGGGTGTGTGCTCCAAGTTTACGTGTTGCTATGAACCTAACCTCTTAGCCCCATGGTCTCTAGACAAGCACTCTACTAGCTGAGCAACACCCCCAATTCCTCAAGGTCATGCTTCTGATGGGCAAACTCATCCTATAAGCTGTTGTTTGAGCTCCATAGGCATGCCATGGCACAATCACACACACACATACACACACACACACACACACACACACACTCACACACACACTCACACACATACATACACATACTCACACACACTCACACACACACACTCACACACACACACACTCACACACACTCACACTCACACACTCACACACATACATACACACACTCACACACACTCACACACATACATACACACATACATACACACACACACTCACACACACTCACACACACACTCACACACATACACACACACTCACATACACACTCACACACACTCACACTCACACACTCACACACATACATACACACACTCACACACACTCACACTCACACACACACTCACACACACTCTCACAACACTCACACTCACACACACACACTCACACACACACTCACACACACACACTCACACACACACACACTCACACACACTCACACACACACACACACAAATAAATATAATTAAAATTTAAATTGTATATGCTTGTGAGGCACAAATAATGTTTTGATTTATTTGTATATTAA
This sequence comes from Cricetulus griseus, assembly GCF_003668045.3. NCBI lineage: Eukaryota > Metazoa > Chordata > Mammalia > Rodentia > Cricetidae > Cricetulus > Cricetulus griseus. Next base: position 11,799,648 of record NC_048601.1, read on the forward strand.
ATAAAAATCAAATCAGGGTACTTAGCATAAGCTTTTAAGCTTTTTATAATTCCTGTACAGTCAATGCATCCAATATCTTTTCTTCCAGCTAGTTTGAGGCAAACTGTGCTTTATTGCTAAGAATGCCACAGGATACTCAAACTTCTTCATTCTCTCGAGCTTTATCTACCATTGTCCCATTGAGCAACCTTTCTCCATCCCCCTTTTCACCCTTTCTACCTCACTATGAGATCTATTTGTATAAGATCACTTAAGAGTAAGATTTCACAGTGCTCATCCTCCTGTGCTTGACTTATTCAATGAATTCCCCTTAGGTCCATTCATATGTCACAAATGATGGAATGCCATACTCCTGTGGCTGCATAGTATTATATATATATATATATCCAAACACCGACTCACATCTTACAAAAAATCTGATCATCTACTAAAGTCAATCCCACACACATCTCTCATCAATAAACATTGATGAGAATATGGGGAAATGTGATGGTGAGAATATGTATAAGACACCGTTCTTATGAAAATAGTGAAGCCATCTGGAAAACTGTATGAACTTTCTTCAAAAGATCTAAAAGTAGAACTGGCTTTCTGAATAAAGATATTAATGACTTCATTAATGGATGATTCTGTCACAAGAACTTGTCAGTCAGTAAAGTATGCACAGATGGATAAATGCATCAGGAATTACAAGTTAAAATGCAAGTTTTAATTTGGGAATCAACGTTGACACTTGACTGCATGAGACTTCCCTGCCAAGGCTGCGTTCCTTTGCCTGGCACACAGGTGCTAATTTTTCTGCACCTCTAATTTTAAACTTGCCCCATGAATTTTGCAAGGTGTGTGGGCAATCTTTGCGTAGGTAAAAAGGTGGCTCTCCGAGGTGCGGTTGTCCTCAGACTTCTATCACCCGGATGGTAGGTTGTTCCAGAAAGAATGTAGCATGAGAGAGTAAGTCAGGAAGATTATTCTAGAGATGAGATGTGAACTCTTGATACTAAATATTTTCCTTGTCCCTTGTGTACGGAAACAACATGAAATCCACAGATCACAACAGCAGACATCAGAGGCAGTGAAGACCCCCCACTAGCTCAGCTCCTGTGTTCTTCTTGTTTGCTTCAGAACTGTAAGGAAGTGGTCCATGTTACAAGTCTTTCTTTGAAGGCTTTTTTGTTAAAGACAGTGTCTCCTGCAGTCTTGCATGGCCTCAAACCCACTATGTAGCTGAGGGAGGCCTTAACCTCCTAGTCCTCCTGTTTCTTCTTCCCACACTCTGGGTTTACAGTCATGCATCACTGTCCATGCCCGGCTTGTGTGTTGCTGTAAATCTAACCTTGGGCCCGTGTACTCTAGACAAGCATACAACCCCAATCCCTAAACGTTATTCTCTTGACATCGTCTTGCATCCGTGAGGAACCCCACCCAACATATGCATCCTGACTTCATTGCTGTATCTTAGAGAAGAATGTGAACAATGTCAAGAGCCACCGTAGATGACTAAGAACCCCAGCAGATGGCAGGGGTCTCACCCTCCTCTGAGAGGAGCATCTGAGCTTCATCATCTTGGAGAGTCATCCTGGCAAGAAGACTCTAAGTTTCCAGAAGCTCCGCCTTCCTGGTGGTGGGAGGTTGGCCAATGTCCTTAAAAACCGGGAATGCTGAAGACAGAATGCACATAAATCCTTAGTTATTTGGGCTTCAGAGAGTAGTCCACTCTATTTGGCCCCCATCTCTTTGGACTTCTCATTATGAGCATCTAGTGCCGAGAGAAAGTTTTTAAGCGTTGCTGAATTTGAAACAGCCAACTGGAATTGATTTTTACACCAATGTGAGCATGGGTCTCCAAATCAAGTACTAATGCAGCAAATGTAGGTTTTGAAAATGATACTTTCTATGATACAATATTTTGAAAGGTATACATGATATAATATGGTCAGTGGAATGACTAAGTCACTCATAGATAAATGTATATGTATACACACATGAGTATATAATTATTTTATCATGGTTTAAAAGACTTAGTTAGGTCATCAAACTCATAATTTCAGAATATTTTTAGGACAATCAAAGATGGTCTTCTGCATTTACTTACCTATTGGATGGGATGCTGTAGTTTGTGTGTAGCAATCACAGGACAGCTTGCTGGAGCCTGTTCTCACCTTCCACCATGTCTATCCTGGAGCTGAACTCAGGTTGGCAGGCATCACTCAAGTACCTTTTCCAAAGCCATCTCAACAGCCCATAATTGTTTCTATTATTGTTGTTTGCTTTTTTCCAAAACAGTTGTTTGTAATCGATTTTAGAGCAGCCACTAGGCATAATTCTAGAAGTTATGTGCAAATGTAGAAAGATGATGTGGTCAGCAGGTGAAGAGAAGAAGCCTGAGAAACACCCTGTTGTGTATTGTGAAGACCTTCCACACTGTTAGGCAGAATTCCAAAGAAGCTGAGCCTAAGCCAAGAACTTCTGTTCAGGTGATTTATCGACATTTTGGTTGTGAGCCTAGCTTTAATAGCCAAGCTATTTTCCCAGCCCTCAGGGAATTTATTGAATGAAATGCCTTCAGAAAAACCTTGAGAGGAAGAAAGGAAGTGGGGAAAGGAAGGAGTAGAAACTAGACAAGTCATTACTTTAGGAAAATCTTAGCTTTGGCTTTTGCATGTATATGGTGTGTGTGTGTGTGTGTGTGTGTGTGTGTGTGTGTGTGTGTGTGTGTGTGTGTGTGTGTGTGTGTGTGTGTGTGTGTGTGTGTGTGTGTGTGTGGTGTGTTTGTGTGTGTGTGTGTGTGTGTGTGTGTGTGTGGTGTGTGTGTGTGGTGTGTGTGTGTGTACACATTGCATTCTTGAGTACACATATGTGCATGTGCATACCAACATTGACATTGGGTGTTTCCTTGATCAATCTCCATCTTAAATACTGAGACAGGGTCTCTCAGTTGAACCCAGAGCTCACTGATTTAGATAGTATAACTAGCCACCTTGCTCCAGGGATCCCTGTCTCAGACTCACCAGCACTGGTATGACAAGCAGACCACCATATCTACCTGGCATTAATTTGGGTGCTGGTGACCCAAATTCTGATCCTGGGGGTGGTCTTTAGCTGGTGAGCCATCTCCAGCTCATGAGAATTTCAGCTTTATTGGAAAATTTTTCCAATAATCTTACCCCCAGAGGAAATTTGTTCAATAAATGTAACAAGGAAGTCAAGAAGTTGCCCTGGCAAGAGGCAATAAGACTGACTTCACTGTATTCTCAATTCAATCTGTTGTGAGTCACAAGAATAGCATCATTTCCCCAGAGGAAGAGTGAGCCACAGTCACAGTAGGTTGTAGGGAGAAGCATTGGCCTACTCAAGAGAATATGGATAGGTCACAAGGAACAGCTGCCACAGAAGCCCAGAAGATGACTGTGAAAACAATGGCAAACATGCATTGAGATGACCATGAGCAATCCAGGAAGGTCTTGAGGCCAACTGGCAGCCACAATACTTCACCCATGGGAATTCCTGCAGAAAGGAAAGTTCATTGGCACTCAGGGTCATCCTGACACTCTCCATCCTAAAGTCACATTGCCTGTGACTGTCCTCCTGAGCCTGACACATCAGATCACATGAGCGGTACAGTAACACTAGGCCAAAGGCTTGTCTTACCTGATGGCCACCTATCCTACGATGGACACTTAAATTCCTATTTTCCATTTAGCTATGTCAAGAAAAAATTACTTTCTTTTCCACTGGAAGGGGATATACTTCACAAGCATACAACACAGAAATTTTCAAGAAGAGAAACAGAAGATCCCAACTTGCAAGATGCCAGGCTTCCGGCAATGGCTGGCCCCATTAGGGCATGCCGATTCTTTGCATTCAACCACATATCTCAGCCTAATACTGTGTGAATGCAAACCGGATGCATCTGATTAAGTGCTCCCAGGGCTAGCTGTAGTAATTGACTCACTGGCACTGTGCCTCCTTCCAGCTATTCTGGGATCTGGGCTTGGAGTTATCGGAGTTTGGCACACTCACCTCAGAGGCTCTCTCAGCTGGGCCAGGTGCCAGGCAGCCACCCTCTTCACTGTTTCCTTCTCCTCCTTGCTCTCCTTCTCCACCTTTCCCCAGAAGTTATACCTTCCTCTTTGGATCTTGCCTGACTTTGTTTTGCATAGATGTTTCAGCTTTTCTGCTAAGCCTGGCCAATTGATTCCAAGCTGGACAGAGGTCTGGATGCCAGGATCAGCTGGAGTTTGTTAGATTTGGTCAGTGACAGCCAATGTGGGTCCCTGGCAACCAAGCAGGTACAAAACATTTCCTGTTGCAGATGATTTGTGGCTGGGTGATTAGTACCACAGTGTCCAGATCCAGGCACATTCCATTTTGGTAGTGTCACTACTAGCTGAGTTACTTTGAGCAACTGACTCAGTTTCCCAGGCTTGTCTGTATCATCTATAAAATGGAAACAGTGGAAGGAAATGCTTTGTAGGGTTGAGGGGAGGACCAAATGAACTCAGGCATATACAAATGTAGACACATTTCCTTCTCCTTGGAAAGAATTCAATGGAATTCAATGGTGTGGTGGCTTAGCAGATAAAGGGGATCCGAATGGTCTGAGTTGGATCCTGGGGACCCACATGGTGAAAGCAGACAACTGCCTCTTGCAAGTTGTCCTCTGACCCCCTTCATGAGCCTCCGTGCATGCAAGTACACACACACACACACACACACACACACACACACACACATATACACACACACATACACACACATACACACATACATATACACACACACATACACACACACACACATACACACACACATACACACACACACACATACACACACACATACACACACATACACACACACACATACACACATACATATACACACACATACACACACACATACACACATACGTATACACACACACATACACACACACATACACACACACATACACACACACATACACACACATACATATACACACACATACACACACATACACACACAGATACACACACACAGACACACACACAGACACACACACAGACATATACACACACACATACACATACACACACACATACACACACACACATACACACACACATACACACACATACATATACACACACATACACACACATACACACACAGATACACACACACAGACACACACACAGACACACACACATACATATACACACACACACACATACACACACACATACACACACATACACACACACACATACACACATACATATACACACACATACACACACACATACACACATACATATACACACACACATACACACACACATACACACACATACATATACACACACACATACACACACATACACACATACATATACACACACACATACACACACACACATATACACACACATACACACACACACATACACACAGACACACACACAGACACACACACACATACACACACAGACATATACACACACATACACATACACACACATACACACACACAGACACACACACATACACACACATACATATACACACACACATACACATACACAGACACACACACATACATACACACACACACATACACACACACATACACACACACAGACACACACACAGACACACACACAGACATATACACACACACATACACATACACACACACATACACACACACACATACACACACACATACACACACATACACACACACATACACACACAGACACACACACAGACACACACACACATACACACACACAGACATACACACACACACACATACACATACACACACACATACACACACACACAGACACACACACATACACACACACAGACACACATACACACATACACACATACACACACATACACAGTATAGTCTTCGAAGAAGGATGTTAATGAGGTATCAGGGCATTTCTTTGGTATTATTTGTATAGATAATATAATTATTATTTACGTAGCACTCTGCTGCTAAGCACCTGAAAGGCTCCAGTGTTTCAGCTGATGAATTTTTAATCATAACCCTGAATTATGCTCTGTTTTGCAATAACAAAATTACAGAGCCAAAGACTCTACCATGTCTGACATTAAAGCATTAATGTATGAGTGTAGCAATTAAAAGAGTGAGTTTGATTTATTTCTAATGACTTGGAAAGATAAACAGGACATATCATTGAGAAGCTACTGGAAACCACAGAGATGAAACCGAAAAGCAACGAAAAGTCATAATGTGAATGCAGAATCCCATTTTACGCTCAAAATGTTGTGTGTATGATCATGTCTATATGTGTTTGTTGGCTGCACGCATAAGAAATTACAATGTGGAGAAAATAATTCATTTCTATGATAGCCGGTATGGAAGTCATTTTTTGAAAAGCAGTCATTTTATTGAAAAGACCATGGTGCACCAGGAAAGTGTATCTCCTTGACAGTCAAGGTCATAGGTGAGTAAACAGAAGCTTGTTATGAAAATGGAGGGTGTGGGCAAGGCCAGGGCCAGCGTGGTGGTAGGGAGGGTCAACGAGGCCTGAGATACAGTTCTCAGGAGAGGTGGGGTGGGGGGGGACTCCTGGGAAATAATTAGCCTGTGAAACCCTTCTGTCAGTTCTGTGATAGCTAATATTGTCAGCCTGGCAGGACTAGAATCACCTAAGAGCAAACCATCGAGGGGATAGTTCTTAGAAGAGGTTGACTGAGGTGGGAAGGTGGACAGCTCCTTTTGGTGGTCTTGGACCATGAAATAAAAAGCAGAGAAGAACTTGTGCAACAGCCTTTGTCTCTCAGTGTCTGACTGGATATATGCCCCAAGTTCTGTCTTCCATGACTTTTCCCCTGTAAGGGAGTGTGCCCTCAGCTGTCAGCTAAAATACACCTTTTTCAGTAAGCTACCTTTGTCACACCCAGAAGAAACATCATAATGACTCCCTAATGCTTTGTAGAGTGGATCTCCTTGTGTGCTCTATAAAAAGGTCTGTGATCAACAGGCAGACTAAAAAGAGAACAAAATGAGATTTCACCTGCGTAGACAGCCAGGGATGTGTAGGGGGGAGTTAGATATCCATGCTTGCATGCTCAACATGTATGTGTGCACAAAAAGCTGAAACAGCACATGTCACACTGCTCTGTGGTTGCCACCGAAAGGGAGTGTGTGATTGTGTCTCTCATATGATAGTCAGCTTTCCATCACTGTGACAAAATCTGACATGATTTAAAAGGAAAGCAGTTTCAATTGCCACCAAGTTTCAGAGACTTCAGTCCTTGGTTCTGTCATTTCCTCTCTGCCAGTGGCAAAGAGAAACATCAGGGTAGAGGCATCTCACGGAGGAAATCCCTCACTTCTTGGCAGCCAGGAAGCAAAGGCAGAGAAGGGGCCAGGGTTACATCTCCTTTCCAAGAGCACACCCTTGCTTGCCTCCACTTCTAAATTAAATCATGTATCAGCGGCCAAGCCTTTAGCATATGGGCTTTGGGGGGACATTGTCAATAGCTGTAAAGACAGTTAACAGTTGCAACCCTGACCCTTCTCACCCTGCATGTTCACCACGTGCCGCTAGGAATTTACAGTCATGCTTCTGGAGGTAAAGCGAACAGCTGCCCTCCCTGCCTCCTTGGGGAAATGGTGTACCGAACCTCTGTCCATCTATCTCAGCATCTCTGGGCAATGGTCATCATTGTCCTTCCTGAAGTCACATGTCCTGAGGAGGACCTGGGAGGAAAGCTTATGTAGTTTATTTAGAGGCTCGGCAGCAAAATGCCCTGCTCTCCTTCTATTTTCTGTTGTAAAATGCAGAACAGAGAAAGAAACAGATGACACGTGTGACAAGCAGGACCTGTACTATGCATGCCTTCTTACCTTTGACCTCCTTACAGACTCCTAATTGCAGTCTCCTCTCCACACACCAGGGTGTGTTTCTTAAGAAGCTCAAGGAGTTGGTGACCACTCCCGGGACAGATGCGGAAAAACCTAGCTGTTTCCTGTTTTACTTCAAATTCTCCCTCAGGCGCTGAGTCCCAGCCCACTCACCAGCATCGAATTCCTAACTTCTTCGGATGACCGAATTCTCTAATCCTCCATCCCATTGTCAATTTTTTTTCTCATCAACTCCTTCATTCTGCCTCGTTTTTGTTCATATGCCCTATAATTTAGTCACCTGCCACAGTTTTTGTGAGATTTCATTTTGCTTAGGTGTTCGTACCAAATAGACGCTCTCTTGCTCAGCTGTCTCTAGATGCCAGGGTCCTTCCCAGGGTCAACCACACTGCCTAATAAGTCACAAGGGTTTAGGGAATACAGAATGGGAGAGGGTGGACGGATGAAGAGGAAATCTGGGTCACTGTGTATAGATTTTTGAGAAACTGTATCTTCCCGGAAATACCCACATACATCTTATTTCTTCTCTAAAACACAGAAAAATGTTCTTCTTCCCCCCACAGTCATTTTCTGTGTTTATACTGTCATGTCTCCCTTGCTTTCTCCCGATGAAGAACTGTGGAGGCCCCAAAAGTTGTGTTTTCATAATAGTAGCATCTTTGTTCCTTCTGAGAAGACTTACTGGGTGGCTCCTCGGACAACATCCAAAGAAACGAGCCAGTAGTTCATTACTAAGTAAAAGGAGAGCCTGCACCATAGCTTTGCATTAGGGAATGTCAGCTGTATTATGGCAATTTCTGACTCTTGGTATTTTAAGACATAAAATTCAAGTCGTTAAAGTGTATTTGTATTTCATTTATAAGAGCATGGAGTCTCTTGAGAGGAGAATCAAGCTTAAATCGCTACCATCCATTAGCCTCAACTGAGAAAGGATGCTGTTTAGCAATCTAAGGGAAGACGTTAAAATTCTGCCATCTGGTGGCCAACTGAGACACAGTATGCATTCGTTTTTCTCAACTCTGAATTCTCTTTAGCATCACTCCACCACACTTTAACTGGGGTTAGAGTGACCACTTCCCTTCATCTCCTCTCTCTATTGTGTGGTATCTCCTATTATTATTACTTTTGCTTATTTCAAAAATGCTTTTATCTCATGGAAGGCTAAGTTCATAACCCATGTATCTGAACAAAGGCAAGTGTATTGCAAAGTCTCCTTAGAAATAATTGTATCCTTGTGTTCTCTGAATGTTAAAAAGCAAACACCTGAAGTCAATAGTTCATATGTGTTTCCCTTGTCTTTATTCATGGCCTGACAGAGTTCTCACGCAGCATAGCTACCAATCAGGGGTCTAATGGGTCTTCAGATACTTAGGGGGCTGGAAATTTTCAATGACATTTCAAGAGACCCTAGGCTGGGGAGATAGTTCACTTGGCAAAATGCTTGCTGTACAAACATAAAGACTTGAGTTCAGATCCCTAGCACCCACAAAAAAAGTGGGGGACATAGAAGCACATTCCATAAGCTCAGCACTGAGGAAGCAGAGAGTTGGATTCCTGCAGTTCACGCACCAGCCAGTCTAGTGGAAATGATGAAATCAGCATTTAGCGAGAGACTCGGTCTCAAACAAACAAGGTGAAGAACAATAGAAGAAGATGCCTGATGCTGGTCTCTGGCTTCCACACGCTTGCACACATTCGCACAAGCATCTGCATATACAGACATGTACATACACCACAGAAAGAGAGAGAGAGAGAGAGAGAGAGAGAGAGAGAGAGAGAGAGAGAGAGAGAGGGAGGGGGGATGAAGAGAGGGAGACTTTAGAAGACTAAACCTTGGGGTTTAGAAGATGTGAAAGCCAGAATTAATGACACATTTGCCTATTGTTTAATCTTATTTATTTTATTTTAGTAATTCCCACAAAACCATGGAGGAATCATTCACTAAAAGCCATGTTCACACAAGCTCTGCAAATGTAAGAAGCAAAGTGTTCATGGGAACTATTGATCTGAGGTTCCCTATGGTGGGCAGATAGTAGAATGACAGATCCCTCTATAAAAAAGTGTGTTCGGCAAGTATTATCGTACATTGGCCAGAAATATTGTCCCTTGTGCTGATGCCCTGGAAATCAGATTATTATTATTATATTTTAGTATTGTAGTTAGATGAAAAATGAGCCATGGGGCTTGCGGCTCTTTCCAACAATCGAAGCACAGAGAACCTGAAATCCTTGCAGACATTTCAAGTTACCTGCAACAGCAGCTACTCGTGCCTGCTTTACACCCCATCAAAGCCACCCTTATTAAGCACAACCACAGAGACTCTGAGTGGTTCTGGGGGAACTTGCGTTTCTTTCTTTAATTTATGATAGGAACAACACTCCGATGGGAAGCTAGGTTAGGATGTGAGCAAAATATCTTCTGAATACAGCATCAACCTTATTGATAAAGGTATCAATTGCTGGCCATACTTTGCAATTGCGATTCTTTCTTGGATGGGCATCTGAGCCAATGTAGAATGGTCCAGAGAGTTCTTGTGGAGTTAGAAGAAGTATGACTTGTTACCACTGAAACAAGGACCTGGGGCTTCATAGTCGGGGGACTGGGGACTAGACAGATGCCTGGGCTCTCTGCCAGACATGCGCAGCCACACTGGAAGTGCCACCCTGGACTCTAGCAACAGTGCATTTGAGGAGCCAGGGATTTCAGATGGTGATTCCCTGTCATCTTGCTTAGTTTTGTGTCAACTTCCTGTGAGCCAGAGTCAAAAGACACTCAATTGTGAAAATGTCCCCACCAGATTAGTTGGTGGGCAAATCCATGGTGGGCTTTCTTGATTGATGGTTTATGTGGGATGGATCTGTCAACTGTGGGCCATGCTATCCCTGGGCTGGTAGTCCCGGATGCTATAAGAAAGAAGGCTGACCAATCTATGGGGAGCAAAACACAAGGCAGCATTCCTTCAAGACCTCCCCATGAGCTCCTGCCTCCAGGTTCCTGCCCTGCTTGAGCCCCTGCCCTCACTGACTTCCCTGGATGGTGGACTACGGTCTGTAAGGTGAAATAAACCCTTTCCTCCCTGTGTTGTTTTTGGCCACAGCATTTGTTACAACAAAAGAAACCTAACTAAGACATCTATTGTGCAGAAATCTGTTTAGTTGTTGTGTTTGCTTAGTTTTCAGTCTCGGCAGAACTGAACTGTGATGGTACACATTTCTAGTGCCAGCATCTGAGAGGCAGGGGCAGGAGAGTCACTATAAATTCCAGGTCACCCTGGTCTGCAAACTGAATTCCAGGTTAGCCTGGGATACAGAATGAAACCCTGTCTCTAAAAGAAACAAATCAAACAGGCTATTCCCTCCTGACGTTCTGAATTGTTTGCCTAGAATGGAAAATTCAGCTTTTATATTTTAAATTTAGACAATTTAATGTGCAGCCAATTTAGACAACCAGTGTTCAAAGACAGAGATTGGCAGGTTTTTCCTCTCTGAGTTAGATGGTCAGTGGTTTAAGCTAGTAGGCAACATAACTTCTGCAGCCTAAACTACACTATGGGAACCTGGAAATACCATAGACCTAAATAAATGGTTTCAGACAATGGGCCACAGAAACATTTGCAACAGCAGCTGTAGTCTGGCTCAGGCCTACAGGCTGGAATGCACAATCTACTAGACAGATTCTACCTTCCCATATCTGTGAATGCATCAGACAGTGACCACAGGGAAAGCCCCCCTCTGCCACCCACAACACCACACCACACACACACACACTCACCCCCCCACACACACACACACAAACACACACACACACACACTCACACACTCACACACACACACACACACACACACACACACACACACACACACACTCACACACACACACACACACACACACACACACACACTCACACACACACACACACACACACACACACCACACACACACACACACACACACACACACACGTTCTCATGCTAGCAGTCAGTCACATCTTATTTGCTGACCTCATCCTGTCTAGGCTGACAGAGTATCCCTCTATGTGCAGTGGGCTCCCAAAGTCCATTCTTTTTCTTTCTTTTGAGGGGGTGGTTTCGAGACAGGGTTTCTCTGTGTAGCTTTGGCGCCTCTCCTGGCACTTGCTCTGAAGACCAGGCTAGCCTCAAACTCACAGAGATCCACATGCCTCTGCCTCCCGAGTGCTGGGATTAAAGGCGTGCGCCACCAATGCCTGGCCCAAAGTCCATTCTTTTACTAGATGAATACTGATCTACTACCAGAGGCCCCATAGATTGCTAGGCCTCCTCACTGACACCCTCATTCAGGGGGTCTGGAACAGTCCTGTGCTGGTTTCCCAGCTATCAGTCTGGGGTCCATGAGCAACCCCTTGTTCAGGTCAGCTGTTTCTGTGGGTTTCTCCAGCCTGGTCTTGACCCCTTTGCTCAACACTCCTCCCTCTCTGCAACTGGATTCCAGAGTTCTGCTCAGTGTTTAGCTGTGGGGTGTCTGCTTCTGCTTCTATCAGCTACTGGATGAAGGCTCTAGGATGGCATATAAGGTAGTCACCAATCTCATTATCAGAGAAGAGCATTCGAGGTAGCCTCTTCATTATTGCTTAGATTGTTAGTTGGGGTTATCCTTGTAGATATCTGGACATTTCCCTAGTGCCAGATTTTGCTTTAAACCTACAATGGTAACATCCACCTATAATCCCGGCCCTCAGGAGGTATAGGCAGGAGGGCTGTATGATAACATTCACCTGTAATCCCGGCACTCAGGAGGTACAGAATGAGAGAAGGGGACATGATAGCATCCACCTATAATCTCGGCATTTGGAGGCACAGGCAGGAGGGTGGTGAGGTCAAAGATCAAATCTGAGCATCAACCTGAGTCAAACTTAAAGTGCAAGCAAACCAACATCACGAAAGTGACATCGGTTCCAATGAGGGAGGAGAGGAAGACGACGGCCTGTTGGCCTCTCCACACGAGATGGAAGTGGATCAACCTTGCTCCAAATTGGAACAGAAACCTCCAGAAATTCTCAACAAAAAGCTGGTTGCCCTGCCTGCCCATCTGACCTCCAAGGCACGCCCAATATGGGCATGGCAGGCCTGGGAGAGAATTCAACCACCTGTGACCTGCAATGGGCAGTGGTTGTTCACACCAGATGCCAATAGTGACAGAGCAGGGTCCAGTAGTGTAGACATGGGGACAAAGCAAAGAAAGACACCATCTGTCCATCTTTCTTGATTCCCTATGGTCTGCCCTCGAAGCTAGCTGTAGAATCACCTGTCTTGGCATCAGTAGAAAAAGATCCATTCACAGTATAAAGTGTGACTCTTTTACAGTCCTCAGTTTGCTTTGCGTTCATTTCTATGGCTTACACAATCACCATCCCAGACTGTGTTCGTGATAAACAGTTTTATATAAAAAATCAGCTCTCGATCCGTGTGCCAGAGAAGAAATATTCCTATAGAAAATATTAATCATAGTTTTGGAACAACAAGGATCAAAATTCAATGTGCTTTGTATTTGCCACCTACAAGGTAGAGAGTAAATGTAATGTTTAATCAACTTTAATTGGAGATACCCAATCTGAAATTCATTCCATTTCTTTTCCTTTCTGTTCTCTTATTTTATTTCATATACTTAAAATTAATATATTAAATATTATCTCATACCTATGGATATAATTTATCCAGAATTAAATAGAAGATAAGTAGCAAATGAATGATTACTGGATCGTTCTATAAATATTTACCAGATATTTACAGTGTACCTACTATGAGCTCACCCATGTTCTAGTTTACAAGAAAATTACAGAAAAGTAGTCCCTGTGTTCATTAGAATAAGCATGCTAGTGGAATTTTCTGAAATTAAAAATAAAAAAATCACATGTAAGATGATGACTATGCCCTGATGTTAAGTTGGAACAAAGCTTTCTGTTTTGAAGGTGACCTGGTAGAGAAGAGCATGGCAGGCTGGTGGTGACAGCATGGCATTGATCTCTTCCATTCTTCTTGATGACAATGCCTTCCAGAAACTGAAAGCCATTCAGTAAGACACAAGACTGGAAAGAGCAGTCAGCAGCTAAGAGAGTAGGCTGCCCTTAGAGAGGACTGGAGTTTGGTTCCCAGCATTTACATAGGGAGGTTCACAAAAACCATAACTCCAGCTCCTAGAGACACTTACTCTCTTCTGGCCTTTGTGGGTACCCGTTCACATATGACACGCACACATAGAGAAACACTCATACATATAAATGAACAATAAAAACTAGCACACCAATGGATTTAGGCAGTGGTGCATGAGATAAAGTGTACTTATATTATAGCAAAACCAGTACCATACATGGCCCTAAGACCATTTCCAGGCAATTACTCCCCCCATCACCCGAGTTATGAGAAGGGTTCCAAACTAGAACAGACATGTGGCAAGCCACCAGCAGGCTCTCTGAGGTTGAGTACTCAACAGTATAATTACCACCAGGATCTTGATCTGGCTTCCTCTCTCCTCCCTGGTTTTTAGGATGCCTGTCAAGAGAATTCAGAGGAATCCACACACAGTGTATCACTGAAGACAGATCAAGTTAACACACAATAAATACTATAAATCAATCTCAAGAATGAGAATGGACACGGGCCAAAGGAACCACTGCAGAGACTCCCAGAGAAGCCCCTGAAGCTATCTACTTGTTCAGGTAGGTTTAGACTGACGGTTTCCCTGAGGGTCTTTTTCTTGCTCAGGAGATCACCGTGTCCACTTGTATCATCACTTAAGGGATGGAGACAAGGGGTGTCTTCATGGTTTATCAGAATGATTCCAGCTAAACAATAATCTACCGGGCGTGGCTCAGACCCCACTCATCTGACTGGAGTCTGACAGCTTTACTCCTATTTTACAAGCTGATTATGGTGGAGGTGGTTATCCTCAAGGACATTCCAAACTCCTAATGTCTGTCTAGCGATGTGACAGGAGGGTAAACCTGTTTCTTCTCTGTCAGTCACTGATATTTACCTACACAGAGGGTCCTCACGGCCTTCATGCTGTAGCACTTTAAACATCTAATGGGACAACAGAAAACCAGCTGATGTGACTCAGCTATTTCCAAGACGTTTGCTGGGTCTTCTCAGGTGGCTGGGGTTGGCATTCACTATGGAAGACTGTTTCAACAACAGTGGAAAGGGAAGTGAGTCTCTATTAGACACCTCATACTTTTCATTAAGCCATGTGTCTTACATGTATTATTTCAACGGATGCTCCTTGGAATAGTGGTTAGTGTCATCTGATTTAAAATGATAGATCTGGGATTCTAGCCTAGGTTTACTTGATTACAAATCCCCTGGATCACTACATGAAAGCCCACCTGACAGTGGCTGTATCACGGTGTTAGTAATTTGCATTTTCCCTTCTTTTGCTGTAACCTCAATGTCAGATCTCACGGCCAGGTTTCTAGTAGACTCAGAGTCATCTCACGACTGCCCACACTTCTCCATACAATGATTAAGATGCCAGGGAAGGAAACCTGCACGATGAATGGCAGCGAAAGCTGGAGTGTCCGGTGAACACAAAGTCATGCTCACTTCATTTAAGGCATCTCTGTTTAGATAGACATCCCTCACACACGAGTGTGAATGAAATGGTTTGAGCAGATACGAGTTGAATATCCCTTACCTGAAATGCTTGGGACCAGATCAGTGTATCGCAGATTTTTTTTTCCAGATTTAAGGATATAGGCATATATGCAATGAGATATCTTAGGGAAGTATGATGGCTGATCCTGGTTGTCAACTTGACACCCCTGGGAAAAGGAACCCTAAATTGAGGGATTGCCTCCATCAGATTGGCCTCTGAACTTGATTTGCTTGATTGCTGGCTGATGAGGAGGGCCCAGACCACTGTGGGTGGTGCTACCCCTAAGCTGTATAAGGACCAGCCCACCGTGGGTGGCTCCACCCCTAAGCTGTATAGGGACCAGCCCACTGTGAGTGGTGCCATCCCTAAGCTGTATAAAGAAAGGAGCCGAATGTGAGCATTGGAGCTAGCTGATCAGCAGTTTTCCTCCATGGTTCCTGTTTCCAGCTCCGGCCTTCAGTTCCAGCCTTGACTTTACCAGATGAAGGACTATAAGGTGTAAGATGAAACGACCATCTGCTCCCCAAGCTGCTTTTGGTCAGTTCAGTTCCAAGCACCCAACATGGGGCTGCTCACAGCCACCTATATTAATCTCAGTTTTAAATAAAACCAGGCAAGCAAACCAGTACTCAACTTCTGAACATGTTATTACCTGCAGCTACCACTAGGTGACACCACACATGTAGCTGTAGCCATAAACCTTTATGTCAGCTGGATGTTTTCAATTCCCTGTACGGTCCCTGGGCTAGCCAGAGCTAAGAGATATATGCAGAGTGACACGGGCATGAATTTTGCGCAGGATCCATAATCTTATCTAATACTTGAGTTCTAGTAAAATATTTTAAAGAAAGTCATATTTTTAAGTTTAAAATATTTTAAATTAAAACTACTTTCAACGTTAAATTCACCATTAACAGCATTCCCCTAAGTACTGGTTTTATCAATCACTAAAGCCTTCAGAGGTCTCCAGATCCATACCACACACAACACGAGGGCCCCCCTGCACTGGCTGAACTGGCCTGGTGACGAGGTGTCTTCCCACTTCTCCTTGACTGCAGCAGAAAACGACTTTTAAAACTCTGGCCTCTCGCTCTGAAATGAACTCCTCATTGAAGTCTATGTGTTAGCATTCCTGGACTTTTACCTCATGGATCTAGTCCCTTAAATTTAAAAAAAAAAAGAAGGATTTTTTAAAAATCTCGTGAATATTTTTTGGTTATTTATTTAAAGACTGAACTAGTGTAGTCCAGGCAATGTCTAGCCTCAAACCCTTCATACAGCTGAGGATGGAGTTGGGCAAAATGACTTAATTCAAAGCCAGGAGGTGAAAAAGACAGGACCCCATTATTATCCCCTTCAAGGGGAGCACGATCACCTAAGGCTCCACCTTCCAACCTAGCAACTGCCCCACACTGGGGGCCAGGACTGACCCATGGACATTGGGGGGGGGGGCTGTGATGGTTACTACTGACAACTTGATGAGATTTTAAATCACCATGGAAACAAATCTCTGGACCTGTCTGTGATGGGTTATCTGGATTAGGTTAATTAGGGTGGGAGGAGCAGACTAACTGCATCCCATGGGTTGGGCTCTTGGACTCAACACAAAGGAGAGAGAGGGCTGAGCACCAGCGCTCATCTCTCTCTGCTTCCCGACCTCGAGGTAACATGAACACCTGCCTCAAGCTCCTACCACCATGCTTTCCTCACCTTGATAGGCCTCAAGCTTGAATCAGTGACTCATGAAGGGGAAGTGTGCTGGGCTCTCCCATGCAGGTAGAAGAGGACAGCGCTGAGAACAGAAAGCAGTTTGGTCGTCTGGTCCCAACTCATGGCTGATGTTCACTGTTCACCAACATCTTCCAAACTGCTACTTCTCAGGACGATGCTATAATTCATTTGTTCAGCTCCAGGAAGCCTGTGGGTGTCTCGATATGGGTTCGTTTACTGATGGACACCCAGAGGCAAGTTCCAAAGCCAGCATGCTTTCTTACTGAAGAATCTACTCACAGTCCACGAATAACAACTCTAACTACGTATCTATTCCTTCAACTAAAATCCTTTCCATGTTCTTAGTGACAGCTGGGGGCTTCATTTCAGTTGATGCTTGTGAAGGAGAACCACCCAACGGGTCATTAACATCGCTCATTATTAGGATCTGGACTCAACTTAATGTTTATACCAGACAGAGGACGTTTTCCAAATGCAGGATGGATATCCTCAACTCTCTGCCATTCCTTTTTATAGGAAACTGGTGAAGCCCAAATTCATAGCCACCATCCACAGAAGGATCTTTTGACAGAGCTGTGTGTATTTGCATCCTTAGGGTTGTAGTGTATGCTATTTGTCTGAATGGGGTTTGGGGATAAAGGAGACTTCAAGTTCCACACACAATCCACTGTATTGGTCATCTGCTTGTGTGTGTTGTTGAGAGGCACCAAGGGATCCTGCAGAAGGGAAGGGTTGCAAGATCACAGTGAACACGGAAGAGGCAAGGTTCAGGAGTCTGTGCGTCCACATCCGGTCACCTGCTGTGATACACAAGCTGTGAGACTGCAAAGACCACCCCCACTTCTTTAGTAGTGGCTTTTCAAAAGTATGGGGAGAAAGTGTAAGCTGGTAGATACACCATGCCCCCCCCCTGCGATGTTTTAACCACATAAATGCTGTAAAGAATTTCTCAGGGTGCCCTCTCTCCCATCCCAGTCCAGCACTCTCCTCTTGTTCTCTTCCTCCTGGTTCCTCTCTCCCTCTAGCTCTCCTCCCCTCCCTCCACAGGCGCTCCTTCCCCCCAATGCTCCATTTTGCATGGCGTAGCTTTCTTCCTTGATTTCTAGATTATTCATCCCGGTTTACACATTGGTACTTCTGTTGTGCACTTTTAAACACTAAATTAACTATGAAGTAAAATATATGCTTTATTTGTCAAATTCTAGTAACATGTAGATTCTTTGTTTTCTATGCTTTTGCTGTTAGAAGAATGGAGACAGAGGCCCATCGTGTCTTACGTCTGTTTTATCTTGAAGCCAGAGAAAGTAGATTATGTACTCTGTGTGGAAGAGAAAAGAGAATTGCTTTAATGTTAACTACAAGGCAGTCCTGTGTTGATTGCAAGCTAAGCTTGTCCTTAGTGATCTAGAATCACAAAAGTCCAACTGAGACAAAACCAAATGATCTTTTAAAATGGCATCATTTATTTGATTCCTTTATAGGGGTTGTCATACAAGCCACATGTCACAGTCAGGGGACAACATGAAATGCCAGTTCTCTCCTTCCATGAGGCATCTTAGTGATCACCCTGCAACTGATTTTAATTAATATACCCTTACCTTTTAATTAACAAGACAGTGTCCAATAGATTATACTCTGGAAAAGCTGTGTTTTTAACAGCATCATTACGAAGTCATTTTTCTGTTTCTCTTAGCGCTTGTTTTCACAAGCGTCAACGGAGGCATTCATCTTCCTGAACATTTTTCTTCTGAAAGAAGATTTCTCACATAAGCCATGAAATGCAGAGCATAAAAACACAGGCACGCAATTTCATTATGCTGTAAAGAAAACCAGGAACCAGTCAGCAGAGCACAGAGAATTGGCCGAGACCGATGGCCAGTCAGGGGCACACGAGCTGAAACGCTGCAACGATAGGCGCACATTTTAGTTCCAGCAGCATTTCACATCGCATGATGGCAGACAGTGTGGTGGCTGACAGGGTGACGAGGAAGAAGATGGCCGGGTGGGTGGGGGAAAGGCGTGGGTGTGTAGTTAGATGGGGGGGAAGGAGGGTAAATTATCTCTAAGGGAAGCAAGGCTGTGTAGTTCCGTCTGCATGTGCTGCTTTATCCATCACCTTATACAAGCACTTCCAGGCAGGGCACAGGTGACAGGTCACATGTACTGTGTTAGTCTGTGCTAAGGGCTGGTTATCGCCCTCTCCTCCCTTCTGCCTTTATGCTTTCTTTACTTCTCCCATTTGCTCTTTTCTTTTCTTACCTCCTAACTCTGACACAGGATGCTATTTTTTTTTTATTTTATCGTTTATGTGTATGTGTGAGTCTGGTGTGTGTGTGTGTGTGTGTGTGTGTGTGTGTGTGTGTGTGTGTGTGTTGTGTTGTGTTGGGGGGGTGTGCATGGAAGCCAGGAGATGGCACTGGGTATCTCCAGGAGCTGGAGTTACAGGCAATTGAATATATAGATAAATGCATGTTGAAGCCTCCATTGCTGCTCCAATCCTAGTCCCTAACATGAAAATCTGGGTCACACATTGCTTGCAAAAGTGCAAGATATTTTGGAGGATGATCCCTAGGCTTGCTGAGGGCTGTGGCTATGGAAGAAATACTGCTTGTGCCATGAAAACATGGTGGGGCAGTCACAGTGGGCATGCATCTCAAAGATGTGGATGGATGCTACAGTAACTGGCCAATGTCCATTCTGGGTCCGGGGCTAGTACTACCACATGTCCACTGTGGGTCATGGGTGATAATCCAGGAATCAGTTACCAAGAAAACAGGGAGACACCTCTGTCCTTGCAAAGAGGTTACAAATGATGTCATTCGCTATACTAACTAGCCTCTTCTCCTTACCCCAGGAAGGTGAGCCAACAAGGTCCCAACACACTGGAACTTTGGTAGCTGTAAGCTGCCTGGCCTGGGGGAAGCAGAGAAGGAACTGAATTGGATGAGGAGGTAAAGTGATTTGAGGAGCTGGTCTGGGTCTAAGCTAAATGACACCAACTGATCAGAAATGATTGACACCTCAGGAATCAGGCTGGAATACTGCTCCGGAGTAGAGAGCTAGCAACTGTGGGAAACAGAAAAGCTTGTTTTGTCTTATACAATGAGAGCTGGAGTGCCTTCATAAAATGACTACAGAAACAATGGGTAGCCCACATGCTGAAACAGTGGAGGACGGTAATCACGGGGGCACACACAAGTGCTGGGTGTGAAGTTGGAGACTCCCACAAAATCACAAAATGTAGACGTTAAGTGTCAATCACTTAACGCATTTTAGAGCTCAGAAGTGAGCCCCCAGCATAACATAGCTTGCATCAGTCAGGGAAGGACCTGACTTCAAGTAGGCTGCAAGCACAAGACGGTTTGGTACTTCTCAAACCACTGTTTTTAACTCCTTTCTGTTTTGCTCTCCTTTCCTTACTCCCAAATAGGGGAATCCTATGGCTCTACAGATCACTACTGGGCAAACAGAACCCTCTCTGGTTTTCGATGGTTAAAATGCTAGGCTTGCTTGAAGCCGGTTATCTCCCAGTTTCATGTCCTCCTCAATTTCTGTTGCTGTTAATAATAATCCCAATCCCGTGTCCAGCTAGTGGGACTTATATGCCCACGGGTGTGGGGCCATTAGTTGTGGGCAATCTACCAGAGGGCATGTCCCCAAAGGAAGGTGACCTTTCTCCCTCAGCAGCCATCAGCTGAGTCTAGATCGAAGGCATGGCCACTCGGGAGTGTGTAACCCACAGTCATTAGAAACCCTCAGGATTCCAAGGGATTCAAGGAACATGAGAAAAAGAGCAGGGTGCAGCTGAAATGTGGGGTTGGTGTCCTTTGGTTAGTGCAAAAGTGAGCAGCTGATACACACCTCACCAGTTCCAGCAAAGGTCATCTTAACCCAGGCTGGATGACTTCCAGGAAGGATCGCTTTCAAGATTGCTCCCGAGGGGCTGAGCATGCAGGGTGGTTGGCTGAGTGCCTCTGAAACGACATGAGCCCTGGCTTAGATGCCCAGCACTCAGTGAACTGAGCGTGATGGCACAGGCCTGCAATCCCAGCAACAGGAAGTAGAGATAGGAGTTCAAGGTCATCGTTGGCTACACAGGGAGTTTGAAGCCAGCCGGGGACACATGAAACCCTGTTGCTAAGAGGTGGGGGCGGGGGATTATTCAGGCCTATATTTTGAACCTGGAAGGCATACACATTACTGAGTGCCTGACCTTGCAACTCACCCCAACACAGCCTCCATTGCTTTGTCCCGAGAACTCCGGATTCTTTCTTTAACTGGCTTCAGAGCAGAGCCAGTCACTGTAAGTGGCTGCTGAGCCAGTCACAGTAAGTGCCAGTTAGTTATTAGAGCCAACTCCCTCCCACTAACCCCACCTTCTAAGGTTCCCACAGCCCCCAGCAGTGTGCTAAACTGGCACACCAGTCTTGAAGGTACGTTTAAGACTGACACCAGTGTGATTCTGTGTTCTCGGCCTGTGACATCTGCCTCAGACAAAGGCATGTTCCCAGGCAATGTGGTGTTATATAAATGCAAAAGGAATTTGCACAGAGATAGCATAGCATATCTGTTTAAAACCATGGGGGTGGGGCTAAGAAAGAAGAGGCTGTCAAAGGGCTCTTAGGCGCTGCTTCACTTAACTGTAGGTAAAACACAGAGGAAAGTTTTAGAGTTTAGAAAGGTAGTCACAGAGACAAGCTGCAGTAGATTGGTGTGGCAGCATTTTGAACAGTGAAGCCGCAAAGCAGGGGCTGGAGAGATGGCTCTTGTGGCTAAAAGCCCTGGCTTCTTCTCAGAGGACCTGGGTTCAATTCCCAGCACCCTCATGGTGGCTCTCAACTTTAACTCCAGTTCCAGGGGATCCTCTGATAGTGTGCATACATGCTACACCGAAATGCATGCTGCCAAAATACACAAACACATACAATAGTAAATAAAAAAATTTAAAAACCTTAAGTGCAAAGCAATACCATAATAAGTATTTCTCTGCCATAAAGAAAAGCTGTTCCTGTTGCCATCACTACCATGCAGACTCAAATCCATTATTTTGTGTTGAAGTGTAGCATCATTTTATAAAGGAGGTTCAAAACACTGGTCTTTCAAAATACCAACTGACCTTTCAGATCCAAGTAATTTTTAAAATGAAATGTGAAGATCAGCAAAGTCTCACAAAGGGAGAGAGGACCATGTTCCAGTTTTCAAAATTTTTTTTCAGGGCAAAGAGGAACACTGACATGAAATCATGAAGATGAAAACAAATAACCAACTAAGAACAGTACCAGGAGGGCAGCCCAAATTCCTCTTCCCTCTTCCTCCCTAAATGCTAGCCCGTGGCTGGCTCCATCATTTGTTCTAAAAGTCCACGCTGGAGGTGAACATTCTCACTGGACAAATATGTTTAAGATGAATAATTTTAGGTTGTTTTGGCATCATACACATGACTGAAGGAATGTACACAATATGTCTATACCCCAAGAACCATAAAAAAATTAAAAACTGAGGCCAGTGGAATGGTTCAGCAGGTAAAGATGCCGAGGTGACCTGAGCTTCATTACCGGGACCCAGACCGTGGTACAAGAGACAAACTCCAGGAAGTTGTTCTCTCTCCTCCACATGGATCCTCCATGGTATGTGCATATGTACATACAAACTAAATAAGCAAATAAATGTAAATATTTTTAAATTAAAAATGTATACAAAGTCAAATTTATATGTTTATCCCTGTATTCCAAGTAGAGCTTCATATTCTAGGTGGGAAGTGTGATCTGACTTAGTCTAGTATATCTTATATTTCAAAAGTGTATTTAAAACATACTCATTTTTCAATTTCAATGTCTGTGCTACTGGTGTTATGTTCAGGAAGCGCTCTCCTATACCAATTCGTTCAAGGGTACCTCCCACTTTCTCTTCTAAGAGGGTCAGTGTGGCTGGATTTATGCTGAGGTCTTTGATCCATTTGGACTTAAGTTTGTGCATGGCGATAGATATGGATCTATCTGCAGTCTTCTACATGCCAGCATCCAGTTATGCCAGCACCAATTGTTGAAGATGCTTTCTTTTTTCCATTGTATAACTTTAACTTCTTGGTCAAAACTCAGGTGTTTGTAGGTGTGTGGGTTAATATCGGGGTTTTCAATTGGATTCCATTGGTCTACCTGTCTACTTTTGTGCCAAAACCAACCTGTTTTCAGGACTATGGCTCTATAATAAAGCTTGACGTCAGGAATGGTGATGCCTCTGGACGTTCCTTTATTGTACAGGGTTGTTTTGGCTATCCTGAGTCTTTTGTTTTTCCATATAAAGTTGAGAATTGTTCTTTCAAGTTCTGTGAAGAATTGTGCTGGGAGTTTGATGGGGATTGCATCGTATCTGTAGATTGCTTTTGGCAAGATTGCCATTTTTACTATGTTGATCCTACCTATCCAAAAGCATGGGAGAGCTTTCCATTTTCTGATACAGGAGACTGCTTCCTGAACAGAACAACAGTAGCACAGACACGGAGATAACAATTAATAAATGGGACCTCCTGAAACTGAGAGACTTTTGTAAGGCAAAGGACACAGTCAACAAGACAAAACAGCAGTCCACAGAATGGGAAAAGATATTCACCAACCCCACATCTGACAGAGGGCTGATTTCCAAAATTTACAAAGAACTCAAGAAGCTAGTCACCAAAACACCAAATAATCCAATTAAAAAGTGTGTTACAGAACTAAATAGACAATTCTCAATAGAGGAATCTAAAATGGCTGAAAGACACATAAGAAAGTGTTCAACATCCTTACCCATCAGGGAAATGCAACTCAAAAAAACTCTGAGTTAGAATCTTGCTCCTGTCAGAATGGCTAAAATAAAAAATACCAATGACAGTTTATGCTGGAGAGGATGTGGAGAACGGGGACCACTCCTCCCCTGCTGGTGGGAGTGCCAACTTGTACAGCCACTTTGGAAATCAGTATGGAGATTTCTCAAGAAAATGGGAATCAGTCTCCCACAAGATCCAGCAATTCCACTCCTAAGCATATAACCAAAAGAAGCACATTCATACAAGGACATCTGTTCAATAATGTTCATAGCAGCACTATTTGTAATAGCCAGAACCTGGAAGCAACCTAGATGCCCCTCAACTGAAGAATGGATAGAGAAAATGTGGTACATTTACGCAATGCAGTACTTCTCAGCAGAAAAAAACAAACAAACAAAAAAAAATGGAATCTTGAAATCTGCAGGCAAATGGATGGAACTGGAAGAAAACATCCTGAGTGAAGTAACCCAATCACAAAAAGACAAGCAGGGTATTTACTCACTCATATATGAATATTAGACAAAGAGCAAAGGATTACCAGCCTACAATCCACACCACCAGAGAAACTAGGAAACAAGGAGGACCCCAAGAGAAGAATGCATGGTCCCCTGCAGAAGGCCAGGGAGACAAGAACCCCTGAGCAAATTGGGAGGGGGGGAGGGAGATGGGACAGGGAGGAATGAGGAGAACAAGAGGACTGAGACAGAGGAGAAATAGAGGAGGGCAAGAAAGGAGACGCCTTGATAGAAGGAGCCAGTATAGGTTAGGAAAGGGGTCAGGCATGGAGGAAATGTTAGGGGGTTCACAGGGATGACCTCAACTAAGAATCCAGGCAGTGATGGAGAGGCTGCCTTTGATTCCCTTCCCCTATAATGAGGTTGATGACTACCTTGGTTACCATTCCTAGAGCCTTCATTCAGTAGCTGATCGAAGCAGAAACAGGCACCCACAGCTAAGCACTGAGCCATACTCCTGGAATCCAGTTGTGGAGAGGGAGGAGGGATGAGCAAAGGAGCCAAGACAGTGCTAGAGAAACACAGAAACAGTTGACCTGACCTACTGAGAGCATGGAGACCCTAGTCATAAAGCTGGGGAAACAGCCTTGGACCAAACCAAGCCCTCTGAATGTGGGTATGAGCTAGGAGGCCAAGGCAGTCTATGGGACTTCTAACAGTGGAGCCAGTGTTCATCCCTAGAGCACAAATGGACTTTGGGAGCCCATTCCCTATGGAGGGATGCTATTGCAGCCCAGATACGGGAAGGAGGGCCTGGGCCCTCCCCCAAATGATGTGACAGACTTTGAAGGTCCCCTGTGGAGGGCCTCACTATCCCTGAGGAGTGGGTGGGGGTGGGTTGGGGGGTCGGTGGGGAGCATGGGAGGATGGGAGGAGGAAGGAAGGAATGGGGGATTGATATGTAAATAAGAATGCTTCTAAAATTAAAAAAAAATAAAATAAAAAAGAATCAAGAAGTGATTAGAAAAACTCTAATAAACTTATAAACCCCCCCAAACCCCACACTCATTTTTATGTATATATGTGCGTCACATGTGCATAGGTGCCCCGAGAGGCCAGAAGAGGGCATTGGACCCTCTAGAATGAGAGTTGTCAGTAGTTATGAGCTGCCGATGTGGGTGCTGGGAATAGACCCAGGACCTCTGCAGGAAGAGTTTGCCTACTTAATCACCAAGCCGTTTCTCCAGCTCCTAAAACCATGCTCTCAACTCTCAATGTTGTAGCTGTTCAGATTATTTTAGCTTTTGGTGGTTATAACTATCACATGCATATTTTTAAAGGGAGAGTGGTCCGTCACAATTAAGGATTAGCTTCTATAATGTCTAGTTCCACTTTGTCCCTGAGAGGCTCACAAACAAGACAAAGATAAACCGTTAAACAACACTCAGTACACTACTGGGACAACCACTGTGAAGTGCTTTGGACTGGAAGATAATTTCTAGCATTTTCCTAGCTGCAGTAAACAAGTCTAGATGTTGGGTTACAGAAATTCCTGCTAACACACCATCTGTGTATTTTCGAGTAATGATAATTAGGACTTTGCCACATAGGAAAGGGTTTTCCCAGTATAAAGATTTGCTCTGTTGATAAGATAAAGTGGTAATTGTTTCTGTTCCATGTTATGTTTTAAGTTGTTTGTGTCTGCTGGAGTCAGTCCTGGCTTGGTAATGTTTGACCTACCAGACAGCCGGTATGAAAATTACTGATGATTTAAATAAACATGAACATGCAAAACACAATTCTCATTATGCAAAACACGATGAGTCCCTTCATCATAAGGACTCATCGGACACCTCAATATCCTTTGTTCTCCAGCCATGTATTTTCTAGTCCTATACACGGGGTGGCTTGTGCAGATATTCTCCATTGTGCAGCTTTGGATCAGTCACTCAGAAAACCTGGTAGACCTCAGCCTTAGGACTAAGTCCCAGCACAAGGAGCAAATCCTGAAGGGAAGGTTGACAGCTTAGTCAATCTGTATAATTCAACCGCTAAGATATAGGGAGACAGGACAGGTCTGAGGGTCGTGTGTTGACAATGACACCAGGGTCAAGGTCCCTGAAGTTTTCAGGAGTCAGTACAATTCCAAGCCCAAGGGAGTGAGGAACGGGATCCTTGCCTGCAGAGTCCACGCCAGCAAGAAAACCACTGGAGGAAAGAGGAGCGATGAAGAACCATCCCCAGCCTGGAGAAAATGGCAGTGCCTGATGGGCTATGACACCATTTAATCCCTTTAGTTTTATTTACAAATTGGTACGGGCACGTAATAGAGCATTCAAAGGATATAATTGAAGGTGTGAAAAAAAAGGAAGTTCCCACAGCTGCTACTAGGATCCTAGAGGCTGGTTTGATCAAACACCCTGCCCTGGACAGAAACCTTAGAATCAGAGAGACACTTAGGAGTCTATCCCTGGCCCAGCTTGAAGGCAGGCTCCCTTTTCTGGAAGCTAGACTCTGAACTCTCTGGGCTTCTTTCTCTGAAGAGCCCCAGGCCAGAGCTGAGAGCAAGGGACCAGGCTTCTGTAGTCTTCCTTGCCTTCCCCTTGGGTGGAGTTATAGAATTGTCTGTGTTTTAAAACCCCAGGGTATCCAAAATTATAGTGTCATTAAGGCTCTGATTGGCTATGGGTATGCAAATAAGGTGAAAAGGTGAGACCAATCAGAGCTGGCAAAGCTGGTTGGCACAGAGGTGTGTGTGTGTGTGTGTGTGTGTGTGTGTGTGTGTGTGTGTGTGTGTTTATAGGATAACACTGGGAGTGTGCCAACAGTTCACATTCAGGTATACAGGTATCTGCCTCTGTCTCTGTAGCAGTAGGGAAACAGATTCTTGTTACCTATAATCTATTCAGGTTGTCAGTTTGGAGCTTTATTTTGTTGTTGCTGTTTTGTTATTGCTGCACTGACAGCTATCAACAGCCACATGTTTGCAGGCTTTTTTTTACCACCCAGCCTGAGTCTGTCTGCTTTCAGAAAGATCTAAGGGGGGGTCCCTCTGGCCCCTAACCAAATACATGGCAGTTGCCACCTTTGCCAGTTAAGGCAAGAAATTTTGTGTGACTCAGTCTTTTCTCTCTAAAATGACAAAACAAAAGACTATGACAACTCAAAAGCCCCATCACCATGTGGAGATGATTGTTTTTATTGTGAGATGATTGTGTTGGCTGTGGGAGTTTGGTAGTCTGGCCCGTGTCCTCCGAGGCCATCAGTCACCTGCAGTCATGTCTTTTGCATCTATGAGAAGCAGCATAGCCAGAGTCCATTGCCTGATTTGTGCCCCCTGAATTGCTGAGCATGGAAGAAAATCCTGAATCCCCACTCTTTACCTTTAGGATGCTAGTGAGGTTCTGTGGCTCAGTTCAAGTCTTTCTCACAACTGCGTGCCTCGCCATCCATCTGTGGTAAGATTTATCCTAACCCATGTACACAAGACTGTTAATGAAACTGCAAGTAATTTAAATGTGGTTTAATCTCTGCTTCGGGTTCCAAAGCCATTGCTTCATATCAAAATGTAGACATGGCTTAATGAGGCTTATCTAATGTCGGGATAACGACTGGAGACTGGAGAATTCTGTATTCTGTCCTTACTTAATGCTCTAACGAAAGAATTCTCTGTTCTAAAATCTGTTGTCACAGAGCTTTAAAAAGAAACCCCTTAAAGCAACCCAAAGTGCCTATTTATTGCTCATGTAGGATAGTCCCGAGGCTACAATAAGAACCTAATCAATACCTGTAAATTGAAGGTCCCCTCACTATAACGTGGACATTCTTATCAGTAATGGATGGTATGTTCCAGGGAGCACCTGCGTCTCAGACTTCTGTTAACTGAGTAAGGTCACTGAAGGGTTTTACAGCAGGCCAAAGCCTCTCTTGCTGACAACAGGAAGGGTAATGGAAGACCTCCCTCACTCAGCAAGACAAGCTTTGAAGAGAAGGAACACACTGACCTCCAAAGGAAACGGTTTGTTCCTTGAGGGATGGATGCCACAAGAACCCAGAAAACTCATCTCTCGTGTGTGTTACTTGACAGGGGCCTGTATTGTGGCTTTGATCTGACCTGCCACTCTGCATTTTGACTATTTGACAGTCCTCTAGAGTTTAATATTTGCATGTTTTCAGTGTGGCTTCTCCCGTCTTTCCCAATGTTCTCTGGTTGGGATGCAAAGTCTCTTAGTATTTGATAAACAATCCTCCTGTCTTGCACCAGCCCTCAAATGTGTCCCAGTTTGCTGTGTGTGTATCATATTATACGAACAATGTATCTTTAACTGATTCTTGAACCTAAGGTGGTTTGTTAAACTGCCGGCTTACTTGGTTTGCAAAAAACGTTCCATGTAACGTTTGGGTGGGCTTTATGTCATCTACATCTTTAGAGGAAGCTCTTTATACTGCATGATTTGTGATGAAGATAATGTCATCTGGGAAGGACCTCATTGCACTGTGGACTCAGGAATAACTCCATGTGTTTGCTTGTTCTTCACAGTAGGCTTTTCACTTTGATGACAATTCAGTTTTGTTAGCGAACCTGTGGGAGGCTCTGTGGCAGCTTGGTGAGCGGAGAGCGCCCTCTT
The DNA here is from genome assembly GCF_003668045.3 of Cricetulus griseus. Classification (NCBI taxonomy): domain Eukaryota; kingdom Metazoa; phylum Chordata; class Mammalia; order Rodentia; family Cricetidae; genus Cricetulus; species Cricetulus griseus. The sequence continues at coordinate 11,828,787 of NC_048601.1, forward strand.
GTTCATTCTGGATTCATTTTCTCACACAGTTCACATTCCATGGACCTTCTGCTAGTGTGTGGTCACTCTTGTTCCCTTCTTGTATCTGAATGGATGAGGTTTCAGTTTTTTCCAGGTCTGGCAATAGTTAAAAAATGGCTAACTATAGCTCTGTAAGCTACTAGAATACAGGAGAAAGTTGGTTGCTTTTAACATTTCCAGGAAAAATAAGGAAATGGTTTTCTATCCTGTTTTCTTATGCCCATGCTTGGATTTACAAAAAAAGTTAATTGGGACTATTTTTGTTTTTAAAAATAATCTCTAGTGGTCCTATCTACTGATGTTATCCTCTAGATCAAAGAAAAAGGAAAAGCAGGGATCAACCATTTCAAAATGTAGGAAAAGGCGCTGACAGCCAGCCACCTAATGATGACTGGTGGAGAATCTGGCTTGGATAGAAATGAGTCCTTGGTGCCTCCAGCGCCTCCGTCCCATAAATAATCCACAGAGCTGCATGATTGACAGCTTCATGCCTGCCACACTCACTTGCAGAGTGAGACAGGGATGACAGCATCTTTTAATTTCCATTCATGCCTGCCCATTATCACCCTTCATGAGCAAGCTGTTAACACACCACACAGCCACCAAACAGTAGATGAGGCCTCTTGGCAGTGATTATGCAAGAAATATAATTGCAAAATGCAGCCATTCTCCGTTCTTATGCTAAGGAATTTTGCTACAGATGCGCCAGTTTTCTTGATCAGCTTTCCCAGCTATCTCCAATACGCATGTATTCCCTCTATTTGCTTGTTTTTAAAGGGGGTAATGTGATCTTTTGTTTTTTTGATTTTTGGGTTTTTTTGTTTGTTTGTTTGTTTGTTTGTTTGTTTTTTGAGACAGGGTTTCTCTGTGTAGCTTTGGAGCCTGTCCTGGCACTCGCTCTGGAGACCAGGCTGGCCTCAAACTCACAGAGATCCGCCTGCCTCTGCCTCCCGAGTGCTGGGATTAAAGGCGTGCGCCACCAATGCCCAGCTGGGTAACATGATTTTTAAATTTTTCCTACTGATATAATTCATATACTCTCATCACAAGACAGAAGAACTGAAACAGACAAAGGAAGGCATTCCGGGTAAGCCTGACTCCTGTGTGTCTACCAGTACTATCCCTAGCCACCTCCCGACAGAGACAATCATCTGTTTGCTTTGTAGCTTCATACATGTTCTGTGTCACAATGCATACTTGCACACAGAAATGACATGGATTCTTTTAACATGGATTACATACAGTTTTAGACATTGCATCTTGTTTGGTGTTGGAGATACTTTTCTGACAGCATATGTGCAGCTATTTATATTTTAATACAAAAGCTTACATTGAGCTTCAAGTTGGTTGATTTTTAAAAAAATATTTTAATATGACGTTTTTATTATGAGAATCCCATACAATGCATTTGACCATACCCACACTCCCCACCCCTCTCCCTAACTTTCTCAGCTCCAACCCCCGCCTTCCTTCCCAATGCCAACTTCATGTCTTCTTTTTTGTTTGATTTTTTAAAAAGAGGTTTATTTATTTTTATGTGCATTAGTGTTTTGCCTGCATGTGAGGATGTCAGGTCCTTTGCAACTGAAATTATGGACAGTTGTGAACTTCCATGTGGGTGCTGGGGATTGAACCTGGGTCTTCTGGAAGAGCAGCCACTGTTCTTCACCATGGAGCCATCTCTCCTGCCCCTTCATAATTTCTTTTTTGTTTGTTTGTTTTTTAAATGATATCCATCTAGTCCGAAGTGTGTGGCCATCTACTGGAGCATGGCCAACCCACCAGAGACCACACACACCCTTACGGAAAACTCATACCCCTACCAAGAGTCCACAGCACCTCAGTCAAGGGTGGAGCCTCAGGAGCTCCTCCCACTGCATGCGAGGGTGCTGACTGGCCTCGTCTTGTATAGGCAACCACAGTTGCCTGACGTTCATGAGTGCAGGGGTTCCCTCACACCCAAAAGACACTATTTGCCTCTGATTTTCCCCAGCATCTGGCTCTGATTTTTCTGCCCCTTCCCACCCTTACAAGATGGTCCCTGACCCTGTGGCAGAGGGTGACATAGATGTCCCACTTGTGGCTCAGGGCACCCTGATTTGTTGGGAGTTTCCTCATTAACCACCCTCCACGGCACATAGAAAGTTCTCCGGATGATGTCTGGGGCTCTAAAGATAAACATTTAGAAGCAGTTTGATACCGTGTTCATTTACCAAAATAGCAGGAGTAGTTTCACCTCGTCCCTATACGCTTCCCCAACCATGGGTTCTTGCCCTCAAATTTATTTTTGACATGTTATTTTGGGTTCCACAAACAGTCAAAATGTTGAGATTGTGTTTCAAATTCACTGTCAGTTTATCACACAAAGATCACTCCTGCCATCTGAGCATATTAACACCCCATCAAACGTACACTTCCATTCGGATTGATTTCCTCACAATTCCAGGTGACGTGGCTAAAGTGTTTTCATAAACATAGTGGTTTCTAAGTTGACTGTGTTTGTCTGTCCCCCAAAACTGTTCTATTGCCTAACTAAAAGCTGACACAATCCATAACAATATGAACTCAGTAATTCTATCGGAGAAATCTAATGTCTGGCGGCCTGGGAAAGCGAGATGGACTACTGAGTACTAAGTGTGACACAGGTTTTGGCTCCAAGGCTTTCTCAGCAGCAGCTTGCTTTTGTGGCCCCATGCAACATGAGATGTCTACTCCATTTATGTTTTAACTTTAAATTCTTATTTCTTTTTAGAGAAAGAGAGAACATGCCATTTTGGAGAGGAGTCTGTTCTCTCGTTCCACCATAGGAATCTAACAAAGGTCACTACAATTATGACAATCCTGCCTACCAGGTGTTGAGGGCCAGGAAAGGCTCAGAGTGAGATTCTAAGCTAGAGAGACACAGAACATTAGCCACAGGTTGTGTTTCTCTAAACACCTTTGTTCCTGTATTCTTGTGCTCCGTACAGAGGAAGGACAAGGAAGATGTCAACCTTGTCGAAGGTCAAAATGGTCTTAGGGGGAGAGGAGCTCATGTAAAATATAAAAGTCATGAGTAGAAGGGTCAAGAGTGTGAGGCTGTGTGTTCAGCTGCAAATTAGGCATTAGACTCCCTCCCTGCCAAGGCTCAGGGGACATCTGTAGGAGTGTGTGGGAAGACTGTTGAAAGTGACAGGGTGAGGAAGACCAGAGAAAAGCCTAGTCATCTGGACATGAGAGGAGGCTGCATTCACAGACTCACAGCAGCCATGGTTGCCTGCACAAGAGCCCCACAGATCAAGCCAATCAGCATTCTCACGTGGGGTGTAGAATTGGGTGCTCCTGAATTCAGCACCATCATTTCCTGATAACCTACTGTTGGCTTCTGAGGTAGGGACAGACAGGTTTGTTTGTTTGTTTTTATTGGTGTGGCACTTGGTAGTTCAACCATGCTGATAGTCGCAGACCTAGGAGTGCATGGTGAACAAAATTTGGACTCAGCGAGTTATCTGAAAACATAAGAGGACATGAAGTTGAGAGGAGATGGGGAGACAGGGGCTGGATCGGGGAGGAATTAGGGGGAGGAGTGCGGTGAATATGACCAAAATACATGGTGTGAAATTCTCGAATAATTCATAAAACTATGGTATTTTAAGAAGAACACAAGTTTCTGGAGGTAACATATATAATAGTGTAAAAAGAAATTGTTTCAAAAAATTGCTCCTTCTTTGTGCTTAGTTTTTCAATGGCACAACCTTTTTCCGTTATGTTCCTGTGTCTTTATATTTTTCTGTGTCAATATATTGGAAGTGTTTCTTACAGACAGCATATGGTTAGATTATTTTAACACAATCTGAAAAGTCTTATTTCTTAATTGGAGTTTTTGGTACATTTACATCTAATAGAATTACTGAGATAACCGAGCATAAGCCTATCTTGCTATTTTCGTCAAGTCACTCCCAATGTTTCTTCACTTCCCCACTATTTATTTATTTAATGTGTTTGCCTGTGACCACATGTGTGCCTTATCCCTACAGAGACCAGAAGGGAATGTTGGATCCCCTAGAACTGGAGTTATGGATTGTTGTGAACTGCAATGTGGGTACTGGGAGCCTCCGAACCTTCTCTTCAGCCCCATTCCTCCTTCCTTCTTTCTTACATTGCTTTATAGTAATGAAATATTTCATTTTATCTGCCCCATTTGCTTTTGCTTTTCAGGGCTGAGTATTGAACCATGTCCATAGATGTGACAGGAAAATGCTCCACCATTGAGCTACATCCCCAGCCCATTGTTTCTATTTTATGCTTGGATTTTCTAGTATTTTCCTAGAAATAATCAAAATGCATTCTTAAATTATTTGTCTATTTTACATTAATAATCTTTTCACTTCTCAGAAACTTACATCCATATTATTTGGGCTTCTTACTAATGTCATAGGTTTTTGCCTACAGGTGTTATTTCATACCCTTAGGACATTTTAATGCTGTGGCTTTAATTGATTAATGTTCATTTATTTTGACTTACGTACTGACATTAATTGAAGTTGCTAATTATTGCTTAATTCTTTTCTTTCTATCTGAAGTCATAAACTTAAATAAAAATTGTTCTGCAAACGATTAATGAACTCTCCCAAATTGTGTTTGAGAGAATGACCTATTTCAGCCAATGTAGAATCCTGGTATGGAACTTTAATAACGTCACTCTGTCCTCTTACATCTTCCATACATTATGCAGAGAGACCTTGTCATCCATTCTGATGGGTTTCAAGATGATATCTCCCTGGTTCTTTGAATACTTTTCTCTCCATCTTTATTTCTGCAAGTCGGTCAGGCTGTGTCTTTGTAATATTCTTCTGTCATTGGCCTGTTTGGTGTTCGTGGGGTTTCTTACACTGGAGCATTCCCAGTTCTCAGTAGACTTGCAAAACATTTGCAAAAACGCCTTTCAGCCATTGAGTTCTGAGATCCCTCCTCTTGTCTCTTTCTCACCTCTTCTCTGAGTAGGATGATGCTTGTGTTGGGCTCTAGCATCTGAGTAGGATGATGCTTGTGTGAGGCTCTAGCATCTGAGTAGGATGATGCTTGTGTGAGGCTCTAGCATCAAGGTCCGAATTCATCACAATATTCAGGTTTTCCCATTCGTTACTTGCCTTTATTGTTTCTTCCAGATATTTTCTAATATTGAATCTTTGAATTTACTAATTCCTTCTGCTTTTAAAAATTTTACTTTTTCTGGTAATTTTATATATGAGAATTGTATTTATTTCGTCTCTTGGATTCTTTCTTTTAATCCTGTATTCCACAGGTGAACTTATCCAAAATGCTCTTAATGTAAGGTATTGTATTTATAAGGGTTCCCCTTAGCCAATTGCATTCTCTCCATTCGGTATCTGTTACTTCCCTGCTGCTGTGATAAAACACCATTGACTAAGGCAACTCACAGGGAGAAGGGTTTATTTCAATGTACAGTTCCCAAGGGATAGGAGTCCACCACTGTCATGGCAGAGGGCATGGCAACAAGCAGGCATGGTGGCTGGAACTGAACGCCAAAAGATCACATTTTCAACCACAAGCAGGAAGCAGAGAGTCAGCACAGAACTATCTAAAGAGTCCACCCTCAGGGACACACTAAGCCTGCCTCATTGTCATAGTTCCTGCAGCAAGGCCACACCTACTGAGCCTCCCCCAAACAGTATCACTAACTGGGGATCAAGTATCCAAACTCCTGAGACTATAGAGCAGGACTCATTCAAACCAATGCAATTTCTTTGTTGAGATAACCACACACGTGAAAACATTACTTTATGGTTTTACTGGGTTTTGTCCATTATTTCTCCCATTGTCTTCAGTATGCCGAGCCACCCCAGCAACCCTAAAATTGTACTTAAACTCCAGCTCCAGATTGCCTGTCCGTGGTAGCATCTCATTAATGTTGTTTTGTCTCTTGGGCTTTGTTACTGTTTAGTAAATTTTACCAGATGTGTTATGGATGAGTGTTTGTGTGCTCATAGACATCATACACTGATGCCATGACTCCCAGAATGAGTGTATTTGGAGAAGGGCAATTCCCCCATGGTCAATATGATTTCTGATAAAAAGAATGAGTCATATAATAAATAGGAAATAAATAATTGTATCAGTCAGGGTTCTATGTAGGAGCAGAATGAATATATACACATATATGTACATATATGCATACACCTGAATATGTATATAGACACATATGTGTAAGTATCTGTGTATATGTATATATATATATATGCATGTATATATACAGACTTTTATGTGTGTATATAGACTTTCAAGCTGTGGTCCAGCTAGTCCAACATTGGCCATCTACCAACAGAAGGTCCAAGAATCCAGTAATTCAATCCATGAGGCTGGATGTCTCAGCTGGTCCTCATCATACATCAGAATCCCAAAGATGTAGGCTCTAATGCCAATAAAGAAATGAATTTGCCAGCAAGAGCAAGAAGGAAAAGAGAGCAAGCTTCCGTCTTCCATGTTCTTTATTTAGGCTGCCAGTAGAAGGTGTGGCCTGGATTAAAAGATTGTACCACTGGAGGCAGATATTTCATTGGAAATGTCAACTCCCCAATAATGACATGGAGACTTATTATTAATTATGAAACCTCGGACGATAGCTTAGGCTTGTTTCTTATAGCTCTTCTAACTTAAATTAACCCATTTTATTAACTTACTTTGTGCCTCGTGGCTTTATTAGCTCATCTCTATATTGCTCATCCTGCTTGTTCTGCATCACCTGGTGTCTCCTCCTTTTTTCTTTCAGCAGCTTCCCTGCCCCCCCAAATTCTGCCCAGCTATTGGCCATTCAGCTTTTCATTAAACCAATCAGAGTGACACATCTTCACAGTGAACAAAAAGGGTTAGTCCACAACATCCCTACCTAAAAGATCTGGATTAAAAACAGTTCTTCCTATTTCAAATGATTTAATTAAGGAAAAAAAAAAATCCCCCACAGCTGCGCCCAGACACTTACATTTTAGTTAGTTCCAGATGTAGTCACAATGACAACCAAGAATAGCCATCTCAACTGTACAAGAAAAGATGATGGCAGTATCACTGTAAGCAAAAAATAGCTAACAAAATAAGAACAAAAGGAGGCAGCCATTGTCAGATATACAGAGGCTTGTTGTAGGGCCTTCAGGGAAGCACGTAATGAGTCATAGCAAAGAGCCAATAATAGAAAAACCATGAGAATAGTTACTAAATGAATTTCTTCCAATTAAATATAGAACTACATTTAAATGACTGGGAGATGGAGACTTTTAAGTGAAATGCAAACGAGGTGCATCTTGACAATGAGTCGGTAACACCCCAGCAAAACTAGAGAGGAGGCTGGGAGGGGCGAGGGCACCTAAGAAAGCTAGTCTCCCCATTTTTAAATAGCCAGAAGCCACTAGACACTGAGCAAAGCTGAAGCTAGCTTAGGCACCACGAAGACAGAGCTTCGTCATGTAATCATTTTGACTTGGAGGAATTGTAAGGAAGGGAAAGCTGGTAACAAGCGCCAACCTCTTCAGTCCACTCCTCTGTGCATTCACTTTATTTATCATCTGCTGGCTAAGTGTAGTTTCTTTTTAATGGGAAATGTCATTTTCGGTACTTAACAGATCTTCCAATGAGACTATGCTCTATGGTACCTGGCCTGACAGTGAGTATAACTATTGTCCCTTGGGGTAACAGTGGCCATTTCCTCCATGCTATGATCTTGGGTTTCTCCTTCTTTGTGTTTCTCCACCTGCTTTGATTATTTATGATGACTCTATTTTGCAGCTTTCACATACAATTTCAGCTTGGATTGTACTTTGTGGTTTTATTTTCTCTCTATCTGTTAACGCCCAGTTAGAAGTTTAGCTTAAGTCTGTAAGCCAGGGAGTATGTATGACAAAGCCCATCCCCAGGGGAGAGAATGCCCAGGCATCAGGCATCATGGGACCCCACCTGCTCCTGTGACTGATCCCTGAGGTAGGTGGCATAGGAGGAGTGGGCAATTTTTGCGGCTTTTGGTATAGGATACATTCCATAGAGCAGAGGACAGTACGGCACAGCACAGTAGATGTGAGGCTCCAATGGAGCTAGCTCATCTTTCCTGGTCCACGCATCCGGAACTGCGTGTGTGACATTTGTTCACCCATGTCCAATTGTGTTCTCCTCATAGCAACAAGGACATGGACCCTGCCTACATGCCTACTAAGAGAAGAATGGATCTCAAAAATGTGACTTCACGGGCAATGGGATTTTAGTCATCTGTCAAGAAAAGTGAAATCATGAATCTCGAAGGAAAGTGGATGGAACCAAAGGATCTTAAGAGAGCTGGCTCAACCTAGAAAGGTGAAAACCATGTGTTGTCTCATAGGTGGCTCCTAATTCCTGACGCTCATATGCATGTAAATAAGGGGTTGTGAGAGTGTGTGTAGACTATGAAATTAGATAGGAGACCATGAACAGGGCAGCAGAGAGGTGTTTGAGGTACCAAAGGGTGGTGATGTATTATTTATGATTTATTAAAGCTTGCCTGGGATTCAGAAAGCAAAGTCAGCGTCAAGCTATAGAGATCAGGCAGTGGTGATACACACCTTTAATCCCAGCAGCCAGAAGCTAGGAAGTGGTGGTGCACACCTTTAATCCTAGGACTCAGGATTAAGAGATAGACGAATCTCTGTGAGTTCAAAGCCACCCAGATCTACACAAGATTGATCCAGTCCTAAAGAGAAACAGTTCACACAAAGGTGATCTCAGCCTCTGGGATCACACGCCTTTAACCCCAGCACTAGAGGGGTATAAAAGATACCTGAGATTCATTCAGCCATACTGAGGATAGGAAGACATTGAAGTCTCAGGATTCTCCAGCCACCCTGAGGAGAGGGTACAGTCTGAGGTTTGGTGGAGCCAGGGTCACCTTTCAGTCTGAGGTAGAGCGAGAGCTAGTGCCCGGATGCTTTACTTTTCTGATCTTCAGCTTGAAGCTTGAACCCCAATATCAGTCTCTGGGTTTTTTATTTATTGAGCAACACCAAAGGTCACATGTGACATGAAAGCGGAAAGGTATTGGAGAGCACAAAGGAGGGCGGGAGAATGATGAGGGAAGAAAAAAACAACAAAAATTTTGTTTGAAAAATACCACCCAATTCTTTGTAGGCTAATACAGAATTTGAAAGACGTGCAGGAGTGCACACTAATGTCTCTCGTATTGAGTGATGAGCTCTCTTTTATAAGGGTTATCCAAGAGAATAGAGAGAAACAGCTTCGGAGACAAGATGATAAAGAATTGTTCACACGAAGCCTGCTGGTGGGCTTCTATCCTCTTCAGTAATATCTATTAGGTAGAAGTGGTAAAATGGGAACCCAAACTTAAGTCATTGTAAAATACTATATATAAAATCTAAGTGTTATGTTATATGTGAAGTATATATTCATAGTACTGTATGTATCATATATTCAAAGACATTTTTATTAAATACTGGTCAACAAAACATTATGGGAATAGAAATTAGATTGAAACTTGATCATATTAACGCTATAAAATTCCACACAATTTGAATTTTATAGGATTCTGTATTATCTACATAATTATCTTCTTACTGTAGGCCTTTTAAGATATTTTGTATTCTGAGATGCTGAAATCTCCACGTCTCAAATATGGCAAATATGGCACCCATTTCTTCAATCCCACACTCTAGCCAAATCAGCATATAAACAATTCAGATGTATCTTGTCTCAAGTTGTCTTCTGGTGGTATTCATTTCATCATTGTGTGGCAGGGCCTGCAACAGAGGAACGGCACACACACATACACACACACCACACACATCACACACACACACACATTCACACACACCACACATACATCACACACACATATCACATACTCACATACTCACACACCACACACATACACGCACACACACACATACAGAATACACACATACACCCCCCACACACAGAGAATACACACACACACAGAATACACACACACACACACACACACATTCACACACTATATTCCCCATTTTTCTGGCCTCTGGAATTTCAAGGGTTAGCAGAAGACTGAGAAAACTAGAGTGAAGGCAAAGCAAGCCCATGCTGGCCGGGTGGTGTGAGGCGTGGAATAGAGGGTCTGATGTAGGTCAGACCAGGGGTCCAGGGCAAGGTGGGGTACCCGGGAAATTCACTGTGGATGAGGTGTATTAAGCTTTCTCAGTGAGTTATCATGACACATCTTACTGAAGGAGACACATCCCAGGACTGTCACAGACCCAACCGTTTTATCCAGCCTGCCTGCCAAGTCCTGCCTCACAGTGACCTTTCTTCTGTCGGCTTGGCCTACTGATGGTTTGCATCGCCCTGGGCCCCTGCCTGCTCGTGTTGCCTTGCTTTCAGTAAGCCACCAGATACCCTGGTAAGAAAGCCCGGATTTGGAATGAGGAAAGAGACAGGCATAGACATTTCCTGTTGCTTTGTTCATGCATATCATTCTTTGGGAACCCTTTGACCTCTTTGAAGTTCCCTTCCCCTCTGAAAGACAGCAATTACAATAGCCATGCTTACCTCAAGGGAGGTGACTATCAAAGGAGATGAGAGATGCAAGCCGTCTTTGCATAGCTTAGCATAGCATGAATGTTAATTATCTTTGTTGGGGTTTGAACTCGGTGGGTTCGGACGCCAAGGCAAATCTCATAAATGCTGGTCTTGCGGAGAGAACTTGAGCGCGCTGGGGATTTTTTTTTTAAACCATATATACAAACACGAATTGGAGTTGAATTTGTTGTTTATATCTTTCGAAGTGTATTTGTTTCCGATCCGGTCCGGATTTTCTCCCAGCTATTTATTTATTGGCTTGGACCAGTTATCTCTCTGTCTCTCTCTGTCTCTCTCTGTCTCTGTCTCTCTAATCCTCTGCTTCCTCTTGAATATCATGAGAATAACTGAACAGATTCCCAAGGCGTATTGGCAAGATCCTTTGAAACAAGGCGCAGAGAACACTGCGTAAGTGATGCTTTTTAATCAAGAAAGGACTTAGCTGGAGCCTGCAGGCCTGGCGCTGGGCAAGGCTGGGTTGTGGGGCGCTCGGCTGGCAGACTGGTCCAGCAGGGGACGCCCGAGCGCCTCACTGCAGCATCCCGGCGGCGGAGCGCGGCGGCGGCGGCGGCCGGCAGCAACTCGCGTCCTGCCGCAGTCTCTCGGCAGCTAGTCTGGGCGAGCGCAAGGAAGGAGGACCCCCACCCGGAAACCACCCTCGCAGCCGCGGTGACTTCCACCCGCGATCGCGGCCCCCCGGCTCTCAAACACCTCCCACAGCCTGGGTGGGTCAGCGTGGGAGGGCTTCCCGATCTCTTGGGCCGGATTGCGAACTTGGAGAGGACCGCGGCTCGCTCTCTCCGGCCTGGAGAGTGAAACAGGTGAGTGACACACACGTGTCCAGGTGGCTCCCTGCGGACAGGGTGCAAGTCCCCGAGAGCTCAGCCCCTGGATGCGTCCTCCAGGGCTCGGGGGTCCCTCGCCAAAGGCGACTTTGGGGTTCTCCGAGAGGGACGTGAACGCCAGCGCCAGGCTTGACAGCGCGTCCCGAGCTAAGGGCGTCCTTCTGATGTAGGGGACATCCGCTCCCTGCTGTGGAGCCTGCAGTCTGCAGGAGCTCAAGTCCACCGTGGGCTTGCTCCTGGCTGCAGACCTGTTGAATTCAGGGTAACGAGGTAGCCCGGGGGCTTGCACAGTTACAGCCTCTTTGCTGTGCGTGTTGCGTCGTGATAAGACGAAGGAAAATTCCTAGCGGAGAAACTGAGTGATCTTGATTTCAGGAGAGGGTCTGGCCCGGAGGGAAGCGATCTCACTCCCACCGTCGGCCTGGCCCCATTGTTGCCCTGCACAGCTTCACTTTGTTTTTGTTGCTGTTTTTTAAGGAGGCCATAAAAACATGAAAATGTGGTTATACAGATGCCCCCACCCCCATCAGAGGAAGTGGAAAACCCTGACCTTGATAAGCGCAGTCTGGGAAACGATTTATTGGGAGCAAACCCTTTTGATAAGTAAATAAACAGATGAATGAAGCTGTATGAATGTCAGCCTAACAGAATCCCCACAGGTAGCCGCCTTGGTTTGTATATACTTGCGTGCAGCCAGTCAATGAATTCATCAGTAGTATCAAATACAACAACGCCTTTCTTTCCTTTACCCTAATATTTGCTCCAATGACTTTATGCATAGAAAATAAAAAAAACCCTCAGTATTTCATCTTCTAAATATTTAGGTGTGACTTTATGATTGGGAATGCTAGGAACTTGAGTCGTTTGTTTATTCGTGTTGCCCCCACTAAAACGCTCTGCTCATAGAGTGAACTTCTGGCCATGGTAGGAATACTTCCATGTGTTAGAACCAGTGAGTTTTCTCAGATTTGAGGGCTAGAAGGTCTCCAGTTACTAATTCAACAGAAACTTGCCTGCAGGTTACTATGACAACAGTTGACATGTTGATGGTTTCTGTCAAATTTTCATGTGGAAATAAAATGTGAAGGCATCTCTAGGGGTCAGTTTTGCATCTTCCCTTTGGTTTTTCTAAGCATATTACGAGGCTGACAGTAGCCAGCTGGATCTTTATTCTGTTACAAAGGGGGGGGGGGGAAATTAATCCACGTAATTTCTCTTTCACATATGAAATCCATGAGCTTCACGGGCTAATAGGAGTTGCTGAAATATTTGACTTGGTTTAAAAAAAAACAAAAAACGTTTGACAATTACTTTTACAAAGCATTAATCAAGACTATAACCACATTTTAGACACATGGAATGACACTTTTACATGAAATAGCAAATTATTATTTATGGATGCTCCTCTTATGAAGATGCTCTGTTCCAAAGAAATGCAAGCCAGCAGCTATTCATAAGTTAAAAGACGCTAACAAGTTTAATATGCAGACCTTAAATATAAGGTCATTCCTTCGTGGATGCATATAAAATGATGGATAAGGAATTTTGTATTATTTTGGCACACTGCTTAGATGACCTGGAATAGCCTGAAACTTGTGATGTAGCCCAAGCTGGTCTTGGATTCAAGGTCTTGCCATTCCAGCTTCCTAAATATTGGGGACACAGGCCAGCACCTAAGGAAATACATATCTTTAGCCAAAAGAATGGGGCCAGACCTGTAAGATCTTTGAGGATCACTGAAAAGTTCTTATCCTCATTTCCTGTTTGGAGTTGGAAGAAAAGGCTGGAGGAAACACCCACCTCTTCTTCGCTTAGAAGCACCCACACTTTAGAAACCTGCTCATCAAAATGTGTTAGGTCCACATTAGCGGCTCAAATACATGAGCGATAAGAGGGAAATGGAAACTAACTTCTCTTTGTGGGATTTGCATTCAGAGGGAGCTGTTTTCTCTTTCCCTTTCTTAAGGCTGTTTCTTAGAATCTGTATATCCAAAGCACTAGACCAGACAGGATCAGTTAACATATTTAGGAAACAGATTGTGACATCGTGGTTGAGAAAGGTCCTGTCACCCAGGCTGGCCTCAAGTTGGCTCTGCCGCTTCGAGTGACCTTGAACTTCTGAACTTCTTCCCAAATTCTGGGATCAGAGGTGTGTGCCACCATGCCTAGCACAAACATAACTTTACAAAGGAGAACAGTGAGTGAATTCTGAACACCGGTGCCACCGAGTTTAACACATACAAAAATGAGATTTTGAGTTTATGGTCATAGTCTGATGGAGGAGTTCAGACAATGGGAGTCCTTAGCCCTTAGCCCGTGGGAAAGCTGTAAGGCTTCCCATGATTGGCTGTACTAGAGGGCAACCACAGCGAACATGTCAGAACTTCTGTTGTGACAGTTTGTCAGGCTGTGTGTCAAGTTGTGAAGACCGGAACTCCATGTTTTTAGAGTCATTAAAGCAGCCAGAGCCTGGGGACAAATGTGCCTAGGTTGGGGCTGGGGGAGGGGAGTCAAGAACTTAAGCAAGGTTTTTTTCATTTGCTGTGTGTCCCATGAAGAATGTGTGGACAGCTGGCCCTCACTTTCCTAGAAAGTGGAAGCCTAGGTTGGGAAAGTGTCTTAAGGGCTGTCAGGCTGCACAGCCCCATCTGAGTGAAAGAAATGACTTGTTTTGATGGAGAAGAACCAGGGCATCACAGGCACAAGGGACAAGAAGACACATCATAGCTCAGTACAATAGGTGAGGACGTTCTCCTAATTAGAAAACGCTGCCTAGGAATGACACTACTTACAAAGGAAATAAACGGATCTTGAAGACCCAGAATTGACCAATCGGACACAGAATGGTTAGCTAACAGAGGAAAATCTACAATAGCGAGGAGATTCCCTTGACTGGTCCCCTACCCAAGGCCTTTCCCAAGTTTACATTTCTTTGGGTATTAGGAACCCAGATGCTGAGCTGACAGTGTAACCTGTGACACAGATGCCTGCCTACCAGCATGAGTGAGGCCGTAGATTCAATTCCCAGCACAGCATAAAATTCAGTCAACAAGAACCGCAGACGCCGTGACTAAGCAGCGCCCCGTGTACAACGAGCAAAGGCACATGCTGGTGTGTGTGCACCATTAGTGTTAGGACCTGGTTATAAATGGACGTGCCTGAGATCATCTTTAAAGAGGACTTGGAATGTGCAGCCCACCACATTCCTTTTGTGTACTAGGGTATCACACCCAGCAAAACCTAGAAGTATAATTTGGATATTATGTATGTATTGACTTTTGAATCATGTGTACCTGCTATGTGGCTTACCCTGTGATCCAGTGTGAACGGAGGTGAAATGTAACCTTGAAATCAACAGCTGAGTTGCGTGGCGATGGAGTTGACTGATACGAATGTGTATGGTTCATTGAAGAGATCCCAAAGTGCCTCTCCCCATTGTGTGGTTTTGTGTGTCAACTTGACATAAGCTAGTTTCATGGGCTAGGCAGGAGCCTCAATTGAGGAAATGCCTCCATGAGACCCAGCTGTAAGGCATTTTCTCAATTAGTGATCAATGGGCTAGGGCCCAGCCCATGGTGGGTGGTGCCATCCCTGGGCCTGTGGTCCTGAATTCTGTAAGAAAGCAGGCTGAGCAAGCCAGGGGAGGCAAGCCAGTAGCAGCACCCTCCACAGCCTCTGTATCAGCTCCTGCCTCCAGGATCCTGCCCTGTTTGAGTTCCTGTCCTGACTTCCTTCAGTGGTGAACAGCAATGAGGAAATGCAGTCTGAACAAACCCTTTCCTCCCCAGCTTGCTTTATGGTCATGATGTTTTGTCAAGGCAATAGAACCCATAACTAAGACGATGTGTATTTATGTGTTGAGAATTTCTAAGCAGTAGTAAATGCATTTATTCACATAGCATTTATTATCAACTATGCCAAACAACAATCTATTCATAAGAACATAGCAGAGGAAGTATTTTAAAGGAGATGCCATTGCCGGGCAGTGGTGGCTCAGGCCTTTAATCATAGCACTCAGGAGGCATAGACAGACTGATCTCTGTGAGTTGGAGGCCAGCCTGGTCTATACAGCAAGTTCCAGGACAGGCTCCAAAGCTACACAGAGAAACCCTGGACATGCTTGATGGTCTTTGTGTCTCCAGATCCATGGCTACCAGCTGACACTCCTGTAACAACATTATGTGTACACATATTTTAAAACCAAACAGTTCTAAATTATTTTTTAAA
Source organism: Cricetulus griseus (assembly GCF_003668045.3). Classification (NCBI taxonomy): domain Eukaryota; kingdom Metazoa; phylum Chordata; class Mammalia; order Rodentia; family Cricetidae; genus Cricetulus; species Cricetulus griseus. Next base: position 11,844,461 of record NC_048601.1, read on the forward strand.
GATTACTTGTATTTTTAATTATGCATTTGTGTGTTTGGAGCTGTGTTCCCATGAGTGAAGTACCATGGAGACCTGAAGAGTACTTTGGATTCCCGGGCAGTTATGAGCCACCCAATGGGGTGCTGGGAGCCAAACTCAGGTCTCTTGAATGATCAGTGTTGCTCTTAAGCATGACACTAACCTATGCCTCCTGCCCCAGCTCTAAATTCTTAAGTGCCAACTGTACCTTACTCCGTGGTTTAGAGTGAGTTCCTATGGCCCTCTCACAGGGCAGTGGTGAAAACCAAACTAGAAGATGCATACCTCATGTGGTTTGGTGGTAACTGACAACCGGATGGAATTCTGGAAATCACCTGGGAGATGGACCTCTGAGCTTGTCAGTGAGAGGTTAGCTTCGTGGTGAGCAGCAGCAGGCTGTGTCTTCTGGTTGTAGGTGTGATGTGACCAACTGTATCACACTCCTACTGTCTTGACTTCCTGCCTGCCATGAGACTATACATTGCTTTTGCCACCGTATTTCATCACAGCAACAGGAAAAGAAACTAAGATGAAGGGTGACTGGTGTGTACCTGGTGTTTCACACATGTTAGTTTCGTTTCTCACTTAGAATCCCAAATCTCTTTTCTTTTAAGGACTGTGGACCCTTTGGTGATTGACAATGACACAGTGAACCTAAGGCCTGCCAGCAAAGCCATCTTCTCACATCTTGAGTCTGATCAGTACCTCCCGTCATCACCAACCATGGCTAAGAGTGCAGAGGTCAAACTGGCCATATTTGGGAGAGCAGGCGTGGGCAAGTCAGGTGAGCTCCTTCTTGTGGCATTTATAGGATCTGTGAGTTTGTCACGGCTTTGGGAATGGGGTAGGTAAGTAGCCCTGCTGTCCTCCCTCTGTGTCTACAAGTCTTATTTTTCACAATCAGCTCAGGAATTCTTCTACTTACTTATGACAAAGTAAATTTGCCGATAAAGTACAAGGCACTGAATAGGTCATAGACAGCATCCAAAGAAGTCAAATTGTGGAAATTTCATAAAATATCTGTTCTTTCCTCATTATGGAAGACCTCAAGGGGTCAGTTATATGTCTCGTCTATTTGTATACTCTCAACAAAATGGTCCAAGGTCAAGCAGATGTCAGGGCCCCAGTAAGTGCTTGTTGAATGAATCTATCTTTGTCGGTGACAGAATTGTTTTCTTGCCCAGTCTTCTATTGAGGAAGAAGGACACTTGAAATTAGGCGTGCAAACTTCCAAGCCAGAGGGCTATGGCCAGGCCTCCAGAGCGAATTTAAATTAGCAATTCTGATTAAGATCAATAATTGAGAACCCTCTTTTATTTGTGGTGCTAAGAGAATGTTCAGAGCTCTCTTTTATTTGGTAGTGCTAAGGGGGTGAAAGCCAGGACCCTGTACATGTTAGGGCATCACTCTATCCCTGAACAACAGCTCCAGCCCTGGGTTCCTTGAGACAGTCTCATAAAAGAGACCAAAAATCATCACTTACTTCCAATGCTTAAAATTAAGCATCTGCTAAAGGAGATGTTCCCCCACTGCCCAGACAGACACCTGCCCAGAAATAAACGGGCTAATCCCCACACAGGTAATCTAGATGCTCTTAAAGAAACACACACACACACACACACACACACACACACACACACACACACACGCCTTCCTTCTAGTTCTGTGGCCGGCCTCCTTCTAGCCATCTTCCTGGCTGTCTCAGCAGCTATCTGCCCTGCTGTTAAGTCTTGTCTCTGTTGGGTTTTTCTCGGCTCTTTTTCTGCCACCTTGCTTCTCCTCCACTGTTCTTGCCTCTGGCAGAATCCAAACAAGGGAAACAGCAGGCCAGGACTGAAGATGCCCAAGCTCCTCCCCTTTAATCTCCTTTGGTTTCCCAATGGCGTGAGAACCTCAGTCTGTAGCTGGTAGAAGGAACTGGAGAATGAGGAAATTGCCCCAGGGAGTGTCTCTGGTGGAAGGAATGGTGTACGTGGGATGGAGAGAAAGAGAAAGGTGCTCTGGGAGCGGGGTGGGGTGGGGGTGGGGAGTGGGGGGCTTGGGAAGATTGTGTTGTTAACAGTGGCTTCAGTTTGTGTGACTGAGGGGTTTGGACATCCATTTTCCTCCCTCCCTCCCCCTCCCTCCCTCCCTCCCTCCCGCCCTTCCTTCCTTCCTTCTTTCCTTTCTTCCTTCCTCTTCGTACCTCCAATAGGAGAATAAGAGGAAGAGTTCTTCCAAGCCTTCCTGCATGGTTTGAAAAGCTGAACATAGGGCTGGCAACATGGCTGGAGGGTAGGAGGGCTTGCTGCTCAAGCATGGGACACCTGAGCTGAATCTCCAGCACCAGCGTAAAGAGCTGGGCGTGGCTAGCACATGCCCTGCCTTAGCTATAGGTGATGGAATAGGATTGCCTGGGCTTGCTGGCAGCCAGCCTCGCTCCAGGCTCCATGAGCCTTTCTCGGGGAAATTAGACAGTGAGAAAGCAGAACACCTAAGGCCTTGCTGCTGCTTCTGCACACGCCACACCCCACACATCCCCGCACGGCCTGCACACACACCGCTCCCCCAAACACGCCACACCCCACATATCCCCGCACCGCCTGCACTCACACCGCTCCCCCAAACACGCCACACCCCACAATCCCAGCACGGCCTGCACACACACTGCTCCCCCAAACACGCCACACCCCTCACATCCCCGCACGGCCCACACATCCCCGCACGGCCCACACATCCCAGCACGGCCTGCACACACTGCTCCCCCAAATAAATACACATTTTAGTTTCCAAGATAATACAGGCATGAGATGCAGCCTCAGGGAAGAAGTGCCCGGTTTGTGAATTCAGCCCCTCAGAGTGAACCGGACCCCCCCCCCCCCATCCAGCCGGACTCACTCACTACCTGAGATTCCTTTGTGGATCTCCAAACTACTTTCCATTATTGTAGCACCTGGACCCATCGTCCCCTCCCTGAGCCACCTACCATCTGGGCATTGTGTTCCCATCTTATCTTTTTGCTCATTCGCTGTTTAAACATGTTGACCTGCTGCTGTAGCCATTCCACAGAAACTGCTCTGCTGCTGAGCTCACTAGACATCAGTCTCCAAGAAAGTGATTTAACAAACCTATCATCCTTTTAAGATTCTTTCAGTGACTCTTTGTGACCTCTCTTCCCCAAGGTTCCTTCCCAGTGGGTTGGGGCATTGCCCTACCTTCTGGCTTTCTGGGTTCTTCTGTTGACTCTAACTAGCTGTGCTCTGCCTGGCTCTGACCTTGGGTCTTCTGGGGGTCTGGATGATAACTAAGACCCCAGACTGTTCCTGTTTCCCATGGGTGATTCTCCATGTCCCGGGAGAAGATGGTGCCCGCTCTAGGGGAACAAGTTTGGATAATCTGAGCTTTTTTATTTTTCATTTTGAAAGCAGAGGCTGAAACTGCTCGTGAAGGTCCTTACCAGATGTGTATCTTGATTGTGAGTAAATAAATCTTTTCGGATCCACTTCTGTGTCCTCACTGCAGATATGTTCCTCACTGTTCTCACACAACATTGTAGGGTGTGTGTGTGTGTGTGTGTGTGTGTGTGTGTGTGTGTGTGTGTGTGTGTGTGAGAGAGAGAGAGAGAGAGAGAGAGAGAGAGAGAGAGAGAGAGAGAGAGAATTTGTGGAGATCAGAGTATTTGTGGGACATAGTTCTCTCCTAAAGGAGACGTTGAAGAGGGGAGTTGAACTCAGGATGTCAAGTACCCATTGCCTTTGAGTCATCCTGCTGGCCCAGTCTCATCCACTTTTGTTTCTTCCTGTTGCAGTGAAAATGACAAGGACAGACAACCTGTCTTTAACATAACTCTGTAGGCAGACTAAGTGTTCTTATTTCAACATCTGAATGCTTCCTTGAGACCTGAACCACGCCCCTCATTGAGAAGGCAGCATAGTCTAGATGGAGGCCTGGGAGACAATTCTGAACTTTTCCACAGCTGGGTGGAAACAACCACAGACTGATCTATCAGTTTTGAAAATACAGTGTAGCAATACTGAGCTCATGTTTACTCTCCTTTCTTAAACTGTCCCTACCTGATTTCTGCCTGGTCATGGTACCATATAGCTACCCTCCAGCCTAAAAGACTGATTGCATTTGTCTTGTAAGTAATCTTAGCTTACTCTCCTCTCTCCCTCCCCCTCTTCTCTCTCTGTCTGTCTCTCTCACACACACTCTCCCTCTCTCCCTCTCTATCTCTGTATGTGTGCCCACGTACACTCTTGTACATATGTGTACATGCATGTAGAAGTAAGAGGTCAACCTCAGAAATCTTGTTTTTTGAGACAGTTTCTCTTGTTGGCCAGGAGTTTGTTATTTGGCTAGGTAACTAGCCAGTTGGCCCTAGGAATATGCCTGTTGCTAACTCCCCAATGCTGGGATTACACCAGCATGCCATGGGTTTTGAGTTTGGAATCCGGGGTCTTCTTCCTTTGCAAACCAGGACTTCATCAGCTGAGCCATTTTCCCAGGCCAACTTTTCCTTGTTTAAATCTGTAAGAAATCATACATACTGCAGTGTCCTCCAGTCATGACTTACTCAGGTAAGCCTGCAGAGCCTAGCTTGATCCTCCCCTGAGTCCACACAATCGAATCTTTCTCCAGGTGACTGGAGTACCTCCCAGGGAGCCAGCCTTAGAGACTGAGCATCTCTGATTTGACTTGGTCTGAATTGTTTCAGGGGCTTCAGGCTCACTTCACCCCTGTGCTTTCTCACCCACTCCCTGATGTCTTGGTACCCAGGGTCTGTAAACCACGTTGTCTCTGTCTCTGTACTGTTTGGGATTTATATCATTCTGAGTCTTGAGCTCTGGGCATGTGCTATGATGTTCGACTTCTAAGTCCCCCCTGTATTTGCTCTGCGAACTTGGCAATGTGAGGCAAGCCATCCCTCAATTCTTTAAGCTACGGGAAACACAGTGTAGTGTCTATGTCCATCTCTGTGATCAAAACTGAGCCATTACATGCAAGTGTTTTAGTGCAGACATGACACACAGCAGGTGTGTGTGTGCTATCTCATATTATTAGGATGTTTCATGTATGCTTTTGATTTCTAAGTTCCATGGTGAATAAATTATATCTAAAGTAAATGTATATTCTACTGGGTATTTTGTTTTATCGCTGAAAACCAAAAGTCTAGAGTAAGGTAAAACTATGTCCTTACTCAGCAATACCAACACACACACACACACACACACACACACACACACACACACACACACACACGCACACAGAGAGGGATGGGGAGAAACAGACAGAGAGACAGAGAAAGATGAGAGAGAGAGAGAGAGAGAGAGAGAGAGAGAGAGAGAGAGAGAGAGTTCTCTTTTATGAGTCCAAGACCTGGTTCATGTCAATTACAGCTTGGCCACTGATGGTTATAATCCTACTTAATAGCTTTATATTAAACCATGGGAAAATAATTAGAAATATGAAGTTTCACCAGTATATCAACAGTCTTGCATTTGAAAGTGGAAGACTTTCTAGTCCCAAGTGATAGACAAGTTTTGGGTTTAAAAAAGAATTGAACAGAACTTCCCAATTGACAGGTTGACCATGGAAGCGTCAGCAAGGGCACAGTAGACCAATAACAGAAGTGAGGATTGCGTGTATGACCCGTATGTGACAGCATGCTCGTGGCCTAGCGGGGGACACAGACTCTTCACCCAGTCTAGCTTCACCATGCAGGCTTGTCTTCATGTGAGCTTGCTGGCTGAGGGACAGCATGCTGAGCACAGTGGGGGTGTGACAAAGTATAGGCTATGGTTTCCCAGCCTTTCCAGTCTTCTGCCCCAGCAGGGTAAACATTTCCCTTCACTAGCCAATGGTAGACCATGAGTAATGTGGCTTGCACACTTCCCTCCTGAGTGTCTCAGTTTATATTTTGACAGGTTTCAAGTAATTAAGCAAAAAGACATGCCAAACCCCGAAAGACACCAGACATACACTTTATTAAATTCTTCCTAGATGTATTCAGATTTTAGTAAGTGTGGGAAGGGTTGATTAAAAAAAAAAAAGCTGGAAATTTAAATTTGGTTTCACAGTTGACACTTTTGTTTCAGAACTGAGACATTCTGTGCCATCACAAAATGTATTTCTTGAAAGGGCCAGGCTAGTTGATTGAGTTATGTATACTTTAACTCAAAAGGCAACTGATGCACTCATCCGTGCAAGCTTAAATTCAGATTTCTGAGCCATAAACTGGCTGCCAAATCAAAACAGCTTGTGATATTTTTGTCCCTTGGCACGAGGGTATTTTTCTCCTTAGTCTTGTCTGCCACTTTTTACTTTAATGGAACAGCAACACATTTTTTTTTTCTTTTCTTCTCTTTTCTTTTGGATATAGGGTCTCTTGTAGTCAAGGTTGGCTTCAAATCCATTGTCTAGCAGAGGATGGATGCCTTTGAACTCCTGATCCTCCTGCCTCTGACTCTCAAGTGCTGGAATGGAAAGTGTGTGCCACCAGGCCCAGTTCTATGTGCAGTGAGTGTTAGGAATGAAACCCAGGACTTGATGTGAGCTAAGCAGGGATTCTGCCAAGTGAGTCACATACCCCATCTCAACGATTTCGGGTTTTAGATGGGATCTTTTGCTATACACACTAAACTCTTTTAAAATATGTGTGCACATATGACCAGAATTTACTTGTGAGTCTAGGTGCAATCAGGTCAGTCTCCTTCCGCTTCTGAGAAGGTTTTGATGGCCTAAGTGGCTATCCCATGCTGATTCTTGGTCTTTTAGACTTTTTGTTGTGTAGGGTGCTTCTTGAACAACATTGTCAAGGCACTTGACAAAAAGAGAGAAAGATGTAGGGGACTGGATGGCTTGTTAGCCTCTCATAATCTTTTTATTCTTTTCGTATTTCATATTTTATAAGAATATGCATGCAGATTCATAGTAAAATAAGGTCTAGCTATGTTTGTACTGCCCAGGAAAATTTAACAAGTTGATTTTGGGCTGCAGTTTCACCATGGAGGCATCGGACCCTCTATATCTTGACTTGTGAGTCCCCTAATGTGGATGCTAAGAGCTGAACTCTCTGCAAGAGAGTATGCTATCTTAATCACTGAGCTGTGCCTTCAGCCCTCCACCTTAGGTTTTGAAACAGGGTCTCTCACTCACTTTGGAGATCAAGAAGACTGGTTGGCCTGTGAAGTGCCTAGGATCCTCCTGTCTCTGCCCTTGGCCCCCAGGGCAGGGATTACAGGTGTTTGCTACCACACTTGAGTTTTTAATCTGAATACTAAAGATTCTAACTCTGGCCCTCGTGCTTATGGAACAAGCACTGTGAGCCATGGTCACAGCCCTTATCCCCTCAAATAGTCATCATTCCTTTGTGGTGAGAACATGTAAAATGGCCCTTCAGACATTCTGAGTTATATGTAATTAACTTATTAATGAGTTAGTAATAAAGTCACCATGTTAGTAATAAAATATTGAAGTCACCGTGGTGGGCAATATGCCACCAGAACTTGTGTCTCCCGAATAAATCAAACTTGGTGCCTTTTGATCAGCACCTCCTCTTTTCCTAGCCACACCCCTGTCCTGACCCCCAGTAAATGCCATTGCTTCTGTTCTGAGTATGTGCTTGGCTCTTTTATATTTTCCATGAAGATTGGTTGGTATGGCCTTTGCCCTTCTGTGGCTGGTATTGGTCTTTGCATAAAGTCCTCTGGCTGGCAAGGTTGTTGGAAGGACAGGATTCCTTGACACTTGTCAGGCTGCAAAGCATTCTGTTACGTAAATAAACCCTCTTTTCTTTAGTTGACCATTGATGGTTAGTTAGTTTGATTATTTAATATCCTGGTAATTGAGAATAATGCTGTAATGAATTTGGGATTGCAGGCACAGATTATATCATTTTAGTGATAATTTTCTAACAAACATTAGTCAGAGTAAAGAAAAGGGTAGATTAGATTTCCTTTTTCCTGTGTAAGAACTTGTAAGGTGTGTGTGTGTCTGCGAGCGCGCATGCTTATACATACATGTGTATATTTCCTTTCTTTTGCTTTGTTTTTGTTCTTGTTTTGACATGGGATCCCTTTACATGGCCCCAGCTGTCCTGGAACTCACTATGTAAACCAGATTGGCCTTGAACTCACAGAGATCCTCTTGCCTTTAGAAGAACGGCTTTTAAAAGATTGCCTCCAGACGTCTGAGTGGGACTAGAAAAACTGCCTCCTGAGCTGTCAGAGAGGCCTGTCTCTTCCTACATCCACACAGACAAAAGAGCAGGAGAACGAAAATGCATCTTTGTTTTACCCATCTGAATGGCACCCAAAGGACATTTTCAAGTCCCAAGACTCACTTACACATGGGTATAAAGCCAGAGTTCTGTATAAGTTCAAGTAGTGCTTGGCTAGTCTTGCACGCCCAAGCAAGGGAAGAGAATGAGTTTCTTCTCTCTTTGCTGTGACTTAAAAACCTGACCAGAAGCCATTTAAGGAAGGGCCAGCTTCTTCTGGCACCCAGGTCCAGGAGCTGCAGCTCCTTCCAGCCAGGGTGGTGTGGCAGCAGGAGCTGCAGCTGCAGGGCTCTGACAGGAGCTAGGGCAGGACCATGAGACCTGGGGCCTCCCTCCTCCAGTGAGGCTCTCCTACTGCTTCTACAACCTTCCAAACCAGCACACATGCTGGTGATCAAATGCTCAGACACAGGAGCCTGTGGGGCAACAGAAAGACACTTAACCTGTAACAGGAAGAGGGGTAGGGAATGTGCCTCCAGAGTCCTGGGGGAAGAAAAGCAGCAACAGTTAAGTGGTGAGCCAGCAGCCAAGCGCTTTGTCTGCCTCAGCCATCAACTGCTAGCTAAACTTCCGTCTAAGAACTGTTGCAATATCACATGAAAACAGCGCGCTCTCTCTCTCTCTCTCTCTCTCTCTCTCTCTCTCTCTCTCTCTCTCTTTCTCTCTCTCTCTCTCTCTCTCAAATAATAAAGGCAAGAACATGAAGGGGGCAGAAAGATACATTCTTGGAAGAAACAATACAGGGAAATAAAGCCAAATTAAATCATGAACCCTTTTTAAAAGTCAAACGTGCATTTTCTGCTTCTAGTGATTCTATTGTGATATATAATTACATTCAGCCATCTTTTACTTTTAATTGCCATCTACTTTATTCATTGGAACACCATCTTGTCTCTGTAGTTAAGTGTCAGGCTTTTGTTGCTTCTCATTCAACTTGACCTTTTTTTTGTTTTATTTTTTATTTTTTTGCTGCTGCTGAGGGCTAACTTTTGAATCATCTCTTTTATTCTCTTGTTATTCTTGGTATCTCTCCAGCTTATGGGTTTGGGGAAATAAGCCAACTTTTCAAGGTGGTACCGGCCTTGAAGCCAAAATTCCAGGGCAAACGCATCGCTCTAGCCCCAGCTGCCTTTGAAAATTGATGTGGTTTCTGAAAAAAAGGAGCCGTAATTTCTTCCATCCCATTAAAAATAGGAGTGCAACATTGCAGAAGCAAGGCAATCTGAAGTAGGTGATTGCCGCATACATAAACGGATATGCAAAGCTGGTGTGCGTATCCATGAGCTGCAAATAGAGAGCCTGGCGGTCATGCAGCTTGCTGGTGCTACAGCTAGCTAGCCCGGAACCCCAGTTTAGGACTTTGCAAAGCTCTTGCGGATTGCTTTCATTTGGCCCCATCTAACTCTTCTCCACATCCTCTCAAACATTTTCTTACGAAAAGAAATGATCATCAGAGTTTCACAATACGATCTTCATGAAAGCTAATGTTTCATTTTAGGAGGACTTTCCCAGTGAATAAGTGGTGTGTGCCAATGATTCCTGGGGATGCCAGGTATGTTGTCAATCATTTGGAGTGCAGACCTTCCAGTAATGGGATGAAGACCACCCACTAGCAAGGTCCCCTCCTTTCCTCCAAGTGCCCGAGTGAGTGCAGAGTGGATGTTTGACATCTGTGTAGCGGTCTGGATCAGCACAACTTTGTGCTGCATGACTGCACTTGCTGTTCGCGGCTTTGGGATCAGAGATTTCAGCCTCTGCTCATGGCATCGCACAGAGCGTGCTATTACCCTCTTCCATTTGGCAGTCCTTCACAAATAGTCCTTTCTTTCCTAGTCTAGTGACAGTCACTTCATTCACTCCCCAGAGAGCATGACTTTTGGGTCACAGCCTGCTGACCTGCTCAGCCTGGTTTCTCTGAAGTCACAGGTCTAGGATGGATTGTAGCCCTTAGAGAAGTTTGCTTGGTTTGCCCCAAACAAACGAGAGTGAGACAGTTTTGCCTTCTAGATACACACTCTGCTAAGACATCCTAAGGTCACAGCTGATCTTGGGGTAGATGTGACGGTGGCTTATGGGGACTTCACTGCAAATGAAGGCTTTGGGTTTGCTGTGTGTGGTTTTGGTTTTTAATGTATACCCTTGCTGAGCTAAATATTCCCTAAGCAGGGTGTGTGCCTTTAACCCAGGTGGAGAAGTTTATTTTCACCCTCCTAACTGTTGTTTTGCCAGATTTAGTTGGTTCTTCTGTCTGTCAGGAGACCTTTGATCTGAATATGTGTCGGCCCTCCCAATTTTCTATCATCTGTATGTATGTTTGTTTGGGAATATTACAGGCCCGTGTGTGTGTGTGTGTGTGTGTGTGTGTGTGTGTGTGTGTGTGTGTGTGTAAAGGCCAGAGGAAATCTCAGGTATCATTACTCCCATGCCACCTACCTTTCTTTTAAAACAGGGACTCTCACTGGTCTGGAACTTGCCAAGCAGGGTCTGCCAACGGGCCAGCCAGCCCCAGGGATCTGCCTGTCTCCTCTGTAATCCCACTGGTGGGGTTGCAAGCTCATACCACTATGCCTAGGTTCTAGGCGCTGACCCCTAGATCTTTGTTGATTGACCAAGCTATCTCCCCAGCAGTCATCAGACTTCCTACTTTGATATTACTTGACTTACTGAAATGATGAGAATTCCTAATGATATTAGGCCATTGCACATCTACACAGTTTTTATTTATTTGTAAAAAAAAAAAAAAAGAAAGTTTATAGATCTTTGACTCTGTAGACAGATATTAGCACCATGTCACATTATTTCCACATCTTTTAAATAACTTCTGGTTGGGAGTTAGTTATAGCATTAAAAAGTGAGCTGTGTAGGAACCTTACATTGCTAAGTCCTCGTTTATTATTGTCCTCAACCTCTCTTGTCTCTGCAACACATGCTTTTCTCAGGAGTCAAGGTCCACTGCTGTATAAAGTGCCCACATGGCCCAATGAGATGAGTCCCAATATCTCTTCTAGCTAAAAAGCCAATTTTCAGGGAGCCATGTATGTGTATGTCTATATAAAAACAACCCAAACTTGCTTGATTGAATGAAATTGATGCTGCAAACCAGAGCTGAGTATGGGCTAGAATGTTCTTTTCTAATTTACAAGCTATCGTTATGAAATCAACCCACAACTCAGAACCACCTGGAGGGGTTAGGTCAGTGGGTTTCCAGAAACCTCTGCCAGACCCTTGATTTACTAGGGGGGTGGACTCAGAGAATTCAAAGTTGTAGTAGTTTGCTACAAGGCTGATTCTCTAAGTACCTCATTCTGGTTTGGGAAACATGGTGCTGCTTGTTCATGTTTAATTTCCGTTTAGAGAAGAGAATTTCAACTTAAAAACAAAAATAATAAACCTGTGGGCATTAACCAGCTGCATTGAGTGGCAGACAGGCAACATGGTAGGACATATGACAGCACTGTAGAGAGAGCAGCCCAAGGAGTCAAGAAGAACCCTGTGAAGGAGAGCAAATGTAGCGCTTTTCTCCTGCTCCCACAAAGCAGGACTCTCTCTCACATGGTAGGAGAGCAAGGATGGCTTTCTTTCCGAGAAATGCACACCTCAATTACTCTGATATGAGGAATTTTGACTTTTAGAAAATGAGTTACTTGGCAGTAGTGGGGACAGATGGAGCTATCATGTAGTGTGTCTAGAAGTCAACCAAGTGGGTCAACTATGACACAGGTTAAGCACCCCTAATCCAAAAACCCAAAGCTGGAAGTGCTCTGAAATTTGAAATGTTCTGAGTGCCCACATAAAGCTCAAACAGTCTCCAGTGTCAAGATAAAAGGTTCTCACCTGATAGTCGGTGTAAACATTCCAATAGCAAAAACCACCTATAACGTCTGAAACACTTCTGGGGAACGCATTTCAGATAAGGGACGGTCAGCTTGTCCCAAGTTTTCCACAAAGATCACACAGGAATCGAACCCAGAACTTGGATCTTAACACCACATTGCATAGTTAAGTCTCAGAGAGAGCCAGACTAACAAAGGATAGCTAGAGAGTTAAAGCAGGATTTTACGTTGCTCTTTGGTAAATGGTGTTTATAATACTTATTAAAAGTGATGTCAAAAGAACTGCCTACATTTTAGGGGCATGAGTAACATATTTTCTTCAATGATGCATTTCCTGTCTCCTTAAAAATACTTTTAAATATTTCTTTCTATTTTCTATCATGGGGCAGTAATTTAAGAGGGAGAGACAAAAATAAAAGAATTTTCAAAAATTGTGAATATTTGTCTGAAAAGTCACTGATTTCTTTTTGCATCGAGAGCTCTATAAATTATAACTGAAACAAACAACAATACAACAAAGCTTTGTACTCACTTGGCTACAGGTAGTGGGATGATTTGAAGGGTGACTCAGCTACATACGGTAATAGAATACAGATTGTTTGCTACAGTGCCGAGAAGTCATCCCATTACAATATTTAATGTCTTACCTTTTTTTTAAAAAACTTTGTTTTCTTGTTTTGTAGTTTTTTTGGATTTGAGGCTCACTACTTAGACCTGGCTGGCCTGGAACTTGCCATGCAGACTAAATGTGCATCAGTCCTCCTGCTTTGGTACTTGCTGAGATTACAGGCTAAAATATTTTGTGACTTGTCCATGTATATTTGAGACAGGGACTCATTGAGGTTGGACTGGCATTGAACTCACTGTTCATTCTAGGATGACCTTAAACTCTCGATCCTCTTGTATCCACCTTCAGAATTTCCCAATTACTCCGGCAGTGCCACTGTCTCCAGTTGTATGCAGTGGTAGGGTTTGAACCCAGATCTTTGTGCATGCTAGACAAACACTCTACAAACTGAGCTACGTCTCTAGCCCAATGATAGCCTATTTCTTTCTTCTTTCCTTCTATTAATCACAACACATTACTGACACGGATCCTGTGTCAACTGTTTGACCTGTTATACCACAAAGCTAATCTTGAAATGATTTATTCTTAATGCAGTTCATTCTCAGGTCCCATTTGAAGAGATAATTGGGAAGGAATGGGGAGTATCTTGAATAAAGGATAGAGCTTTGGAATTTTTGAAACATGAACTCCAATAGACAGATTGCTAATAACAACAACAACAAAATTGTGTTAGGCCAGCAAGATGGCTCAGAAGGTAAGGGTGGTTGATGCTAAAACTGATAAGTTCTAGCCCCAGAATTTGTGCAGTAGAAAGAGAGGACAGATGACTACAAGTTGTTCTCTGACCGTCACATTTTCACTGTGACACAGAACAAATAAATTATTAACCTTTCTTTAAGGAGATTTCAGCTCCAGGAATGTATGTGTGTACACTCACTGCTGGGATCCTTTGGGTCACGAATGCTAAGGATGGAATTGAGGAAAAGAGTGCTGGGAGGCTTTAGGGAAAGGCTAAGTCCCAAATCCCATCATCCCTTTTCTACAGCTGAGCTGACTCTGGTTCAGGTGAGTGGGTGGCTAGGGCTTCCGCTTGCTTACAGCAGGTCCACAGCACCACCAGCTGGGAGCCTGTGCTAAAACACTGGAGCCTGTGAGGACATTTCGCACAACCTGAGAATCCTGAGCCAGGCTCAAACAGAGTCTACCAAAATGTGTTTTTACTTTGTTTGAAAATTGCTCGAGGAAATGGGAACCCAGAACAAAGGAAGCTGCAATTAAACTAAGAGATCTTAGAGCCTTATTTTTTTAACATTCAGCTCTGTTTTAAAAATAGTTTTTTCTGTTCCAAATCCCACCTATGATTTCATGCTAAAACCTCTTATTTGGCTTTGGAGGCTGCACAGTAAGTGTGTGGCTAGGGAAGGAAGATGGAAATTATATATATATATATATATATATATATATATATATATATATGGAAAAGCAGAACTTTAGTGTGCAAAAATGTGAAGCTTGTTAAATATTCTCACTGGAAACAAAAGAAAGCATATGCTGAAATTTGACTCTAAAGAGCCCCAGAAGCAAAAGTAGGCGTCTCTTCAAAAACACGAGAGACCATCCTTTCAATATTAAGGAAAATATGTAGTCATATCAAAGATTTTAAAATTATGTTCAACATCAGAGAAGGAGATTCCATTCCCTCACTGAGGTGGGAGATGGTCTTGTGAGCTGGGGGAGGGGAGGGGGTGAGCTGGGGGAAGCAAGCCTCACCTGGGGAAAGTGCCAGTGGATTCCAATAGCTGATAATCGGGAGCCTATCAGATAGCTAGCTAGAGATCTTCTATCTGCCGTGAAAAATGCATGGTTAATTATTGCTGGAGCCTTGGAGTCAATATGTACTTTAAAAAATTGTCATGATTCTTATAAATACCTAGGATCACTGTTTTTATTGATATTAATATTTTATTCTACAATGTAATATTCAAAGTTATGTGGACATTTAATGAAAATTTGACATGCAGATCCTTGATGGCAAAGTGGAAACTTTACTACTTTGGGGACCCTTCCCCACTCCCCCGTAACATGGAAAGAAAATTTTCTTCACTGAGATGACATAAGCTATTGTGAATGGATTTTAAAAAAAACTTCAAGTCTCATGAAGCAAGGGTTTTAAAATTGTATCTTTTAAAAGATTTATCTTATTTTTATTTGTGTGCCTGTGTGTATGGCATGCGTGTGCATGGGTGCCCATCCAAGCCAGAGCTGCCCATCAGTTCCCCTGGGGCTGGAGTTGGCTATGAACTGCCCACTATGGGTGGTAGCTTCTCTGCAAGAGGCTGAGCAATCTCTCCAACCCCTTCACAATTAAATTTGTGCAACTAGTATTCCCATTGTTTTCAGTATATAAGTACACGGTTTCTGTCTTCTTTGATCATCTGTAAAGATACCCAACATACCAGATACCATTGTCTTTGTTCAATCAAGTTCATTGACAGACCTGTGAACATAGCTTGAAGTTAAAACACCATTGCCATAAGCTGTAATTTGAATAGTTCCACTTTTAAACATTTTTATTATGATGATAAAATTTTCCTTTTTACTGAAGGAAAGGAATTGTTAAGAAATGGCACGTTTATTTTTACACTAGGATGCTTGGCTATGGAGACATGCTGATGCAGACCAGTAGAATTAAAGCCCAACTCCTCAGGTACAAGTTCAACTAGCTCCTAAGTTAAATTCACCACTTTTCAGCACTCCAGTGTTTGGAGGCTGGAGGCATGGCCCAGAGAATGGGCCATCATGACACTTGATAGCAAACTTGACAAGATGAATTCAATCCCCAGAACCCACATGGTAGAAGGAGATAACCAACTCCTGAAAACTGTACTCTGTACTACAGACAGACAGACAGACAGACAGACAGACAGACAGACAGACACATAGATACACAGACACACAGGTGCCCCCTCCCATGCACACACAGGAGCAAGAACACACACACACACACACACACACACACACACACACACACACACACACACACACCAATTTTTTTCTTTAATCCCCAGTTTGTGATAAATGGATATGTCTAGTGTGTGTCTGTGTGATGGTTAAAGCTAAAGTTCCAGGTACTCCTAGCCAAGTAGTTTGTGAATTAGCATGCTTTCCACCTTGTAAACTAATAGAAGTTTTTAAGATACAAAGAAAGTCAATACTTAGTTTCACATTTTGTTTTGTTCCTCCATGCAAGGCAAATCCTGGCCTAGAGAATGGGGACGTAAGAAGAATGTGAAACTGCCTCTATCCTGGATCATGATAGCCTGATACAAACAAAACCAATGACAAGAACAAAAATTACTCATGAGCATTCAGTAAAAATGCCTGGGAGTGGCATCACACAATGGAAATATCTCATAAAATGTGTGTGCTATAGAACTCACAGTAACTCAATTGTCTCTCAACAGCCACACTGGGAAAAGATAAGATAAACGGCGTTGCTGCCCAGGGCCTCACATGTCTGATGTCATGAAGTAGATGCTGAAATTCTGTACATTTGAGCTGGTGACATTTTGGCCAGACTTGTGAATGAATATGTTGCCTTCCATGGCAAAGGGGGCTTTGCAGATGGGACTGAGGCTATGGATTCAGAGATTCGATTTTCCTAGGCGTGTCCAGGGGAGTTAATCCTAAAAGTCAAAAAATGAAGGACCCTTACAGACTGAGGTCAGAGGCCGGGCCAGGGCAAGCTGGGACTATGATGTAATGGACCTGGGAACATAGCAGTTTCAAAAGACTTTTTTGACTCTTGAAAGGGCCTCTGACAGTCAGATGTTTTGAACAACTTCCCCAGATGTTTTGAACAACTTCCCCAATGCATGACTCTAGTAAATGACAAGGAGGGAACCCAAGTGAGGTGTGCAGCTCACATGTCAGATCTTTGTAGTTTAGGTCCATCTCCCGATACCTTATGGCAACAAAGCTCAACTCAGACACTCTGCACCGCAAGTGTCTCCCAGTTGTCTCCCCTCAACCTGCTTATTAGTTGTGAGGTTCTCATTGGACTCCCAAAGAGCCTGATCCTATGATACCCAATCATTACGATAAGGCTATAGCCCAATAGCCAGACTGGGATCTAAATCCTGGTCTCACTGCAGCTCTGGAATGTGAGTTACAGAGGTGGATAAGTGTGCAAAAGCTGACCTGGTCAGTGATTGTCTTGTTGAAGTACACAATAAATACCTAGAGAAGAAAAGACTGCCTCAGATTGATACCGTGAATGTCCTGTAGAATAACCCATGGAAACAGTTTGGGGAAGGCAGCGCAGGCTGTTCTCATGCACATGAGTCCTGTGTGTCCGTGGTTGGCTGGACCTGTAGTCCTTGGGATGCTCGCATTCTGGAGTTATGGTTGTTGTGTGATCAGCACCTTCTCTTGTTCTTGGTCTTTCTCACCTCTCATTCCCACCAGGACTGTTTTGTTTCAGTGGCAACATTTAAGTAGGATTGTACACTGCTTATAAAATGTAAGCTCAGTTATGAATGCTTCAGAGTAACTTCCCTCTTCCATTATAACCGTGTATAGAAAATGAACTGCCAGCAGTAGCTTAGTAGGAATCGTCCCTCTTAGAGGTCTCTATAAATGAACGCTCTGCCCGGCGAGGTGACGTGGTCTTGCTTTTCGTATTAACTCCCGTGCTTTCCCTGGTGATTGCTCTGCACCGTCAACCCGGCTAGATGTAGAATCACAACGGAAAGACAATTTGGGGTGTCGGTGAGGTTTCTCAACATGGTTTAACTGAGGTGGATAGTCCCACCCTACTAAGGGTGGCAGCATCAAACAGGTTGTGGACCTGGACTGGAAGAAGGAAGC
The DNA here is from genome assembly GCF_003668045.3 of Cricetulus griseus. Classification (NCBI taxonomy): domain Eukaryota; kingdom Metazoa; phylum Chordata; class Mammalia; order Rodentia; family Cricetidae; genus Cricetulus; species Cricetulus griseus. The sequence goes on from NC_048601.1 coordinate 11,862,009, forward strand.
CAGCTGAGTGCCATCATCCATGTCTGTCTGCTCCCTGACTGTGGATGCGGTGTGACCAGGCACGTCCTGCTATTCCCATGATACGATGGACTGTACCCTCCAGCCACAAGCCAGCGTAATCCCTTTCTTCCTCAAGTTGCTTTTGTGAAGTATTTTGCCACAACAATGAGAAAAACAACTAAAATCCCACAGGTCAGCAAATGCTTTTCCCTGCTCCAGTGTTTGTGTTGATCCTCAGCATATTTTTGGTGCAAGATCTAGTTTTTCCAGCGTGGACCTAATTGACGGTGACATCAGGCTTTTAGATGCGAGCACAAGTGACGGTAGGAAGCCCGAGCTTGAGGTTGCTTGTATTTGAGGCTGCTTTGTCGCTAGGACAAAGTATGACTGAGACTTGGTATCATTTTTTGGCATGTTTATGCCAGTTTTTTAAATAAGCTAACAGTGTTAATTATGTCTGTTCAGGAAGCGAGGGTCATCTCTTCAGTCAGCAAAGCTTTGCCTGAACATGACAAAGGGCTCCATCTTCCTGTTCTCACGAATAAAAATATCCTGTCTATACTGTTTCACAAGACTGTACACTGTTTAGCCCTACATGCTCCTTACTGCTCCATCTTAGGACTAACCACAAATTCTAGTAAGAAACCATTGCCCAGTGAGGGCTCACACATGCTAACTTGTGTGGCAACACAGTCTTATTCTCCTGTTCTAAACGGGTTGGGGAGGAAGGTCTTTTGTCTCACACTCTTCAAGTGGCCAAAGATCACATAAGTATTTGGCTTTGGAGTGCTGGTAGAATAGCACACCCCATGGGTTCCGTGTCGGGTGTGCTAAATGGTTTGACAGCTCAGCTCCTTTCATATGCCTCTCCATCCATGTTGTGTACCACTTAGGAACGTGAAACAGGGACCATTGGTTGAGCTCTTATTGTTTGGGCACAGGCTGGACCTTGAAGCTGTCTGTTTTCTGGGGAGGAGAGTAGCACATTAACTATGTATTTATTGTGAATGATGCAACTTGGTGTCTCTACCAACCTTGGTTTTGTGCCATGCTGCTTTCCACCCACTTGCCCGATGTGGTTTTCATTTGACCTCCGTTCAATTCTAAACAAATGAATGCTAATGGCTTTGGGTAATTAATGAAACAAACTAGGAGAAACAAAACCAGTTAAGCTTGCTATGCTTTAAGGAGACCAGTGGAAAATTTCCATAGGTTACAGAAGGGGAGTACATCATCATTCACAGAGCTGTGTGAGGCCACCTACTTAGCAGGAAGAAGAATGAGTGGGCAGGAAAGAAAGATTAGTGGTGACCTTTCTCTGAGCTCCCACTCTGCTTCCTAAGCAAGCTGAGAAGTTGCCCTTGAGGGAGAGAGGAGTAGCCTTAGTCTGTTACAGCACGTTAGTGGTGTTGGACTTTACCCAAATCAACACTCCTAAAGGCTGCTGTGGAAATCTCAACACCCCTTACCCCACCTCTCCATGGCTAATTAGACTCTTCTCCAGTCAAGGTTATTTATTCATTAGTCGTGATTTGAGTGGTGTTCACGAAGACTCTTCGTCTCAAGACTTTGCAAACATTGATTTGACGAGCTCCTCAACTGTGGGGGTAGTAGGTGGGAACATTTTAAAGGATTTATGTTATTTTTCTTTATAAGTGTGCATAAGATTATGTGCACATGAGTGCAGGTGCCCACAAAGAGTAGAAGAGGGAGCTGAAGTTAAAGATGCTTGCAGACAACCTAATGTGTGTGTTAGTGAAAGGCCTAGGCTCTCCTGATAGAGCAGTGTGCGCTCTTTACCGCTGAGCTTTCTCTCCAGCCCTACGGGTTCAATCTTCCTACAGATTGTACACTGGGAGATAATTAATGTAGATATTAGCAACACAAAAGTCTCCACTTCTGAGGAGCCATGACTGAATCCTTAGTGTAAACTACTTTGTGACTGACGTTAGGCAAGCTGAAAATCAGTTTTACAGACACAGTGGACACCAGGGTGGTTATAAAAATGATGCCCAGAGGTTGCGAGGCAGAGGCCAGCCTTGTCTACACAGAGAGTTCCAGACTCTCTTTGAGTGAGAAAGAGAAAAGGGAGCATGTAACAAGTCTTCCTCTGTCCTGCCAGCCAGCTCCTGAATTGCTACACGGAGACTTAATATTTTTAATTGTGAAAGCTTGGCCTTACTTAGGCTTGTTTTTAACCAGCTCTTAGAGCTTAAACCAAACCACTTCTATTAATCTTCCACCATCCTGCTTCCTCCATGTCGCCCGTTGTTTCTCTTTCGTGCCAAGATTCATTTATACTTCTTGTTTCTCTGCCTCCTTGCTAGCTAGCTATTGGCTGTTCAGCTCCTTATTAAACCAGTCACAGCAATACATCTTCACACGGTGTATAAATACCCCACAACAGGAGTGGGGAGAGATGGCTACTCTTCTGGAGGACCTGGGCTCAGCTCTCAGCATCCAGGTCAGGCAGCAGCTGTGGGCAAGTTACTCCAGAGGATCCAGATCTCTACTCTGGGATTTGGACACCTACATTTATAAAAACAAAGGAAACCTGTTTTTAAAATATAATACCCAGGAATGTGACACTCCTCAGTAAGACCCCCCCCCCAGCCCCATCTTAGCAGGTTCTTAGCGCTCAGACACAATGAGCCCAAACTCAGCAACCAGAGGGAAAAACCAAGGCCCTGCTGTCTTAGCTGGAATCACTCTGAACCAGTAAAGCCAAGAGATCCAGTTTCTGGTTTCTTGGTGACTAGAGGAGACATTGAGCATTCTTGGGGGAGATGGGCTCCAGTCTTTTAAACAGCACCAAGATTGTATACACAGTGTGTGAATCTGAGATAAGGGCCTGCTAGCAAAATGCACAGGGTTGCTTTGTAACAAAAACTCCTGCATTAGGGCGGCCATGCTCCCTTCAATTTTAAAATCATAAATGATTAGTTAGATAAAGCTGATATTTCAAAGCCTGTGTTCAGAGGGAAGATATTCCTATTTTTTTTTATTGGAAATGGTTTTATTTCGTAGAATATATTCTGATTACAGTCTCCCCGCCACCACAACTTCTCTGTCCAGACCCACACCCTTTCTCTCTCTCATTAGCAAACAAATATCTAAAGGACACTAACAAAATAAGATAAAGCTAAAAGCCTACAGTTCAGAATAGGACAAAAGAAACAAACAGAAGAAAAAGCTAAAGGAAAGTACAAGAAACACATAAACACACAGAGACACACACACTGGGACACATAGGGATCTGCTTTTAAGCCCTGGGAAGCTGCAGCGGGGAGTGAGTGGCTAGGACTAATGTGGTTCCAACCAGGCCAGCTTTTAGTGACTTCAGTGTGATCCTACCAAAAGGCCTCCGCCTCCCCTCCCACCCTCCAGCCCCCAGCAGCCAGCCCTGGAATGCACTGCAGAAGGAAGTCTGTGTTTGTTAGACAGAGACCAGCCTGCACCCTGTGAACATGTGCTGGGCAAGCCATGACGTCCCCTTCTGAAACCAGCCACGTCCTCTCCACCCTACCTGCCTGTGATTCTGCATAATCCCCTACAGGTTCCTCACGAGGGGGAAATAATCTTAGAGCCTGTGACTCACTGTTTTCATTGTTCTACAGGGACTGGCTTTTTACTTCTTCTTTTCCTCCTCTTGCAGCCAAGTCTCAGATTCAAACTCTTTGGGGGAGGGGTGGGAAAAAAGAGACTAAGAAGAATCCCACTCCACCCCACCCCCTTCCCACTGGCTCGATTTCCTCAAGGTGACAATAACCAGAAGTATTGCTAGCACCCAAATTTAGGGACAGGAGGAGACAGTTAGTGAAACAGTAGTCAAAGGTTTGGGAAAGTTTCTGTCGTTTGCAATTATACCCACATTTTTTTTTTCTTACTGACAGAAACGTTTTTTTCATTCAAACAAGACAGAGTCAAAAATGCCAAATGATTGGGGACATTCCTTGCTTAGAGAGTTCAGCACACATTCAGCTGTATTATGTGGTCGTTATTAGGTCATATATGTTCATAAAACTCAGCTTTCTGGCTTGTTTTTCTTTACGGGGAGCCTAGGAGTGAGGATGGAATTGAGATTCTCACAGTCTTCAGAGGCAGGCGTAAATTCTTCTGTAGTCTTCCCAAGGGAGGCGCACACCAACTGGTTGTCCAATACCAAATGGTCAGCCCTAAAAACATATTTACAAGTAACATTATACAGACTGAACTGTATAATGGGAATATATACACACATGTATGGAACAATAACTAATACAGAAAGAGCCTTTGAATTTGAAAGAGAGCAAGGAGGGGTATATGGGGGACTTGAGGGGAGGAAAGGAAAGGGGGAAGTGGTGGAATTATAATCTCAAAAAATAAAAGGAATAATTAAACGTGTTTTTAAAGTTTAAGAGTCAGACTTCCATGGAGAATTGGTTGCTTGTAAGGGTGCTACATGGATATGAAAGCTTAATGTGGAATACCTTGTGATAGCAAAAGGAAGTGTAGTGGAGGCATCATTACAAAAGAAGTCTGTTGTTTCCTTGACAGCAGCCTACCAATGTTAATTTCTTGTGATGTGATGAACATCCGATGGTTACCTGAGATGTTGACATTCATGAAGCCTGGCGAAAGGCAGATGGGACTCTTACACTGTTCCTACAACCTTTTCTAAGTCTAGAATAGTCTGAAGTGAATTACTGTAGGTTGATATTTTGTTATCTTTCTACACCTTTCAACCCTAGGAAGTAAGTGACTGCTCAATACCCAGGTCAGGGCCAAGGTAGCTGCATCCAATGCAACGTGTCATCCATCGGTCATTCAGCAACCACTCAACAGTCAACAGATCAATTGCTCTGCCAGTCTTCTGGGCTAAAGGGCTCACAAGTTAAGCAGACCCTGGCAAAGCTATAGGTACCAGGGTGAGGGAGGTGCATGGGCTGTCAGAAAACACACAAGAAGCTAGCTAAGAAGACCAGATACTCCACAGCTGCAAATGAATATGATTAGCCAAGATGACCCTGACTGAAGAGAGAGGAGAGGTGGGGTAAGAATGTGTCTGGAAGAAATAGCCCAGCAGAGATGAGAGATAGATAGAGACGTGGGGTTGGGACAAAGCGAAACAACAGTGTCTAGATTATGGAATTCAGTGGGGGGAGAGATGAAGCCAGAAAGATAAGCAAAGTCTAGATAACACTAAGAAGTTGATGGTTTAACTGAAATGTGATGGGAATCTAAGGACGAGCTTAAATCAGCACCTGGGGAGAGGGCTCTGCAGGAGGATGCTTCTACACATGATCCCTAGCACTCACATGCAACGCTGAGTGTGGCAGGGAGCACTCCATACAACACTGAGCATGGCAGGGAGCACTCACATGCAACACTGAGCATGGCAGGGAACACTCACATGCAACACTGAGTGTGGCAGGGAGCACTCAATACAACACTGAGCATGGCAGGGAGCACTCACATGCAACGCTGAGTGTGGCAGGGAACACTCACATGCAACGCTGAGTGTGGCAGGGAACACTCACATGCAACACTGATCATGGCAGGGAGCACTCAATACAACACTGAGCATGGCAGGGAGCACTCACATGCAACACTGAGCATGGCAGGGAGCACTCACATACAAAGCTGAGCATGACAGGAAGCACTCACATGCAAAGCAGAGCATGGCAGGGAGCACTCACACTGCTGAAGTGGTGGAAACAGAATATTTCCACCTAGATAGTGTGGCAGATTGGTGAGCTTTAGGTTCCGTGGGAGACCCTGTCTTAAAATTGTAAGTTAGAGTAGCAACTGAGCATGTTGACCTCTGACCTGCACACACACACACACACACACACACACACACACACACACACAAAGATTGAATCAGGAAGTTTAATAAAATATTTCTGTTTGGGCCAAAGTCAAAACCTCTGGCTTCCCTAGGAGAGAAATCAATTGCTTGGGGGCAGGAGAAAAGGCCAGTGAGAGAGCGGTTGCAACTGTCTTAGTAAGTGATGTCAGAGCCTTGGCGCCCTGATAAAGGATTGGAATTGATGGGGACAGATTCAAGGAGCCCCAGAAAGCACAGACAATGGAGGCCGACGTTTGATATGAGAAGAACCCATTCAGATAACTCATCTCCACAGCTAAGGTCTGTAAGTCATTTAGTCTATACGGTAAATCCAAGCTCCGCTTGTGGCTGTGGCGTGTGGCTGACATGCGGCTTTCTAGAGATGCACATGAGTATATGGAGGTGTGTCAGACATACCCTAACAGGGCCCCTCATCAGTCGTGTCCTCCGCCCTTGAGTTCAAGCAGAATCTGTAATTAGCTTCTAGCCAGTAGAAAATGACAAGGCCGGTAGAGTGGCACTTCTGTAATTAAATTGCATTATATAAAACTATGACCTAGCTGACAGCATGAGAAAGACCTTTCCTGCTCTCTTGGAAGTTTCTGCTGTATGAAAAGGTGGCTCCATGGCAAGGGACTATGGGTAAGATCTTAGGTGTGCAAGTGGCCAAGGGTGACCACCTTTACGAAACTTTAAGCCTACAAAATCACTTTGAGGTATTGAGTTCTGCTATCCATGTGAAGAAGTTTGGAAGCAACTCTTTCCCAAGTCAAGTTCCCAGGGCAATGATACTTTCAACAGATGCTTTGGTTGCTTGGAGCTGAGGACCTCTGGCTACAGAAACCAAGATGCTGGGTCTGGTGGTGTGAACCTGTAAACCCAACACTTGGGAGGTGGAGGCAGGAGGATCAGGAGTTCATGGACAGCCTTGGCTACGTAGTGTGTTCAAGAGTAGCGCAGCATACATGAAAGAAACACTGAGATAAAGTGTATTTTTCTGAGCCCTGAGTTGGTGACAATTTGTTATGCAACAACAAAAGGGGACATTCTGGATGGCTCTGTTGCTCCCTTTTCTACTGCCTCCTTTCTGTCTCTGTGTATTATCAGAATCTTAACCCGAGGGCTCTTCCCTTTGGCTTTCACTTACCCTTTATGTTTTCAGCAACCTGCATAGTCTGGATATTCTAAGAATTGCAATTTCTCATCAGCTGTATTTATCAGAACTGGCTGATTTACAAATTAAGAGACATCTTTGCCACTATGGCACAAACCTAGACTGCTGGTGTCAATGTGGAATATTGGCTTCCAGGTGTTAGAGCACTGTTGTGGCTTCCTGCTGCTTAAACCCTGGGAGCCCATCATTGACCAGTGCTGGTCCCCATCTTCTCTTTGGAGCCTTGGCACAGCCCCGTGCACCTATGGTGCTTAAAGGCTTTATGTAAACCACCGCTATCCCTTAGTTTTTGTGCTTCAGAAAGCTGTCTTTAACCCCCAGCAAACCCTCTGACTGGCCCCTATTCCCATGCCATTGAGAACAGTGATATACTGTGAATTAGCCCTGGAGAACTGATAGGAAATTGTGAAAACAGCATGTTTGGGAATGCACAAAGTCTAAGAATCCATGAACCTCCCTGGTATCCATGTCAAGCTTTGCCTGACATTGGTGATAACCAGGCATTGGCTTTTGGACTTTTCCATGGATTTATGAGGGCAGATTTAACAAGAAACTCCATAGCAGGGGGAACCAAAAAAAAAAAAAAAAAAAAAAAAAAAAAGCCCCAAAGCTATTTTTGGCTCTCACTTTTATTGAAGGCCATGTGAATTTATCTCCCAGCAGACCCCTTTTCTAATCCTCTGGTTGTAGAATAATTTTCAACTAATGTTTGTCACTTTCTCTAAGCCAGTCTCTGCCTAGGGCCTTTGGGATACAGCAATGAACAAGCTGGTTGAACTCTGAGGAATTTGTCTTGTAAAATGGAGATATATATCACAAGAAAATTAATAGCTACAGCACATAGCGTTTCAGAAGGGATGGCTGTAATAAGCAAAATAAAGAGATGGGACTAGAAATAGAGCGTGGACGTTTATAAGTTTAGACAGAGTGGCCAGAAGATATTTCAGTGGCAACAGCGTACTTACTGAAATATATGAAGAGCAAGAAAGTGGATGGTTAACAGCTGCCCCACGTGAAGGGAACCCCGTGGAGAGGTCCTCTATCTTCAAAGGGGAAGACCAGCTGAGGGGACCAGAGTAGAACAGAGAAAAGGGGAGATGTCAGAGAGTGTCTTTGGAGTGTTTGGACTGTGCAGATGTATAGACAGCAGTGCAGTTGGCCTAGAACAAGATGAAAAACCACTGAAAAATTGCAAGCAGAAGAGTGAGAGAAATGGCTTCCATCTGATGGCATGCTATGACTTCTGAATGTTTGATGTGTTTGCAGGAGTGAGAGTGAAGACAAAGGAAGAAACAGACGCTGTCTAGGAGACTACTGCCATAATATACAATAAATTCAGAATGTTTCTGTCACCACAGAAGGTCCTGTTGGACTTCTGGGCAGGAGGGACATGGGAGTGTTTGTTCTTTTTGAAAGATAGCATCTCTCTCCCAACTCTATGAGGACATGGTGGTCTGGAACATTCTCTTCACTACTACCAATGGAGTAACGAAAATGATGACAGGAACAGTAGATCCTTCCTTTGCTCAAGAAGGACGTCTCTATGGGCTGCAATTTTAGTTGAAAAAAAAAAACCTTTAAAGGAAGCAGAAATAAACTGCTCATTGCTATGTGGGAATACAACTTTCATATGCTTTGGGTATAAGCATGCAATATGTCAACCAATTCAATGTTAACAGTGCTTTCGCTTCTGTCTTCACGCCAATCGTGTAAACTGCAGCTCCATCTGTACCAAGTGACTGCTCAGCAACGAAGGAAATCTCAGGGCAGGAACTGGTTCCCAAAAGTCCCCCCTTTTGAGGGGTGTCCTTTACACTGCTGTCTCTGAGCATTCCTTCATGCCTGGTAGGTTAAAGGAAAGTCAAGATTAAGAACACTATGCTTTTGTATAACCACATGGATATAATTGTAGAGACCCTGTGACCACCTTCAAGTAACTGGTTATTCAAGCGTGGATCTCTGGCCAGGAGAGCTTTCTTCTTTTCCCCAAACCTAACCTAATAGAGTACAGGGTAGGTCTGTACCAAGAAGACATGAAATAATGGTGGAAATATGTGAACCCTGGGCAGGGTAGCTGTGCGGGGAAGTTATAGTCTATTTGACCACTAATTAAACATACGCCCTTAATGAAGGAAATGAACTTTCTACCTAGATGTTTCCTGCTCATCCCTCAAGTATTTCTTGTTTAGGGACCCAATACAGTTCTGGGTTCTAGCCCTGGATAGCTCAGCATGATGTTTTCTGTTCTATTATCCAGGCTGTCATTATACTGTTGTATATGTGTTTTATGCAGAGATCCCTAAGCAAGTCTTATAAAATTGACCTTAAAATTCATTCCCATGGAATTCACCTCACAGAACTCAGTAAAAAGAAGCATCAGTGCACTTAGTTTTCCGATTGAAAATAGTCAAATGGTCAAGAAAAAGCAGTGAATATTCATTCGCTTCATTTGCATTTGTGCCTGACTCACTCTTCAGGGTTAAAGTATCAGTGTTCGCTTGTCACAGGCACCTTAGCAATAGTATTTAGACCCTGGCGCTGGCTTCCAGTGCAAGCCCGCTTGGTCTGCCCTGGATGTGGCTGCATGGGTGCAGTGAGCATTGGCTTTTGTTTGGTACTGCATTTACTCCAGGGCACACAGTGAGATTTGCTCTCCCAAAGAGTGGTGCCTTTTACTTACTATTTGTCCTTGTGCCTTAATCCAATTTGTTGTCCCAAGAGCTGGCTTCCACCACCTCTCAAAGGTCAATTTTTAACAGTCTCTGTTCTCTCCTCCTGTCTTCATAAAAAATGATCTCGTCCTAACTCCCAAGTTGGCCTCAGATAGTGGAAAAGTTCTCCAGGCTTGAGACTGGAATAGTGAGAACTGACCCAGACAGTCTAACTATCTCCTCGGGGATCTTAATTGAAACCAAACTCCTTCTCCATGTTAATGTTTTCCTAGTAGGAAGAGAAAGAGGAAGCCAGACCCAGTGCCCAAACCCTCCTCTAGTTTCTACTTAGCAGTGAAATTAACAAGCAACCTTTCCTGGGTATTATGCATTGGCTGGGAATCATTTGACTGTCCCCAGAGCCATCCACTCGTCCCAGCTGCTCCATTAATCTCTGGGAAATCCCCAGTGCTGCAACTGTCACTGTATAATTAAATGCTTTGTTATTTTCTGCATGGCCCTGTACTTTGGCAGCATATTTTTATTAAGAGCAGGGCCTGTTGTTTGTCATTTGTTCCATATGGCTAAGAAGAGGTAGCATCCCAAATGTCCTCTTTGTTCACTGTTTCTTCTGAATTAGACAGTTTTCTCATTTTCCTTCTTTTCCTCCTTTTCTACTTCAGTCTGTTCATATGGAAATATATACATATATAGATTTCAGCACACACACATATATATATATTTCAAAACACACACATATATGTATTTTAACACATACACATATATATTTCAAAACACATTGCACATATATTTCAACACACACATATATACACACACACACACATATATTTCAAAACATACACACACACACACATATATATATATATATATATATACATATATATATATATATATATCAACACTATACATATATGGGTTTTTGGGTTTTGAAATGAGGTCTGGGACTCATGATGTAGATCAGCCTGGCCTTGAACTCACAGACATCTGCCTGCCTCTGCCTCCTGAGTACTGGGGTCAAGGTGTGCACACACCTTTACTGCACACACACAGTACTGGTTTCATAACAACATTTTAGTACAGGTCTATGATGTACTTTGGCCACGCCTTTGGTCTTTGTGTCTTCTTCATTTTCTTACTTAAAAGCCAGATTCTCTTATGCATTAGGTCAGCATCAACTGTCTTCTCCCTTCTAATCTCCTCAGAGAAGGGAATGAAGTTTAAAACATTGGAATTAAATGTCACTGCCACCCACAGGTTAATCCTTAACTTAAGCACACAACCCCCAAATATCCAGATACTACAAACTGTGACAAATTCTGAATAGGGTAAACCACTATTTGACTTCGTGATGTTGTCATTATGCTAGTGTTTCTTAACCATCACAACAAATGTCATATCGTATGATAATACAGAAAGAACTTAACATCATTATTTTTACCTGAAACAAGACTTTCTCTTGTGACCTTGAATTACCAGAAATGATGCAGCTGCTTCCACAGGAGGAGAGATTTTCATATAAAATGGGTTTCTTGGCTTGGTGGGAGGTTATGTATCTCAAGAAGCAAATCGTCAGGGCTGGAGAGATAGCTCAGTGGTTAAGAGCACTGGTTGTTCTTCCAGAGGACCAGAGTTCAATACCAAGCACCCACAAGGGAGCTCACAAACTGTGTATAACTCCAGTTCCAGGATAACTGACATGCTCACACAGACATGCATGCAGGCAAAACACCAATGCATATAAAATAAAGATAAATAAGTTATATAAAAAAGAAGCAAATAGTCCTCCACTCTGGATTAACAAGAGCATTCCCCCATACTAAACCCCGTGTTCATTAATTCTCAAGCTTTGAGGGTATATTGCAGTTGAGTTGGAACCACACCCAAGGCTGATGTGAGGATGGGGGTGCTGTGCTGGGGAGACAGTGACAACAAAGGAGACAGTCACAGGAGAAAGCACTAAAAGCTCCCGCTGCTGTTAGAAGCAGTTACATAGCCAGCCGAGGATTTGATATCTGTCTGGAAATCTCATTTTTTAAAATGGAGATGGCATAGAGGAACAGATATACCTGTTCTCTGGGATCAGATCTTAGCACAGTGTGACCCTGCTGATTCTCAGGCCTCGGTTCTCTTTTAAAAAAACATCAGAATAATGCCATTCGTTCCATATTTATGTCATCAAGTTCAAGAAAACACTCATGAAGCATGCCACAGAGTGAGGCACTTCCTAATAACCCCACAAGTGGGTGGTAGTTACGGTAAAGGTCCTGTCTAGTACGACATGGTGGTTTGAAAGAAAATGGCCCCCAAGGGAATGCCACCATTAGGAGGTGTGGCCTTGTTGGAGGAAGTGTGTCACTGTGGGGGAAGGGCTTTGAGGCCTCTTCTGCTAAAGCTTCCCTCAGCGTGACTGACAGTTGACTTTCTGTTCTCTGCAATCCAAGGTGTAACCGGCACCACATGAGCCTGGGTGGCACCATGCTGCCCCCAATGATGATAATGAACTGAACCCCTGAAACTATAAAAGAGCCACCCCAATTACATGTTTGCTTTATAAGCGTTGCTGTGGCCTTGGCGTCTCTTCACAGCATTGAAAGCCCTGAGACTCAAGGTAGCTGCTAAAGCCTTCCTCTCTCTCTGCCCCACACTTCCTCTCTACCCACACAGTTGCACCAGGTGAGCCTGTTGTTCCTGTTCTCTTCCACACTTTCGTAGTTTTACATGGTTTTCCCTTCTAATTACAAGTGTCTTTCCCTTTGATGGATTAATTGGTAAAAGTTTATCCAGTGGTTTTTCTCTTCCATTCTATGATAATAAAGAGAACCAAGTAGGTAATCAACTCTCCTAGTGAATTAACTGATGAGAACATCTTGCTCTGACATACACTATGTCTGTTTGAAAGAGTCAGGTATCCGAAAAGGAAGATGCTGAAAACCAGTTTTGAAAAGGCTGAGTTTGGGTCAAATAAAAAGAAACTTGGGAAATAAGGAAGGATGGAGGGAAGGAAGGAAGGAGGCAGAGAGCGGGAGGAGGAAGGAAGGAAGAAAAAATGATAAATAAAGAAGAGAAAGATCTCTCAAGTGCTGTTAGTCTCTGATGGAAAAGCCTTTGATTGTTGAGAGTTCCCTACTGACTTCAGCCAGGGGCCAGGGTGGGGACGCATTGCCTAGCACAGAGTCTGTCTTAGGTTCTTGCCCACAGGAGCTGAGCATTGCTTCTGACTGCATGACTAACCGAACCTTTTATTCATTGCCCCACCCCCTTATCACGCTGATAATAAGAGCAAATCACAGTGTTTCCCAAATACTGAATTAATCATTCCTACGAGTCTTCAAAAACAGACAAGAGAACTAACTTGTAGCTTCAAGGAAATGGATCTTTGTTATCCCTATTTTTGGTGTGAACTAGTCTTTGCTGTCAATCTTTAAGTTCTTAAAGTTTTTAGAAAAATCCTGATTCTGTGTGGGGGTGAGGGGCAGAAAATGATGCTGTAGACATGGAAACAGAGTGATGTTCCTGCCAAGTGACTGTTGGGATGTCTTGTTACCCTAGCCAAGGAAAAGAGATGGTCCATAACCATCCCAAGTAGAGAGTAGCTATTTGGTATTCTAAAGATAGGTTCTAAAAAGGCCCCCAAGGGCCAAGTAAGAGGTATGCGGGAAATCACTTTGTCACCAAGCAGACTCTGCCATATTCATCTCTCCATTCCCTCCTCAGCTGCCTGGAGAACACACCCTCTGTCAGCACGGTTTGCTACCATTGTTCTAAACCTAACTGTTGGTCTCAGTGTGGAACTGTGTGACACTCACACAATGAAGGAAAGAATTATGCTAGGTTGATCATGATAGTCTTCTCTCCTAGATATGGCAGTGTTCATGACGCCCTGAGGATGGGGGTGAAGGAAAGGGGAGAGAGGAGCTAACTTTAATTCCATCCCTCTTTCCTATCTTGGAAGCTACGGAATACTGACTTTATCCGTATTGCTTCTTTCATCGCTGTACCACACTGGACAAAAGGTTTCTTTTGACTCATGGATTGGAGGAATACATTCCATTGTGTTAGTGAAGATACAGGCATGAATGGCTAAGTGGCAACAACAACAGGGGAGCAGCAAGCAGGTCAGGTCAGGATACAGAGCCAGGCTCTACAACTTCTTCCAGATGGCCCCAACTCTCAAACACATCAGCCTGGGGGAGCATTTTACAAACCAAACTCTCACCCAAACTCCAGAGCCTAAGGATTCTGGTTGAGACAAGAAAGGCCAACACACTTGCTGTGTGTTTCTGGAACACTGGCACACCACACAGAGAAATCTCTAGAACCTCATCTTTCAGCAGTATTTCTCAAGCAGGTGGAAAGGATGCTTCTTATAGATTGACTCTGAAGATGATCATGAAGCAGATGACTGCCCATGGCTCAGGAGTGATTCCCTCAGAGGAAACCGTCCCCTTCTTCCCTTTAAGGACGCTTAACTTAGTGCCGAAGACCCATGCAGTGCAGAACATGGCGCCATTCATATTATATTGTATTAATGTATAAGAAGTTACCCCTAATGTAGTGATGTGTTCTCTTGGACCAGGAGTCTGAACTCAGCTTTGATATGCTCTATGCTAAGGGACTCGTAGGGGGTCAGCTGGTGTTTACTCTTCTCAAAAACCTTGAGTAAGAAAAGCTCTGGAGCTCCTTTGGAGTCTTAAAGATTTATTTTTTGTTTGTATGTGTGTGGGCCCGTACACACCATTAAATGAGAAGAGGCATCAAGAGTAAATCCTTCTTGTGACTCAGTGGTTCATTGTTTGCTTTATCTGGAAACATCACTTTGTAGTTCGTTTTCCCTGGAGTGTGAGCTCCTATAGGCAGGGTCAGGCCAACCTCCTGCTGAGTCTTCCAGGACTGGGTTATGGAGAAAGGAAAAGTCATCAAACAAACAGAGTTACCATAGTTACTATAAACCTGGCCCCTCCCCAGGAAAAGCATGAAAGAGACATTTGTATCAGTGTGGAGAGATGAAGTCTTAGATGATGCTAGACTTCTTAGACTACGAAAGAGCACATCGCAGACTCTCATCCCAGCCCGAACTGTCCTCTGGGGACTCTGCTTGAGGTTGGGGTATTCACAAGCAGTATTTCAGGAATGTAGACCACCTCTTATTTACAAAGAAGCTGTGTCGTTTGTGTCTGTATTCTAGTTGTTGAAACATGGAGAAATCGGGACTAGTTTGTGTGTATCCTGGAAATTGTGGTGATTCTCATAGGACTTGTCTTAGGGTAATGAATGTCATAGGTATTTAGCAGGGTGTGTGTGGGCAGAGGCTGGGGGTGCACACACTTTCCTGTGACTTTGATGGCAGGGAACGAGACTGAACTGGGAAAATGACATGGAGGCAATTTATGCCACGCTTAGTCTGTGCTTGACAAATTGCTGGGGTGGTTTTCTGTTCATTTCCATCAGAGAGCTATATTAGGTTAAGGAAAAATAAAGTTACCATAGAACGGAATGTCCTGTTCTCGCCTGCTCCAGTTCTGATGATGTGTTACATAAGGCCATCTAAAGACCCCCTAAGTACCATACCGAAGATAGGTTCTAAAAAGGCCCCCAAGGGCCAAGTAAGAGGTATGCGGGAAATCACTTTGTCACCAAGCAGACTCTGCCATATTCATCTCTCCATTCCCTCCTCAGCTGCCTGGAGAACACACCCTCTGTCAGCACGGTTTGCTACCATTGGATGCCATTAAATCCATCATTTCAAATACACTGTGTTCCTGTGTTTAAAGCTTGAAATAATGATCAAGGTTTCTGCATTCTTGATAAATAAGGTCATCACGATCACGTAATATGCACTGGGAAGGTTTGCTGGGTTAAAAAATATTTAGATATTCTAGTTTGATACATAATGCTAGTGTTTCTTCATTGGGTATAGTTTTCTTTTCTGTCTTAAATCAGCTAACTTTGAAAAGCAAGCAGTATCTATTGCAGGAGCAAGACTGCCTTCCACACAAGACTAGTCTCACACACAAAGAAACATCTTTGCCTCTTGTCAGAACTAGGTGCATTCAGAATTTCCCTGCCACTCCTGCACATTATAAAAATATAAAGGACTAGAGATGGAGGGGAGTTGGTAGAGCGCTTGCCTGGCATGCAGAAAAGAAAAGCTCGAGTTCAGTCCCCAGCACCTCATAAAACTCAGAGCTATGCACATCTGTAGTTCTAGCCCTTGAGAAGTAGAGGCAGGAGGATCAGAGGCTCAAGGTCATACTCAACTCCATAGCAAGTGCAAGACCATGTTGGGATACACGAGGTCCTGCCTCAGCTTCCACCCCTACCCCTAATAAAGTACAGAAATTTCAGAAGGATGAAGTGCAAATCAGTGGGAACCAACTTGAATAATTCCTACCTTATCCCTTTGGAGACTCACAGTGAGATGAGGAGTTGGATTTTGGTTTGTTTGTTTTGTTTTTCCCAGTTGCGTTCTGTTGCCTTCTGATCTGATACATGTGCTGCTGGTTTTCTGTAGGATCCAGGTGGTTTTTCCTAAACTCACATCACACATTTCACTTTTAGAAATGTTACAGAAATATCCAGTGTTTGCTTCCAGGTTCCTCCTCCTCTGCATGGATGGTGAGGAGATGCCTGGCTCTGATAAGGCCGGGCAGTCATCCCAGCTGAGTTCATGGCAGGTCAAGCCCCAAACACCGGACTCTGGGATGAGTCAGACTGTCCCTCTGTCAAGCACCTTGTGCCTTTTCTGATCTGAGATACATCAAAATTGTTTCTCTAAAGTAACAGGAGGCCTGTTCTTAAGGAGAAGGAGAAATGCTAATAGATTCCAGTTTCTGGACATCTCAGAAAAACAGATTTCGGAATAAACACGCAGTACACGTCAAACTTTACAGTCCATCATGAAAAACATTCTCTGTGACCAGGAAGTTTGGGTTGAGGGCCATATTGCATGTCTCCATTGATTTTTCTTTGGATGAAAATTTGAGATAAATGTCTCCTTTTTTTGGGGGCTGCCAAAACAAAGACTTCTCATATTCACATACATGTGTATGTATGAGATGAAAAAAACAGTTTTAAAGTTAGTTTGATTTCACATCTATAACTTTTAAACTTCTAAACTAAGTTGAGAAGTCTAATTTAATATTCTTCAGTACTCGGGTACCTAGTTGATCTTGGTGCACTCAAGTTCTCCTGCCTAAACACAGTCTCAGTTTGAGATTCTAACGATACCAGGTATCAGAAGGCATTCCCTGGACCATGAACACTGACACCATAGCGGCTTATTTTTTATGACATCTCAAAGATGTGCCACAGTTCAGGACTTGAGTTCTCCTTCTCTCTCACCCCACCTTTTTATAATGTTTGGGCCAGAATGTCTGACTAATACTTTCCAAATGCGATGAACGTCAGTTAGTGTTCTCAGATCTCTGGGGACTCAGTCAGGTTGTGGTAGATGTGACGGTGATGTTGCTGCTTTTGTTGCTCTAAAATCAACATGACTATGGAGAAGGCAGATGCTTTGCAACCTGGAACCTCACAACTGAAATAAGGGTGGCCTTCTCTCTCCTAGAATCCTTGCTGGTTTTTGTTTGTTTGTTTGTTTGTTTGTTTGTTTGTTTGTTTGAGACAGGGTTTCTCTGTGTAGCTTTGGAGCCTATCCTGTCACTCGCTCTGGAGACCAGGCTGGCCTCAAACTCACAGAGATCCTCCTGCCTCTGCCTCCTGAGTGCTGGGATTAAAGGCGTGCGCCACCAACGCCCGGCCCTTTCGGTGTTTGGTGGTTTTAAATGAAGATGGAAAAGATAACACATTCCCCTCCTGTGTGTGTTTCCAAATTCAATTATTTTGACCTTGGAACCCGTTCTTTGCCTACTGTTGTCCCTGGGTCCCTTTAGGATTAAGGCTTGAAGAGAAGTATCTTGATAAGGATGAAGAGTTCTTTTGGCGGAAAATTAAGAGATCCAACCAAAAATTTACTTTAGTTTTATTTATATGTATGTGCATATGTCTGGGTAAGGGTGTGTGCATGTGCCCTTGCAGGCCTGAAGAGGAAGTAGAGCCCCCGGAACTGACGTTATGAGTGGTTGTCAACTGTATGATATGGGTGGTGGGAACCAAACTCCAGCCCCCTGCAAGAGCAGGAAGTGCTCTTTAGCACTGATGTGTCTGTAGCCACAGATGATCCTTTTCAAACATTCCTTAGTTGGTTTCCTGTTGCTCTGACTCAATAGCCCAGACAGGGGAAATTAGAGAGAAGACAGGTTATCTCCTAATGAGTCTGGTTCTGAGAGGATGGAGTTGACATCTGGGAGGGTGTGGCTGGCACCTGGGAGGGTGGGGCTGGCACCTGGGAGTGTGGGGCTGGCAACTGGGAGGGTGTGGCTGGCACCTGGGAGGGTGGGGCTGGCAACTGGGAGGGTGTGGCTGCCACCTGAGAGGGTGTGGCTGGCACCTGGGAGGGTGGGGCTGGCACCTGGGAGGGTGGGGCTGGCACCTGAGAGGGTGTGGCTGGCACCTGGGAGGGTGGGGATGGCACCTGAGAGGGTGGGGCTGCCACCTGGGAGGGTGTGGCTGCCACCTGAGAGGGTGTGGCTGGCACCTGGGAGGGTGTGGCTGGCACCTGGCAGAGTGGGGCTGGTACCTGAGAGGATGGGGCTGGCTTCTGGGAAGGTGCGGCTAGCACCTGGCATAGACGTTCTTGCTGGACCTAACCTGGTGGAAGAACAAGTGAGCTGGAAAGAAACAGGGAGAAAAATGTGTCTGAACCCCTGTGGTAACGAACCTACTCCCTTAATAACTGTGTTGCTCTCTTCATGCCAGCAAAGCCTGAATCCACCAGTGTTCTCTGAAAGATCTCCCATCTTGATACCCTCACAATTGAATTAAACTCCAGTACAAATTTTAGAATTCAAGCCATATCAAAATTTAATGTGTTGCAGGTTTTCCCGCTCTGGGATAGAATTGTGCCACAAACTGTAATTTGATTCTTCAAGGTATGAAAAACAGAAAATGAGTTTCCACATGGCTCCTGATGGTCGTTGTCAGGATATTCTTCAGTTTACTCTAGAAGGTCATATGTGACAGTGACCTCAGGAGACATTTCACCTGGTTGAAATGTGACTTCACATCTTGATTTCTCACCTCTATTTTCTTCTTTCTCTGTGTTGATGTCAACTTACACAGCACCCCAGGTGTCCAGGTATTGCCTTTGGTCCTACATGGATGGAGACTAGGTTTACACATGGCTAATGATAAAACCTCACATTTACTGAATTCTTAGGATGTCCAGGAATGGTTCTGAAGAATTTACATACATTCATTAGCAGTCATAACAGTATGTGAAAGAGTAATATTGACCCCCACACAGGTGGAGAAACTGAGGAGAAATAGGTTAAGCATCCTATCCAAGGTTACCCAACTAGTGAGTGGCAGGGCCCGGACTGTACACCAGTAACAGGTACTGCCGGTGCCCTACACTAACTTCTCAACAATAACTTAGTCTTCCTCAAGTCTGCGGAGCACAGCCATCAGCAAACCTGATGGATGAGACATCTGCAAACACAAATAAAGGAATAAACCCAGTCTCGCTTTTCAATTAAATATGGAATTTCAGAAAACTACTCTACCCTTAGTATTTTGTCCCTTGTTCAACTTATTAAGATTTTCTTTCTCTCTCCCCCTCCCTTATGAAAACAAGCTTGCCAACTGTCGAGTTCTTGGAGGAAATCCACGTGACTTAGTCATCATGAGACTCCCTGGGGGCCTCTACTGTTCTGGGTAGACTGAAGGTTTTCCACGGACTGCCATGTTGTTTGCTAACTTGGAGTGAAACTGGAGTCTCAATGGCAGAAGGAGAAGCAAAAGCGTGGTCTTAAAAACTCCCGATGCCTGTGCTTGCTTTTTTGCAAGCCAAGAAAGTTTTGGTGCTTAGGGGAGGGGGAGGCAATTGGAAAACAACTTTGTATTTGTCTGCAGGAGCCTGGCTGCCATTAATCATCTGTGCATGCTGCAAGAATTGGGATCCAGAGCATATGAAATATCTTAGCAACTGGAAGCAACCTGGCTGTGTGGTCTTTCTCCGGTTTGGGGAAAGGATTTTAGGAAAGTCTGCTTTCCACTCATGAAAACCGGGAGAAAGTACATCTCTGGGGAGCCAGGAGCAGGGCTGGCAGATGAGCCACAAGGCTTTTTTTTTTTTTTTTTTTTTTTAAATCAGTAAGTCATGTAAGGGGTATGTAATGTCCTTGCTGGTTCCCAGCAGAAAAGAGGGTTTCCCATTTTCCCAGTGCGACTTCTGTCTCGGGGCCAGGGAATCCAGTCAGAGGGGTCCCATGGATGATTTATTAGGCCTGTCTCTTGGGTGTGGGTGTGGCATTTGAACATTCTTGGCCTCAGTGCTAAGAGCTACTGCTTGCAGCAAGCTGGCCTCTGGCTGCTAAGCCTGTGAAGAGAGGCCAGGCCCCTCTACACATGGCATCCATTGCCAGTTCTCAGCCTTTTCAACCGAGGTCCCTGCTGCCTGCCTCTTACTTCAAGAAGGCTCTTGGGGCAGTAAATGACACAGGGCATCCTCTCCCAGAGTCTGTACTGGATGTGACTGGAGGGCCCCCTTCACGACGGAAATAGGGTACATCTTTCCTTTTGGCTTCCCAACGGCAGTTTTTGTTGATTTCACATATCAATCTTTTATAGTAAAATTCCAAGTCTTCAGTTGCTAGCAGAATGATGTTTTGAGTTTGACAGGGATTTACAGCGTTATACGCTGTGACTTTCCGAGTTTAGAAAAAGTTAGGTTTTTAGGGAAAGACTTTTATTTTCTTTCATCTTCTTTTGTTTTCCTAAAATAGATTCAGATGAGTGAGTGTCATGTTTCGGCAGCCTCCATCTCAAATTTCTAAATTCAATCCACTGCCTTTAAGCTGTTCACCTTTGGCCTGGCCCTAACCCGAGTGGTCTGGGTGGGAGCATGAGACGCCCTATTTGGTGTCCTCCATAAAAACTTGGGTGGACTTTCTGAGCTCCCGGTGCTTGATGGGTAAGCTGCCCACTCCATCTTTGCTGTCTCATTTTGCTTTCTCTGTTGATTGGTAACTTTGCCCATGACAAGTGGTGAATCACACTGTTGTCGTTTTCAGGAATGGCAACTGGAATAAGAAGCCCCGAGGGCATTTTCTCACACATCTCTTAATGCCTCGGTATTTTGGGATGCTACATGGCAGCCAGCAAATGTTTCCTAGCAAAAATTTTTGAGGAGAAAAATGCAGTCTACATATGGAAGATAATGTATTCAAAAAAATAAGCCAGAAACTTTGAAAGGGTTTGGTGTAAAATCAGAAAATCTATGTTTTAATTGGAGCAATTTGGGGAAAAATTACTTTGGACCAGGTCCAGACCCTTCACCCTGAGTGTCAGCAGTGACTGTTGACAGGGACTTTAATGCATTTCTGTGCCCCAGTTTAGTCAAGTACAAGAGATTTGGACTTTATTGGCCTTTGACCCTTTTGTCTTCTGAATCACTTTTAAGACTTCAAAACGTCATGGCTGATGGCAGGAGAATTGTCTCTTGAATGCACCGTACTGAATAAAGGGCAGTCATAGAGTTGAGCCTGCCCTTGGATAGCTAGGAAGTACCCAGCCTGAGCACCAGGCCCAGCATACCAGCTCGCACACTTATTCTAGCCACTTTCCCTGCCCCTGAAACACGCTTCCTTTCCTGTTCTGCCCTTTTCCTTTAGTTTCTGCTGCTGGTTTCCAAATAGAACAAATGTGCAACTCTAGTAACAAATCTTTTTTGACTTGGGCAGAGGGAAGCAGTCTCACGCTGGGCGCCTTAGTAGCCTGAAGAAGCGGTAATTTATAGTATCCACTCAATCTGCCAGAGAGCGGATCTGAAGTGGCTTTCTGGAAGGTTCTGTCCTCAACACTTGATCCCCAGCAAGGCATGATTGTGAGACGGCAGAAACACGCAGAAGGCTGTGACACTGGGGTCATTGTTTCAAAGGGCTGAAGGCGACTGTTCTCTCCCTCTGTCTTTCTTCACTACATGGTGAGCAGTTTTATTCTGTCACACTAACTCATCATTACTGGGGGACACACCTACCCAAAAGCAGTGGCTCTAACTCTGGTTCTCAGCCTGCCTAATGTCACAACCCTTTAATACAATTTCTCATGTTGCAATCCCCAACCACCAAGTCGTTATTCTTGTTGCTACTCTTCCTAACTGTAATTTTGCTACTGTTATGAGTCATAACATAAACATCTGTGTTTCCCAGTGGTCTTTAGCGACTCCTGTGAAAGGGTTAGTCATTTGACCCCCAGAGGGGTCACGACCCACAGGTTGAGAACTGCTGGCCTAACTAATCAGGACTGAGACTACTAACTCACTACGTGGCTGAGGATGACCTTGAATTTTCCTCATCTTTTGACTTCCAACCCCAAAGTGCTGGGGCTGCAAAAAGAACCATCTTTCCCTGTACTGACCAGACACTTTAAAAATCATTTTTATTTTTAAAGTGTATGTGTATGTGTGTCTGCATGGGTATTTGTGTCTGTGACTTCAGTGCCCAAGGAGGCCAAAGGAGATCATCTGATCCCTTGGACCTGGAGTTACAGGCAGTTGTGAGCTTCCCGACGTGGGTGCTGGGGATTGAACCTGGGTCCTCTGGAAGAGCACAGTGCTCATAACCATTGAGCCATTTCACTAGCCTGGCCTGATTCTCTAAAGCACAGTGTAATTGTAGAAATGAAAATAATTATTATAGTGACTGAAAGAATCTCTTCTGGTGAATGCACCTTTCACAGTCCCAGGGACCCCTTTCTTGGATCTACACACAGGATGAGGACCCTGGAGGATGTATTGGCCGTGTGTCCTGGGTGGAAGTCTTGGAGGCTTACAGATGTTAAACTCTCCTTTCCATGCAGTCATTTAATTTGTCTTTGTCACTGGGTCCTCATGGAATGTTTTATTATTCTTTATTTTTCAATGAAGGAAATTTAGGTTTAAATATAAGAAGAATATATGTAAAATTGAGCTTGTATGACGTGAAACTAAAATGAAGAAATTACAACTATAAAACTAAGGGGAAAGAGAGGTGTTGCCTTAGACCTTTTCCTAGACTGCATCTTGTTTATTTCTGATGCTTTATTTTACGTGGTATGTCAATTCCATTCATCAGTCACAAGGTGTTAGTGTTCACATTTCTAGCAGCAACTCAAATAAAAAGATAGCATCAAATAAGGCAGGCAAACCCAGGAGTGCTGTTTTTGGTGGGATTGGAGGTAGCATGCCTTAGTTATGAGAATGGCTGAAATGAGGAAGAAGAATGTGGCCGTCTGTAGAGGGCAGATCCCCTCTCAAAAGTCAATTTCAATGTGGAATGAAGTTCCTCTCAATGCTTTAGTGACACAGTGACAGTACTGTGTAAGAGGAGCTTCCTTCCCTCTAGGGTCTGTGTTTGAGACCCTCCGCCTGTAGGTGGAGTTTTCCAGTGCCGACAGCCACTTCCAATTAATGACTCAGAAACTTCTTTGTAAATGCTCGGCCAATAGCTCAGACTTGTTACTAGCTAACTCTTACATTCTAGTTGACCCACATTTCTTAGCTATGCCTCACCATGTGGCTTGGTACCTTTTCTCAGTATGGTATGCCCATCTTGTTTCTCTCTGCATTTCAAGACTTCTCTGACTCTGCCATTCTTCCTTCTAGCATTCTCAGTTTGGCTTTCTGGCCTAACTTTACCCTGTTTAGCTATTGGCCAGTCAGCTTCTTTATTAAGCCAATCACAGCAACAAATCATCAAGGTGTCCAAGGGGATTATTCCACAGTAGCTGCCTCTCTCACGTCCACTGTGACTATGGCTCTGCTGGCTCTCAGGGCTACTGTAGAGCTGGAGAAGGTTTGATAACAGCCGAAGAAATTCAAGTGCCTCAAACAGTCAGCAGTTTGTTTTAGTGACTAAACACTTTTAAGATGGTTACAGAACTTTAGTTAATTCTACGGGTCTGAAACCCTGTCACGAAAGCCTGCTTTATAGTCTGCAGCAACCTCATTGAAAGGGTATTGTTGCAGGGGTTGATTTGTAACCTCAGGAGAAGCCCTGTCCACAGGGTACTCATGAGGAATAATGAACTGTTTAACACCACAGACAAACAGAGCATGGCTAGACTTGGGAGAGGTCTACAGAGGTTTCTGGAAATCTTGGTATATCATGGGCATGTAGTAGGGTGCATCCATGTTCGAGGCTGTATACATCCTCAACAAAGATGTGACTCCAGGATGAGGACTCCAGGATGAGTAAGAAACGAAGTCAAATTGGCTACCTGCGCACTAAAGGAATAACCCAGCATGCACACTTAGAAACAGACAGCTGACCTTGTGTCCTCTGCTAGGGCAGTCTTCACTTTCAACTGGAGAGCCGTCTCCTGAGCCCCATCGCCCTACATTTTCAAAACCCCCAAGACAATCTTAAGTGTTATTAAAAAATCTATGGCCCCAGAATATGTAAATGATATTTAAGAGAATGACTAAATTTGGAGATGCATACACCTGATTCCTAAACTTTCTACAAGGACTCGGTAATCAAGATAATACAGTACTGGTGTGGGGACTGCCATATAGCTGAGTGGGACAGAGTGGTCCAGAAACAACCCTCTGTATTAGAAACCAGTTATCTCTTGAGGTGCTGAATACGTTAGTAGAGAAAGCATACTCTCACCAAGTGGCTCTGTAACCACTGCCTGTTCACGTGCAATAAATGAAGTGAGAACCATGCCTCACGTGTATACAAAATTTGGCTCACCATAGGCTTAAGTAGAAATTCTAAGAAACAAATCAATGAGTTAGAACTTGAGGCTGACTTAAGTATGTTTCTTACATATGAGACGAAGTAAACATAACAAAAGAGATAGTTCCCCTTGGAAAAAAGTAAGACTTCATGCATCAAAGGACACTATTAAAAAAGAGAGCTGGTATAGCATACCCCTCAACCCAATCTGTGGGAGTTTCTGAGCAAGAGGATTGGGAGTTGAAGTTGTCCTTGTCTATACAGAAAGTTTGAGGCCAGCCTGGACTGTGGCTATGTGAGACTTTGTCTGAAGAGAACAGAAAGAAAGGAAGAGGGAAGGGGGGAGGAGGAAAGGAAGGAAAGAAAGTGCAACTCATAGGATAAGAGAAAATACATTTGAATGAAATATTAGTTAAGGATGTGTATTCACTTAGGAAAACACTATGACAATATCCATAAATAATGCAGAGAAGGGTGTGAAAAAAATGATCTCTGGATGCTGAGAGGATGTAAAATAGTGGAGCATCTTTGGGAAATAATTTTACAGTCTAAAAAAAATGTTGCATATGACTAAAGTGTACTCTCTCTCTCTCTCTCTCTCTCTCTCTCTCTCTCTCTCTGCCTCTCTCATCTCCTCCCCCTTTCCTTCTCTCTCTCTCTCCACACACACATAAACACAAAAACAGTATAAATAAAATACCTACACAGAATGCTCCATACGTATATATAAAAGAGAATGTTATCCCTAAAGTAATAAGCATTGGCACATGCTGTAACATGGATGAATCATGAAAACATAATGCTAATCGAGGCAAACCAGTTGAAACAGCTGCATGTTGTATGACAGCATGTAAGCGGAATGTTTGGAGAAGGCGAAGCAGAGGCAAAGGGGTTAGTAGCTGCCTGAGGCAAAGGGGAGTGAGGGTGGAATGAGGTCTGACAGATAACTGGGTATGAAGCTTCTTGGGGGATGATGGTTATAAAATCAGATTCTGTGGATATTGCACAACTGTGGGTACATTAAAAACATTGACTTGAGTAGGAGAACTTTGTGCTCTGTTAATTATGTCCGCTTTATTCTATTATTGAGACAGGCTCTGTCTGTGTAGCCCCAGCTGGCCTTGAATTTGTTATGTAAACCAAGATGTCTTCCAGGGATCAACCTGATGCTGCCTCATGAGTGCTGGGAATAAAAGATGTGTGCCACCATGCTAGACCCACCATATCTGCTTTATAAAGCTATTCAGAAAAACTGTATGTGGGTCCAAAAGGAATAAGAGGCGTTAGTATTTTGGGTACCATTATTAAGACATTTTAATTGTGCAAGTCAACATTAGGTGCATATGTTAAAATACTAATTATACATATATGGTGATTTGAGTGAAAATGGTCCCTATAGGTGTGGTGCCCACGCCACAAGCAAGTCCGAGTATTGGTGGAAAACCTGAAGATTTTGATGAACGACAAGACGTTGGGTGGTTTTCTGAGAGAATGTCTCTCTCACCTTTATTATAAAGCAGCCTTATGTACAGACTTACAAAAACCCCAGGTATAAGGCTTCACAACAGGATGCTGATGCTAGTGGGGCGAGGCTGGGAAAACAGGAGGTACCTGTGGTTTTGCTGGAAAACAACTCACGGAGACCCCCTGGGGGCTGGGTCCCAACAATAGGTACACAGGGAGTGGCACTATTAGAAGTGTGGTCTTGTTGGAGGAAGTGTATCACTGGGGAGGGGCATTGTGAGGTTTCAGAAACTCAAGCCAGGCCCAGGGTCACTCTCCCTTCCTGCTGCCTGCCAATCTGGATGTAGAGTTCTCAGGTACTCTCTAGCAACATGTCTGCCTGCATGCTGCCATTCCTCCTACCCTGATGGCAATGGGCTAAGCCTCAGCATCAATTAACCTCCTTTATAGGAGTGGTCGTGGTCATGCAGTCTCTTCACAGCAATAAAACCCTAACCAAAACAACACATACCCTATCATTTGTGCATACTAACTGTGCATACTAATGAAGTCATTGTATTTACTTATGGCATCTGGGACAATTTCAGACATGAAGATACCATGCTTCAGTCACACCGTTTGCTCAGCTTCTCCCATCCTCCCCTTCCTCCTCACTTTAGGTTCCTGGTACTCACACACACCTGTGTTTTGTGAAGGGGCGCCCTTCTATACCACCTGTTTTCTTTGTGCTGTGAAGCAATGATGGCTCTTACTGTAAAAAGTTTATTCTGTATCTCCCGGGATGGTTGTATGGTTTCCACCCTTGGTTCCGTGCCTGAGCTATGTTGCACTCATTGATCTGTGTATGTTGCCCTAGCCTTCCACCTCCAGACTGAAGCCAACTATGCATGGAATATGATACTTTTAATATGTTTTTTAAGTTCAATTTTCAAGTATTTTAATTATGATTTTCATGTCTGTGTTTATCAAGGCCATGAGTCTGTTTCTTCTTCCTCCGTTTCTTTTTCTTATTGTTACATCTTTGTTGATTTTAGACATTAGGTAATGTGGACTTTGTAGACTGAGTTTGGAAGCATCCATCCCTTTTCTACTTGATGGGATAGTTTGAGAAATATTATTGTTAGTTCTTCTTTAAAAGTCTAGAACAATGCATTTTGAAATCACCTAGTCAGGGATTTCCCTTGATGGAGCATTTTTATTGCAACTTTAACCTCATTATTTATTATTGGTTTTTTACTTATTTAGATGTCATATATTGTTGGTTCAATGTTTGTGAATCATCTTGGTCTAGAAATTTCTCTATTTCTTCTTGATTTTCCAACTTATTGTCATAACACTTTTTAAAATATTCACTAGCGATCATGTGAGTTTCAGTGGTGTCTACAGTAGTAGTCCCTTTTTAATCTCTAATTGTATTTATTTCAGGCTTTTCTCATTTTTTAAGAAGAGTTTGGCTGAAAGTTGGGCAAGTTTTACTACTGTTTTCAAATCTAGTATTTGCTCAACTTTGCATCATTGAACTTTGGCATTTTTCTTTTCATTTCTATTTTTGCTTATTATCTAACTTTTTCCTTCTCCTAATTTTGACTTCATTTGTGCTCATTTTTCTAAGCCCTTGAGCTGTATCATTAGGTTATTTATTTGAGATATCTGTTTTAAGTATAGGCACTATTACTATAAAATTCTATCTCTGAATAACTTTGTTTGTTCCTTTTAATTTTAATGACTTTCTCAATTTTCCCCACCAGCACAAATTGACAAGTTTTGTTTTGTAAAAACTGGAGGAGTAAATATGATTAATGATTGACATGCTTCATTTTGAGGGCGTTTGGTCAATAACCTCTATTATTCTGATGGATTATACTTTGTATGTCAATACTCTCTATATAACACAAAATACCCTTGTGTGTGTGTTCAAGGAAACTGAATAATTTTACTGAACACATGACTAGGTAAAGAAAATTTGGTATATGAAGCAGATAGAATTTTGGCATTCTTGGGACAAATAGATGAATTACAGATCCATATGTTAAGTGAAATAAACCAGCCTTCGAGGACAAATCCCACGCGTTTTCTCTTATATATGGGATCTAGTTTTAAATGTATAGATGTGAGAGTGGAAACTTGACTAAGAGAAGAGAGAGGAACTTCTAAGTGGGGGGAGAAAGGGAGAATGTGAACAAATACGCATGAAATGAAGGCCGGAAGGGGTTGAAGGAGATGAGTGTAGGAGGCACGAAGATGAGAGGAAGGAACAAAAGAGCATGGGAGAGGGTAGGGGTAGGGCGAAAAGCTACAGCACACAAGAATATGTGCATGTATGAACTGTCATAATGAGATTTAGTACATGCCCACTCATGTTTACTCGGTCATGGTGAACACCATGACGGTAAACATGGAGAACAAGTGTATCTGTGTGTGCTGACTTAAATGGAGTTTTTTTTTTTGTTTTGTTTTGCTTTGTTTTTTTTTTTCATATTTCTAGGTGTGGTATAGCTGTGTCTTACTGTGGTTCTAATTTCAGGGTTTATTTATTTATTTATTTATTTATTTATTTATTTATTTATTTATTTATTTATTTTAGGAACCTCCGTAGTTATTTCCAGTAGGCTGCTTTAGTTTACATTGTAACCATAAATTCCCTTTAAGATGGGGGGGGGAGGAGCCAGGTTTTGTAGAACTCATGTATAATCTCCAAGTGGGGGATAGAGAAAGAGGCAGGCAGGTTTTGGAGGCTCAGTGGCTAGTCAGCCTAGACTAATTGGAAAGCCAGTAACAGACTCTGCCAAAAATAACAGATACAACTCCTAAGGTGTCTGTTTTCTGGCCTCAATAAGCAAGCACAGAAATGTATATACACCCCCTGCATGTGCACCTATAAATACACACACACACACACACACACACACACACACACACACACCCCTAAAGTGTCCTCTGGCCTCCACAAGCAAGCACACAAATGTATATACACTCCCACACACATGCACCTATAAACATACACAACACTGACTCACATACTCACACACAGATATAACACACATGTGCAAACACAAAGCAAATTGCAAGCCTGGCTTTACATATGATTGTTCTGAGTTCTTGCATTGCGGATCTCTGATTTGACCCACACATTCATACAGAATCTTCGGTCAGTGATACGTACCTTCTCTATGTGGGTGCATTCCTGTAGATGGCTTCTTTTAATATCCTTGATCCATGGTCTCTGTAAGGACTGTGAATTAATCATTTAGAAGGGAAGAGTCTGGCAATGACCAGGAACCCGTGTCACATAATTGCCCAGCTAGGAGCTCATAAAAATAAGAATTCTGTATACATAGGGATTTGCTGTGTTAGCATTCTCTGGAGGAATAGAACCAATAAGATATACATTTTAAGTGAGATTAATTACAAGGAATGGCTTACATAATTAATTCCATGGTCAGCTATCTGCATTTGGAGGCCCACCAGGGAGTCTCACGAGCTGGTTCATATTCCAGCACAAGCCTAAAGGCCTGTGGACTGGAAGCACCAAGAACAGGAGTTGAGTGTCAAACTCAGAGACAGACAGAAGAGAAAATCCCCCTTTCTTGTCTTTCGTCCTAGTCAAACTCAAATGGACTAGATGATGCCCACCTAGATAGATGAGGGTGATATTTTGTGTGTGTGTGTGTGTGTGTGTGTGTGTGTGTGTGTACACATGTGTTTGAATCTGTGTCTAAAATCCAGCAGTCAACCTCTAGTTACATTACTAAGGTCCCACAGTAATGACTCCAGTTTTCTTAAGGAGCTCTGTGGGACTGAGCTAAGGTCTTCTTGCTTGCACAGCAAACACTAGCTGAGCCATCTCTCCAGCCCAGTGATGGTTTGTTTTTGCTTAGGCTCTTAATTCAAACCCCGAGTCTTTCTGAAAACAACGTCATGGACACACCTCAAAATACAACGTTTAACCGACTATCTGGAGACTCTTTAACCAAGTCGAGTTAATGAATGAAGTTAAGCACCACACCCTTGTATAGCCAGAAGGAACACTGAAGACCTGCCATTACAGGGCGGCTTCTCAGAACTGTCAATTTCCACTTGCAGAAGCAGAGCACTCTCTCATTTGATTTTATTCTTTGCCTTGGTATCTCCTTGATTTAAAACCTTCCCCCAGATGTCATTAAAATAACGCCACTTTCAACGGACAATGGTTAAGTGTATTAAATAACATATCCTGAGGTTGGGGATGTAGCTCAGTTTGAGGAGTGTTTGCCCGGCATACACAAAGCTCTGGGTTTAGTGTCAAGAATCAGAAAGAAGAAATAGGACTATCCCCTTTAGTTAGTTATTGTCCTAGTTACTTTTCTAGTTCTATGAAGAGGTGCTATGACTAAGGCAACTTACAAATGAAGCATTTGATTAGGAGCTTGCCCACAGTTTCAGAGCGCTAATCCATGACCACCATGTTGGGGAGCATGGCAGCAGACAGGCAGGCATGGCTCTGGAGCAGTAGTTTAAGAGTTTACATCTGATCCACAGGCATGGGGCAGACAGGGGACTAGGCTGGGCTTGGTGAGATCTTTTGAAACCTCAAATCCCATTCCCCAGTGACATACCTCCTCTTAACCAAGGTCACTAATTCTTCACCCTTCCCCTCCAAATTCTACTAACTAGAGACAATGGGGACCAATCTCATTCAAACGGCCACAGGTATCTGTCTTCCCACCTAACTATTTGTTTGTATGTTTGAATATGATTTCCAAACTGAAAATGATGCTAACACATACCTACAGGTCCAGCTCTTGGGAGGTAAAGGTAGAGTGGTCAGATGTTAATTCCTAGCCTGGACTACATGAGATGTTGTCATTTGTGTGTGTGTGTGTGTGTGTGTGTGTGTGTGTGTGTGTGTGTGTGTGTGAGAGAGAGAGAGAGAGAGAGAGAGAGAGAGAGAGAAGAGAGAGAGAGAGAGAGAGAGAGAAGGAGGGAGAGAGAGAGAATATATATACATAACAACATACAAGGAAAGACTTCTATGAATCCATATCTGCATTTTGCCATATGAAAACTAGGTGAAAATACTAACTAATTAGTTTATCAGTTGCCACGCAGCACGCATCTGGAAACGTCTTTGTACAGCAGGGTAGTGTGAGAATCTGGAAATGTCTTTGTACAGCAGGGTAGTGTGAGAATCAATATCATGATGGTAAATCAGTGTGGGACTGCCCGAATTTCTCATCAGTCTCCAAGTCTGAATAGAGAATTGCATGCTTGAGAAAATGCCCCTGGAGAGTGAACAGCCTGTGTGCACCAGGGCAACCTACTCACCCATCATAGAGAATATGCCGTACTCAGAACAGGACAGCAAGAAGGCCACACTGACTCTTTGAAAGATCAACAGCCTGAAGTGTACTTGCTCGTGTTATCTCATCTCGTTCTGGTCAGTAAAACAGAAGCAGCCCCCCAAAGTGATGTACTTTATTATCGGTCTCATCATATGATAAAAATACCCTGGGGAGTCAAGGTGCTGCCTCCAGGTTCTTGAGCCAGAACGTATCAGAGCTGAGATGGAAGCTGAGTCTGTAGGCTTGCGCTGAGTGACATCCTGGGATTCACGGGGCCAACTGAAGTATGCCAGAGGCTAAGCATGGCTTAGAATAATCAGGATTGTATTGTAACTGAAGCTACAGGAACTGGATCCAAGTCATTGTTAACGAACCTGGGAATGGCACATGGCTCTTGGGAAACAGGAATCTTTATTGAGAAAGTTGGGTGCTGTACTTTCAAAGAGAAGCTTTAAAGACGCCAGTGGGAGAGTAGAGAAGTTCAGAGGCTCTGGTGTAACAGGAAAAGCAGTCACAAGGCAGACCTACAGGTGTCATGAAGGGGAAACCGAGGATAAAGAGGATGTGGATCTCACTTCTCTTGGGGACATATTTCCCAGTTCCTATCCAGCTTTCAAAGGACAGTTTGTAAATCTGTTATCAATCTGAAGGTCTTTGCCTTGATTTGGACAAAGAACCAATTAAAACTTTGTTAGCCCAAGGGAGAGTAAAGACAGGGGAAGGACCAAAGCAGTGTGACTTTGTGTCTTCTGTGACAGATGCCCATATACACAAAATGCTTTGTTTTGCTGGGGTTTTCATAACTAGCCTATTTTCTAAGTTAAAATCCACTTCTACCACCTCTTAAACGTCATCTAGTCTAGGTCCCATGAGACCCAGCTGATAGGCCTGCCTATTTCTGTGGTGTATTTATGGCTTACTTTAGATGGTAGAATTTAGGGGCACTCCTACAGAGACTGCTCACTACAGAGTGATCCTGAGTGTGTAGCCTGATGACCTGTCAGTAGCATTATCAGTTATTAGATACCCCCCCAAAGACCTGCTAAATCAGAAATGGGTTCCCAGAAGTCTGCTGCACTTTGAGAACACTGTTCCAGGAAAGGCAGGCCTATACTACAGTTTGGATAGAGATTTTCAGTTGGAGAAATCTCTGTTCCCTCTGTTTTCTCTACAGAGTAAATAGGGAGGGCCAGTTTGGAGGTTGAATCCTTCCCAGAGACATGCTCAACAGAGAGGAAGTTTAGTCTTTGGAAGGTTCTGATTTGTCTACCTGGCAGTGGGAAAAAACCCCAGACATCGTTATGTGTGCTCTACACTCAGCAAGAAAATCTTTCTTCTGCACCAAGGCTTGCTTCACATTGTCTCCTTAGTAAGACAAACCTTGTTTGCATGACATTATTTTGTCATCAGTGTTTTGAAGTTAGAAGATGAAAGGGCTCATGAACACATAGAGCAGGCTGAAAAACCATCTCACCAGCCTTTGTCAGGAGTATATCGGTTGAATATAGCATTCATAACAATAATGACAGTAATAACACTCTCTAAACGCTGTATCTTTTATAAAGTTATTTATACATGTTAATGTGATTCTCAAACAGCATGTGCATTGGGAAGGTGTATGGCAGAGATATTACCCTTGCTATCATCATGAGTGCCACCATCAGGAGGCAGGTCCAGAGCCTGCATGAAATGGAAGATAAGGCTAATTTTGTTTTCCCAGCCCTCTTGTACAGCATCTTCACAGTACCCTGGGATGAACCGGATTATGGAGGTTTTATTTCTAAAACATCCCTGTTGATCACTTTTGCCATCCCTCATGCTGCCAGGAACCCTGGACTCACTATCGATCCCCCGTCCTTTCCTGTCACCCTCCTGTGTCAGTTCTACCATACCTCATTGCCCAAGCAGCCAGCAGGGCCATGTGCCATGCTGATAACAAAACGAGCCCCTTTAAAATCCCTTCACAAATGAGAAGTTACAGTCTCCCACAGAGTTAAGTCCTTCTTCACTCTGTGACTACAAAAAAAAAAAATTAGTCTTTCAATTAAAAAAATTGATTTATTTGGCACCTGAAATGATGGACTTCCTTGACACTTTAGTCCACAGGCACCACTAGGCTTTTCTCGTGTTTACCGCTGCCCTTTCCACCAGTCCCCTTTCTCCTCCTCAATGGGCCCCCTCTGCTTTCATGCCAGACATATTTGAATGGTTGAATCTAAGCCCGCTTGTATGAGAGAATGAGGTATTTTTCTACCATCTCCACTATCCTGGCCCTCCTCCCACCCCACCCCCACTCCTGTTCTTTCTCGTCTTTTAAAACAGGTTCTCCTGAAGCCCAGGCTAGACATCATCTTGCTTAGTAGCCAAGAGTGACATTCAACGTCTGATCTTTCTGCCTCCACCTCCCTAGTGCTGGGATTCCAGGCATGAGAGGCTCAGAGGTGGGGGTGGGTTAGTCAAAGCCAGGGCATCAAGTGTGCTAAACAAGCACCCTCCCAATGTATCCCCACCTCATTAAGTTCTTTTGTTGGGAATTTCACATATGAGATCGCCTCTGATCAACAGCAAGCTGATGACCAGTCCATTTTAGTCGGGGTGTGGAGGTTACACTGCAGCTTCAGACAACCGGGCATAGTGGTGACTTTGCAGGACCGATTGGCTTCTTGTTGGTACCTCCTGTCTGTGACTGCGACAAAAGCGTCTTTCTCACCATTGCTGCTCCCAGGGGCCCAGTCAAGTCCCTGTGCCAAAGGGAAACAGAACGGAGGACATCTATCTGCAAAACCTAGCGGTAGTGACTCAGTGCTTGACCTAGGACTTGAAACTTCCGCCCCCATCTCACTGGCCCTGAAACGCATTTCTTCACTGTTTTCTGTAGTGATAACAGCACAGATGCCCTGCACACAGATGCCTCTGGAGTCTCCTGTAAGAAGACTTCTACCTACTGGGTAATTGTGGGGCTCCTCATAGTCACCCTCCAACTGTGATCCAAGCACGCCCAAGTTTTGTCCACCTCCCACCTCTACAGTGTTGGTGATGGTAGCATGTGAGTTTGTGCATGCGTGTGTGTGTGTGTGTGTGTGTGTGTGTGTGTGTGTGTGTGTGTGTGTGTGTGTTAAAGAGGGTAAAGGGTGACCATTTCTACGGGGTAATATTGGGAGTTAGATGGGTGGGTTGGGTCTGAAAATGCTGCCCTGGGAATGTGACAGTCATCATCACTTCACAGACGGTTTGGATCTTCCTGGTACATACTCCAGGCCACCGTGACCCCAGTTTAAAAATGCATCCTGCCAGTGAAAGCTTGCCAGACGCATCTGAGTAGGGCTGTTATTTCAAGCCACTTCAGTCACTGCCTGCTGCAAATGAGTGTAACTTGCATGTGGCATGTTTTTCCACCTTCTGTATCAGCTTAAATAATCTGCCCAAAGGCAGTTGGTCTATGAAATGGCTGAGCCCTGGATTACTCCTTATCCACTCTGAGTTCCCCAAGGGAAGTACAAAGTGTATATTTTCTGGAAGTAAAGTTTATTATGTTGTTTGAAAATGTTGCTCTGAGCAACAGATGTTATTTTTGGAGCCCGTGCAACTTTATTTTAGAAAAAAAAAGTCTTGGCTGGAGTTAAAAGCTCTCTGGCTGTAAGTGATTGGTATACAGGCTCCCAGTCTGCTTTCTTTAGTTGTGCCATGACCGCTTGCAGGCAGAGGCAGCAAGTAGTCTACTGGTTTCCACCGGTTTCCAGACTTAGAGTGGTCACCACCCTGCTGTGACTAATGCACCAGGGACTCAGAGATGCTCCTAGACGCTGCTCCTTGCCGTAACTTTCACTTTGAAGAACCGCAAGGAAAATGACAGAGAATCCGTTGGTGTCCTCAGAATCAGTTTGGATTCGGTACAGTTCGTTCCTCTTCATTTGGCTGTGAAGAACAGCAGTTTGGAGCCTCAAAGGGAGAGTGTGTGAGCCCCTGTGCCAAGAGGATTATTCACAATTTCCTCTTACGTGAAAATTCTCAGAGTGGCACTCTGGCTTAATGAAGCCAGCACTCCTGGAAACCTTCAATAAGACATCTTTGGATTGTCTCCAGGGGACAAAGGTCAAGCTTCCAATGGAAACCTGACTTCATTTTTGCTTCATTCGCCTAGACCTTTGACTCTTTCATGTTAGGCATCACTCTCTTGTGGGTGGCTCATTACCGTGAGAAAGAAAAGGAAGCATGAACAGTTGGAGATCAAGTGAGGTCCATGCCCAGGGAAGTGACAGTGGCCCTTCTAGTCCAGGACTAGGTCTAGAGTACAGGGCAGGGTGGTGCTGGTGGCTTCTGCTGTTGACTGAGAGCCAGCCTGTGAGTAAACAAGAAGTCTAGGGACACTTGCCGCTCGGATAGTGGGCTCCTATTAGGTGGCTGCCCTGAGGACCCAATGGTCTGTTGTGGATTCCTATTTCCTCTCCAAGGAGAAGGTTCAGTTCCTGCTGCTGGGTTAAGCACGTCAGTGAGCTTCACAGACTGCTGTGGGTGCTGGCAAGCAGAACCTTATACATAAGCCCCCATGGCGAGCACAACGGACAGTCTGGACACCTGGGCTGTGGCAGAGACTCAAAAGTGTGGTGACCACATTTTGAGCTTTGAGCTTACTTTCAAAAGGAGGGGAGAGGGCCATGGATGAATCCACGCTCAAGGAACAGTGGTGGAGCCATTCTCGTGACCCTTTTTGGAATCACATTTGGATCATAGATCTACAGGTCCTTTAGGGTCAGACCTGACTGACTAAGTGTGCCACGGGCTGGCAAACAGCCGAGCAAGTCCCTGCTTGGTTCCCAGCCTTGCAGCGTCATCCCTAGAGTCCTCCTTCCAAGTGTGCTAGCTGGGTAAGAGGCAGACTGTGAGAGGCTGAGGGATGACAGAAAGGAAGGAGAACCAGATGTTTCTCTTGATGCTTCCTGCAGTGGTTCCTGCAGCATCTGCATCTTGGCTAATTCTCTTATAAAATTAAAAAAAAAAAAATCTCTGCCTCATGTGTGAATTCCTCTGACCCCCGATTTTGGGAAAGTTCCTCTGGCTACCCCACCCCCTCACACCGTCTTCCCACTTGTCATGCATCAACCCCCTTCCGCTCTTGACTTCATGTGATGGTTGATCGTCACTGCCAACTTTATTGAATTTAAAAACCACCTAGGACATCCGTGAGGTGCTCTTGTAGATGATTTTGTGCTAGGGCGTTTCCCCAAATGGCTAACCGAGAGAAAGACTCGTGGTGAATGCGGGCAGCACCATCCAGCCGGCAGGAGGTCTGGACAGAACAGGGCGGGGCTAGTCACCTGAATCCCAGCATTCCCCCCAGCCTCACTTCCTGTCACCATGATGTGAGCAGCCTCGTCTGCCGCATTCCCGCTGTCAGCGATGACGGAACCCTGAGAAATCAAGAGCCAAAGCAAAAATTTCCTTCCTTATGGAAATTTCCTGTTAAGTATTTTGTCACAGCACTGAGGAAAATGACTCGGGGAACCTCCCAATCAGGGGCTGGGCCCTCAGGTCTTCCCTTACTTTAGATAATAATGTCCCTTTATCAAGTGGCCTCTATTTGGAAGACCCAGAGCCATTACCCTTTCCTGGAAGATCTCAACTGCAGGAGATGTCATCCGCTAAATTACTTCTTTTCTTCTAACAGACATTTGTGCCTCATCCCTTCCTCAAAATATTCCTCCTTCTCACCCCTTTGTTTTCTTCGCACTCCTGCTGAATTTCACTTCTTTGGGGGCATTTTGCCTTTCCACTCAAATCCCTATTTTCATCTGAAAGTTAACAGGCACCGTTTGATGTATTGTTCAGGATGCATGATTCGAAGTCACGGAATGAAATTAAAAGTCTTAATTGGCATTCTTTCCTCTTCCCTGCTGTCTGAGTCATCTACTTTTCCTAGTGTTCCTTCTCTCTCTCTCTTTGACTCTCAGGCCACCTGCTGGGGGTGACCTGCCTGGCTTTTATGTGCTGCTTCTGATACTATTGGCTTGAAGCCACGGAGACAGCTCATGATCCCTGCCTTATTCTCAATCATTTTGACAAAAGGCAGAAATGGGGCCTCATTAGCAAGAGCAAACAATGCGTCCATCTGGCCAACCAAGTTTCTCAATTCTTAGCACAGCTGTTGTCTTACCGATGCTTTAAAGTTGTTACTAACAGGGGAATGCAAGGTAAGACACCAAGGTCTGATGTATCATTGTCAGGAGGTCCAGGCTCTTCATCAACTGTGTGCTGAGAGGCAGGGGACCACTTTCAAAATAAGAGCTGGGGAGATAATCTCTAAGAGTCCATGAACAGAAACTGTAACTGTAAGGAAAATATGGTATATGGTTTTTAAAAAACAATTTCTTGGTGATTTATTTATTTATTTATTTATTTATTTATTTATTTGTCCTTGAGAACAAAAGAGATGTTCAGGAGCCCTGGAAAACACATGTTCTCTGCTCCTTGTCTCACCGAAATACTCCCATCTATGTCACTCTTCCTGTTCTCACCCATGGAGAGGTAAAGTAGGTACTGCCGATTCTCTCTCACAGGTAATGTGCTTGAGATGGAAGGATTAGCATAGCTAAGATCACACACACCTTCTATTATGTTATTTTTTTTGGTTTCCATTAAGCATGGAGCCCCTATAAAAGTTCCCAATGCGTGGACTTGAAAAAGCCATGTTTCCATGGAATCTGCACTGGCCTTCCTTCCTCAAGCCCTGCCCACTTAATCTCTGATGTCAGCTGGTTGGCACCTAGACCGGTTACTACAGCCAGTGAAAGAGCTTTGACCCTATCATCAGCAAAAATCACAGTCTAACACTACTCCTGTGTTTGCTGAATATGCATCAAGAAAAGGGTTTAAAATAAATGACCAAACTCTGATTTAGAGAGAGACGAACACACACTAACACACACACACACACACACACACACGCACGCACGCACGCACGCACGCACGCACGCACGCACGCGCACACACACACACACACACACAGTGTACTGACCAGTTACACGGAACCGTACAAACCATTACACTGAAATACACCTGCAGTCTTGTACCAAACCAAGTTGGCTGTAGATGGTATGTGGTTTGGTTGATCTTTTTCCTCTTCTGTTCTCCAACATTTGCAATGATCCCTGAGGCCATCATTAAGATGCCATCAGCAATGGGTCAGGGGGGTGGCTGATGAGGATCCAGACATTTGCCAAGCATCCTAGCATCTCTCCTAGACCCTATGGGGAAGTTTTAGAGTTAGGGGATCATAATATTTTCAACACACCTTCAAATGGTACAGAAAAGTGTAAATAGTATAGAAAGTCCGTGTGTGCAAATGCATGTATTTCATATCATCTGTCTAAATTTGTGCACATGTACACATATATGTATGGATAATTGTTATCTGTGTGGCCAGTATATAGCCATACAGCTATAAGAAATAAAATAGTAGATAGATGTTGAAACAAATGGAACAAATGTAACATTTAGACAAACAGAATATGAGAATCGTCTGTTCTCTTCTCATAGACTTGCTTGAGAGTACATCAGAAAAAGAAACAGAAAATGCTGGAAATCAAAATGGCCATGTGTTCCATCTCAGTGCAAAGGGAAAGAAATGCTCTATTTCCTGAAGTGACCAGCTGGAATTCCATTTCCTGGTCCTTCATTACCTTTGTGCATTTTTAGAGCTAAAATTCTATTTCACTTTTTTCTTTATTTCATGTTTGCTATCGTGTCGCTTCAGGGACGGGGAGACATTGGCAAGTTTTAGGAGCACATCCTCAGGAAACGGGGAGATGGTCGTTTCCAAAAATGGCCATGAATTCCACCCTTCAAGCTGGTCTCACATAGTGGGAATTTGTTTGAAAATGACTTGCTTCTCAGGCTTCTTGCATATCCCATGTGACATTTTAGCATGGAAACACTCAGGGTGGGTGGATTGTAAAATATTTCCCCAAATTACAAAATATTTGAAAGCTGATACCAGACTTACCCTCTTATCTGTTGATTGCAGATAGTTGGGAGCTATTTTGGTACGCCTGTGGGTGCAGTCTGAGTAGTGTCCACTCCCTGGGCCTTCTTAAACAGAAGAGTCCTGGAGTACAGAGTGGGGGACACAGCCGACCCATGAGCAGATCATCTAGAAGCTCCAGAAAAGAAGCTGATGGGAAGACAGGCCAGAGAAGTTTGACCCCTCCTCCCAAATGGGCTGTGGATTATTTCCAGCACTTTGCAAAGTCTAACACCTCTTCAAGTGTTATCTGGCTTAATCCCCTTAAAAGCTCCATGAGATAAATACTATTTTTATGCACATTTTGTGGCTCAGATACCTGAAGCTTAGGGAGGCAGCTTGCCACATGTGTGTGGTGGTTACCAAGCTTGGGCTGCCCTCTACCTTATGACAAGTCCATCTCTCCACCCGGCTTCTCTCTCCTGGGGACTCAAGAGGCAACAGCTGAAACACACCCTGCATGCCCAGTTTGTTGTATACCCTAGTTTAGAAATAAAAAAGCCAATAGCAGCCCATACTTTTCTGAACCCACTGATACCTTTACCAGGCTGCAGGGCCATCATGTTTGACTCTCATGGTCTCTTCTTTCTGAAGCTGCTGAGATGAGACCTCCAGTGAACTCTGACTGCAAAATTGGTACTCAGTGGATGCAACTGAAAGAGCTGGTGTGGGATCCATGAGAAGCTAGATGAGTGTGGTGGTTTGTGAAGACGGGGTTTCTGTCCCACCTGGTCCCACAGCCACTTAGCCCCAAATAAACAAACAGAGACCTATAATAATTATAAAGTGTCTGATGGCTCAGGCTTCTTATTAGCTAGCTCTCTCTTAATTATTAACCCATTTCTATTAAACTGTGTATCTCCATGTGGTTTTGGTTTTTCGGAGAATGCTCTAGCATGTTACTTTTTCAGCCACTACATGGCATTACCCAGGCAGTGCCTCTCTGCCTTCCTCTCCCCAGAATTCTCCTGGTCTGGTAACCCTGCCTACACCTCCTGCCTGGCTACTGAACAATCAGTGTTTTATTCAACAACCAACAAGCAAAACATATATATATATATATATATATATATATATATATATATGGACAGCCCCCATCAGGTTTTAATGTAATTGGCCCCCATAAACTCATAGAGAGTGGCACTGTTAGGAGGTGTGGCCTTGTTTAAGTAGGTGTGGCCTTGTTGGAAGAAGTGTGTCATGTGGGGGCGGGCTTTGAGGTTTCTTTTGCTCAAGCTTCTCTCTCAGTGTAACATAGTCCACTTCCTGTTGCCTTCTGATCAAGATATAGCCAGCACCGTGTCTGCCTGCATGCCACCATGCTCTCCCACCATGATGACAATGGACTGAACCTCTGAACTGTAAGCTGCCAACACATCTAAATGTTTTCCTTTATAAGAGATGCTAGAAGCTGGGCAGTGGTGGTGCACGCCTTTAATCCCAGCACTCGGGAGGCAGAGGCAGGTGGATCTCTGTGAGTTTTGAGATCAGCCTGGTCTACAAGAGCTAGTTCCAGGACAACCTCCAAAGCCACAGAGAAACCCTGTCTCGAAAACACTCACCCAAACAAAAGAGTTTCTAGAATCATGGTGTCTCTTCACAGCAATAGAAACCCTGGGTAAAACAACAAGGAAAGACAAAGCTCTTCAGTGGGTTCTGAATCTGAAGTCTTGATTTACTCAGGAGCCCGTGGACAGTTTCTAAGGGAGCATGCTCTGTTCCTGCTAACCTCTCATGACTTATAGTGTGCTCTGCACTGTGGATGCTGAAAATCATTCCAGTGTTGTTAGCAAACCTGTGACTTTGTCGCCAAGAAAAATCTATTAATTTCAATCATAACTGATGCTACCTTAAAATGTCACTTATACTTCCCTTGAAGATAAAATTAATGGTAGCTGTTAAATTCAAACCTAGATTTCCATTTAAGAAGCTAATAAAGACACAATTGCTAAGTTGCATTTTAAAATTATTTTTACCATTATGTCAGTTTATTACCATTAAACAATGGATGTAATAGTGATATTTCAACATAGCTAGTGCTGTCTGTAATTATACATAATATATCCTGTAAAATATTATTATTATAATATAAAATATTATTATGGTATTTCAACATACTGGTTTATTTGTAATTATGCATGTCACACATATTATAAAATATTACTGGGAATATGAGTCACAGGCTCTGTAAAAATGACCCACAGCACAAAAG
Organism: Cricetulus griseus; assembly: GCF_003668045.3. Classification (NCBI taxonomy): domain Eukaryota; kingdom Metazoa; phylum Chordata; class Mammalia; order Rodentia; family Cricetidae; genus Cricetulus; species Cricetulus griseus. The sequence goes on from NC_048601.1 coordinate 11,903,479, forward strand.
TAGTTGAGGATTCTATAGCAAAGACCACATTGTTTTTTTTTTGTTTGTTTTTTTGTTTTTTGTTTTTTTGTGAGGGGTGGACATTCTGGCTTAACACAAGCTGCTTCAAGAGCCCCCTGAGAGCTCTATAGTACAAAACATTTGAAATCCCAGATGAAGGTAGCAGATAGATAATGATCACACATCCAGGTATTTCCCAGCCACAAGAAGGAAGACACCATCACAGTGCCCACCTCCTTCTGGGTCCCAGTTTCTTCCCACCCCCAGTGCCTCCTCTCCTGCCTACTCAGTTTTAATGCAGGTATGTCTTCTGAAGCCCAATGAGATCCAGTGTTGTGGAAGCCGGGCCTGTGTTAGCAGGCCCAGTGGGTGGATGGAAGCCAAGACTTTTGTGACTCTCTCTGCCCTAGTTTTCCTGTGGAAACAGCTCAGGAGGCCTTTGCTGGAGGGTTGATCCACCAAGTTTATCTACTCACTTTACTGGAGACTCATGTCCTTCTGTGTGACGTTTTCTCCAATTTCACCGGTTGTAATCATTTATTGTGCAACAGGCAGAGTTTGGTCGAATCTCCACAGGTTGCTCCAGGTGTATGTATATTTTTTCTGATAGCTCTGACACATTATAAATACTTACTGGGAGCGGAGAGACCACAAGCTGCACAGATGGTGTTTATAAACACAACTTCCAAGGATCGTTGGGGTAACTGCTAACTGTTGTTTACACTGTCTGACAGGGGACCGATGAACTGCCCCATGTTCAAAGGAGCAGAAGCCTTTCTGTGCTCTGGAACCACCAGTAAATGACCGTGACAGCTGTTTGTAATTCCCCTGTGGTGGTTTTTTTTTTTTTCTTTTTTTCCCTTTTGACCAAATTATTAACTAGGCTACAGAGCTATTTGACCAAAAGACATCGCTGAACTCTGAATCTTTTCTGATGATCAGGTTCCCCTTCATTCTACTTTGATTTATGTTCAAAGCAAAATGTACTTGGCTTCATAATGGACTGTGTGAGTGTTTATAACAGATTCTCCGTCCTGGTTGCTTTGGTCTGGCAAAATTTGGAACTGGCCTCACATAGATGGCCACATGGAGTGGACCAGGTGGTCGGGTACAAAGGCAGTCTGGGCAAAGCTGCTGTTCTCCTTGGAGTGCCAAGGAGACATGGTGACCAAATTGCAACCTCAAAGACACATATTAAGAAGAGAATCTGCATGTAGTCCTAGCACAGCCATCACAAAGAACCATGAGCTAGGTAGCTTAAAAAATCAGAAATGTATCCCCCTGTAGAGCTGGAGGCAAGACTTCCAGAATCAGGTGCCAGCACTTGTTTTCTTCCAGAGATGAAGGGAGAATCTGTGCTATGTTTCTTTGCTGGCTTCTGATAACCCTGAGTGCACCCTGGCTTTGGGCTTTTAGATGGTATTCCACCCATGCCTATCTTATTAATTTCTTCCATTTGTCCATTTTTGCATATGTTCATACATGCACATTGCATAGGCACATTGTGCATGAGCCTGGAGGCCAGAAGAGCCACTGGGCATCTTTTCTACCACCCCCTTCCGGTTCTTTGGAGGAAGGGTCTATTCTTGAACTTGGGGTGCACATTTTTGTCCTCAGCTCTGCTGGCAACCAGTAAACCCAGCTATCCTATGTCCACCTCTTGAAACTGGTGTTATGAGCATGCACAGGGCACCCAGGGTGTTTACAAAGATGCTTCGTCAAAACTCCGGTCCTCATGATGCCGTAGCAAGTGCCCTGAAGTCCTGAGCCACCATTCTAGCCTTCTGTTTATGTCTTAGCATCGTCTCTTCTGTATGCTTCTGTTCCTCTGACCGAATTCCCCCTTTGGAAGAGCACAGTCGTAATTGATAACAGCCCACAAAGCCATCTTAACTCGGTCGAGTCTGCAAAGGTTCTGTTTCTAGATAAGGTTACATTCATGGGGGTGAAGACTACGCTGGGGAGGATACAATCCAACCTGGAACATTATCCACCTTGAAAAATTCCCAAAGATTTTTGTAGCTGGGAGTGGAGTATGTAGGCTCAAATAGTTTTGCATTTAGTGAATATTTTATTCTAGATGCCTTATCTTGGTAAGGAGATTCTGAAAGTATCAAATTATAGACCTCTTTTTCTCCCATAAATTATAAATGTCCTTTAATCCCACATATTCCAGGGACTGTTTTTTTTTTTTTGCTAGTTCTTCCTAGAACTTGTTGGCATTTTTCTGAATGCTATTGTTTCCCTTTCTTTTGTAAACTTTAGAATCTCTCTTGCTCTTTAAACACATGTCTGAAGATCAGGATAAAGAGTCTCTTTTGTGAGCAAAGTATGTATCTCTGGCCCTGTTGTAAGGGAAATTTAATGAAGAACATTCATTTGAAAAAAGCAAAGCTCACACTCCAGATGAACAGAGCTCACACTCCAGGGGAACAGAGCTCACACTCCAGGGGAACAGAGCTCACACTCCAGGGAAACAGAGCTCACACTCCAGGGGAACAAAGCTCACACTCCAGGGGAACAGAGCTCACACTCCAGATGAACAGAGCTCACACTCCAGGGGAAACAGAGCTCACACTCCAGAGGAACAGAGCTCACACTCCAGGGGAAACAGAGTTCACACTCCAGGGTAACAGAGCTCACACTCCAGGGGAACAGAGCTCACACTCCAGGTTCCTACTTGACACTTGCCAGAGCAGCAGCCTTCACAGTGGTTGGCTGTGTTGTTTATAAACAGCAGATAATTTTAAAATTCAAGATGAACACATATCATGGTGCCCCCTTCCTTCAAGGAAACCCTGGGTGACCCCAAGACTGCAGAGTGGCTGAGAAAACACTGACCTAGAAAATAAATGTGTAACACGTCACATTTCTCCCATTCCTTAAGCTGTGGTGTTAATTTTCATTCTTAATCTATCTGCTAAGTGTAAATCTATGAATCACTGAACTTCGTCCCTCCTACACCATAAATATTAAGACTTACAAAGAGGTTGAGTCCACACGTGATGAGCAAATACTTTCCTGTGGTTATTCACTCACAAGGGAGGGGGCATTTTTCTAAGCACCAGCAGAAACTTCAATGTCATTAAAAAAGCAGTATTACTTTCAAAGGAAAGTTATACTAATAAAAGAATCTTTTTTTTCAGATAATAATGTAATTACATTAGGCTTTCATACCTAAAAGCATGCAAACTAGATCTGGATCTAATAATAATAATAAAAAAAAAACAGCTCTGTTAAACTTCAATACTATGTGAAGGCAATTAAAACAAATGTTTGATTCTGGCAGATGTCTGTTCCTAGCAACAGGGAACCATGCAGCAGAAATCCCACCTGAATTGGCTTCCTCAGGTCAAGTCATCACACTGCATCTAAGGCACATCGGAACTTGGGCACAGTGCCACAGAAGGGACGGAACACATGTCCTCTGTCCTTCCCCAGCAGCCTCTTCTTTGTCCGACCTAGACCAAGGAGCATGGAATAGTAGTCTGCCATCTCCATGAGGTGCCTACGCTGTCCAAAGCAGGGGCCTCTGTTTCGTTTCTCTCTGGGCGTTTGAAGTTGGAGGGGAGGGTACCCTGTGCACAGTAACTTCAGAAGATAGCCCGCATGCCTTGGTAGAGGGGGCAGAAATGCCAGTCAGTGTCTGAGGTGGGTGCACCCATATGTTTAAAAGCATCCACGTCCTCTTGGGACGGAGGTACGAAAGGAAAGGCTTCTTAGCCATGTGATTTCAACATCATTGCATCTTTGCTAACAGTTTTCCGCTCCCCTTTCTGCCCACCCTAGGGTGCCAGCCTCTGTGCTTTCAGTCAGAGGGACTATCATTTGCCGCTATTTCCTGGTGAAACTCGCTGACTTTTTTCAGAATCTCCCTGTTTCCTTTTGTTTATAGAGATTAGGTTGTCTCCCCTTCTTTGGTATACATTGCCAAGACTGTAGCCACTGTTCTCCCAGTGGATAGCAGTGGTAGTTAAAGCGCAAGCCAGTCCCCACCTTCTGTATTTTATAATCCCAGAGTCAAAGCGCAGGCTGAAGATGCTGGTATAGTTCATTTAAACCATCACGGGACAAGTCAGAACTCTGAGATGACACTCAGCATTTATCGCAAAGGCACAGATTTTGCAACCAAATGGTTTCAGCAATTGAAGGGGGACCTACCAAAAAGGGTAACACAGACCCCAATTTCCTGTAAGTGGGGGGAAAGATCTTACCTGACTCATACAGTAAGGACAAGGGCAATAAAGGGGAATTCTGGTAGCACCTCACTTGCTTCCTTTGCACATAAAGGAGGAAAGTGGGGAGGGCTTTCAACACGTCTTCAGACAGCTTCGTGCATTCTGGTGGTGCCCTCTGGTGGATGGATGGAGGGCTCAGCTGACACCCCTTAATTTGGGGGCATTTGTTTCATCTCGGTGTGTATGTCCTTTGCTACCATACAGGACTTGCCCCTGTATCTTCTCATCCCAGGAGTTTTCTGTGATAAGATGGACTACAACAAATGTCCCCGGTTCATGGTCTGTGGGGAACGTCTATGGTAAAGTCAGCCAAGGAGGAGAGCAGGTTTTTACTGTTGCCTCAAAGTAGCCTGGTCGGTGTGGGTGCGATTTGGCTGTTGCGTGCAAGCATCGGCCTCCATTATGTTTTTGTAAATGGTTCAAAGCTGTGGCCTGTGTCTCTGGCAAACTGCTTATGAGGAACAAAGGAGAAATAGGAATGTTTTTCATTTAAGAAGGCATGTGGTTCTTATTGCCTTCCTGAGATTAGGTTTTGTTTCTCGTCCCTTTTATTTTTAAAGTTAGTTTTCCACTGTGAGATGAAGTGATTTTCGTCGGAAATGTTGACAATATAGAGAGAGGGATCAGCTGCAGTAATTCCAAAGCGAGGACTGATTTGGGATGTAGCCAGTGGTGCAGGCTACTTCTTGGAATGTGCCTGGGAATTGAATGGGATGAGCTTGTTTACCTATCTGCAGCACAGCTGCTTCGCCTGATTTAAAGATACATCAACAACATTGCATTTATGCATTTTCTGACTCAAATTTGCAATGGTATGGTTGGAATACTAACTACAGAAGCTACCTAGTCATGTCAAAGCCTTACCTCTTGTCTCCCGGGGAGCATCCTTCAGACCATGGCTAGCCATTTGCCACAATCCCTGCCAGAGCCTGTTCAACTTCTCTGGTTCTTATCACACCAGGATTCGTTTGTGTAACAGTAATCAAATATAGCTTATTTGGTCCCCACCCCATAAAATCATACACAGCCTCCCCACCTAGTATCTGTGACTTCTTGGATGAGCAATGTACGGACTAGGTTCCAGATTATTCCTTTTATGTCAAAAAGAGGTCCTGAGGCCATAGGAGAACATAGAGGAAAGTATGCTGTCATCAGCTAGTGGTGCCTGGCACAGGCACAAATGGGGATGGTGTCGGTCCGCAGGCTCTCGTCAGATGTCACAAATATACTTTTGCATGCATACTTTCTTTCAAGTATTTTGTTTTCTAAATCCGGCCTTTGAGTGCTGCATATTGGAAGCGGAGGCAGGAGGATAGTGAGTTTGGCGGTCGCCCGGGCTAGTAGCAAGACTCTGTCCAAAAATAAGTAAGTACATGAATAAAGAAACAAACACCTCTGCTATTAAAAGACTCTAAAAATGGGCTGGGGTTGTAACTCAGGGATCGTGCAACTGCTTAACATGTAGAGGGGTCTGTGTCAGTACACAGTGATAACATACCAAAACACATAGCTGAAAGTTCCCATGGCTGTTAGGAAACAAGCAGGAGTTAGTGAGATTTCTCAGGAGGCAAATGTTACGATAAATCTTTCTGCCAAAAGCCACCGAGCCCCATCGCCACATGTACGCTTTACGCAAGCTGCCCGCCCGAGTTAGACCCAAATGAATACACAGAAACTTGTATTAGGTTTAAAGCTGCTTGGCCAATGACTAGGATTCTCATCTGTTAGCTCAGTCTTAACTATCATAATCTATATATTTTATAAGACTTATCTTATCGGACGCCTTATTTGCGTCCCTCCTTGCCGGTGGATCACATTGTGCCACTGGAGCAGGAGCGGAGGGGAAAAGAGGGCCCTTCCTGTTTTTCCTTCACTTAAATATGAGTCTCCTTGCTATGTCACTTCCTGCCTGGATCAGCACTTCTCTACTACATTTCCCAGAATCCTCTTTGACTCCTAGTCCCGTCTACTTGCTGTCTCATTGGCCAAATAGTATTTTATTCAACAATCAATAAGATAAACATACACAGTACATTCCCCATCAGGCAAAGACACTTGTCACAGTCCTGACCACCTGAGTTCCATCCCAAGAACCCATGTACAAAAGAGCTGAGTCAGTTCTAGCCGGTTCTTCTCTGCCACAAAAATGCTGTGGTGGGTGTGCCTGTATGAGCACACACACACACACACACACACACACACACACACACACACACTATAATAAAACATCTAAAATAACCAACGAGCAAATAAACAGAGCCCCTTGTCACAGTCGTTATTAGAAGCTAACATTACCAACTAAAAAAGTAACTGTCTATTAAAATGGGCACTGTAGTATACATCACATCTCAGCACTTGGGGGTTAGAAACAAGGGGATCGGGAGTTCAAGGCCAGACTTGTGGTAAAATGAAGGGACGGCTGGGTTTCAGAGTGAGACCCTATTTTGTTAAAAAAACAAAACAAAACAAAAACAAACAAACAAAAAAAACAACTAAAAACTAGAGGAAGGAGATGGCTAATGGCAGATAAAGCTGGCGTCCACAACACTGATGCTCATAACCTCAGGTCTCAATAGACATACTAACACAGGGCTGCCGCTCAGAGCTCACGCCTGCAGACTGCTGTTGCCCATCAGGTCTCACAGGTTGCTGTCCAGTTCTTCATTTTGACCTAGCAGAAATGACCAAAGCATTAGCTTCGGTTTAAAGGAAGTATCTGTTTTTCCCAAGCGGAAGGCAGTTCGGCGGTCGCTCTTCCTGGAGCAGCATAGTAAGACATGAGCTTGTTTAGTTGACCTGAAAATGCATCCAGATCTCAGCTTTCATTCATCTGCTCAGAGTGACGCTCTTCTCGTTTGCTGCTGAGTGACACCAAGCAGTTCCTCTCTCCCTCCCTATCTCCCTCCTTCCCTCCTTTCTGTCCCTCTCTCCCTCTGTCCCTCCTTCTCTCCCTTCCTTCCTTCCTTCCTTCATTTTGGGTTTAGATGTAAGTCTAGAAAGCAGACGTTCCAGGTTCTAGGGTCTCTTTCGGACACATTGTGCGTAGACATGTGGACACTTGTGGGGAAGGGTATCGTTTATTACAGGGGAGACACAGAGGGAGACACCTGAGGCCTGGCTCCAGGAGAGCAACAAGAGACAGAAGGGATGAAGCGAGGCCCCAGTGACTTTTTCTGCATCCTTCACAGAATTCTCACCTCTCCCAAGTCCCTGTGCTGCAGGATTTTCCGGGAGACGCTGCTTTGGCTGAAGGAGGCTGGGGACTGGCGGGGGCTGCCAAGCTGCCAATCCTTCGCCTGCCGCTGTCCTTGTGTCTTTTCTGGAATTTTGCCCTTTACTGTTTCCTGCCTCATTCTGGACCAGTGGACACAACCGTACCTTTAGGCTGTATTTATGTATGTGTTATTTTATTTTGCACTTATGTACTTTGTATGTTTGTGTGTGTGCGCTCATGCCATGGTACACATGTCATCAGAGGTTTACCTATAGATATCATTCTTTCCTACTGTGTGGAGCCTGTGAACGAGCTCCGTTAGCCTTGGGAGCAAGCTCCTTTACTCGGTGACCCACTGCCATCCACAGAATATGGGTATTAAACCCAAATTCCAGTTTTTCTTGTCATTTATTAGTAGAAAGGGGATTTAATCTGTGTCATCACTCTCCTTAAACATAAGCCTTCAGAATCGCAGTGGTTAAAAATAACCCCACTCTCCCTCTCTGTATTTAAATTGCTTCAGCCTGGATTGACTGAAGATTGTTCCTACCTTCTGCCTCATTTGGCTCTTAAAGGTGCAATTTTAATGAGAGAACACTATAAAATGCTCTTTTTTTTCTGAAAACAAGTTTTACAATAGGCATTATGCCCACTATAGACACAGATTCTAATCACTTGGATTCATGATGCTAGAGTGTGGGTCACATAACTCTGTGAACCCAAGCCCAGCAGCCTCTCTGCTCACCAGTGTTTCATTCCAAGTTTACAGAGAGACAATGAAATCTTTCTTTTTTTTTTTTTTCTAAATAATACCCGGCATTAAATGTCACCTGAGCTGAAATAAACATCACCTTAAACCAAAGAAAGAGAGAAGGGGAGAAGGAGGTTGAGGAGGGGAAAAAAGGAGAGGGGAGAGGGATGACGGTGATAGGGAGGGGGAGGGGAGAGAGAGAGAGCAGTTTCAAGTTTCAATAACTTAGTTTTAGAAACTGGACCCAAGATCTTTAAAATGATATGAAAAGGGCAGATTTAAGGGAGATACGGGCTTTCTATTTAAAAATATTTGAAGAAAACCCAAATTAAAAAAAAAAAAACTAAAGCAAAGGGTCACGCATGTAGTGTTCCTAAGGCATTTCCCGTCAAGTTCATCTGTCTGTGATTGGACTGTTTGCCAAAGCTTCGACCAGGTCCTTAGAGTAAACAGGGCCAGGAAGCTGCCTGCTCAGGAATTCAACACCCAGGCTTCACCCCGCTCTTAGCCTGTGAGGCCCAGTCAAATGCAGCCCTTGCTTTGCACTTCAGAGAAAGAGGCCCATTCCACACTGTAAGGTTCTAATGCAATGGGAAGAGTCACACTGGGCCTTGTATACTGGCTTCACAGTAGAACAGTCTGGCCTTCCACTCACGAGACCAGACTTGCTTGATCCTAAAGCAGTGTGACCAGCTGCAGGCTACTAATTCAATCTGGGTGAGCATTGTGACCCTCGCTTTTGAAAGGGAAACAAACATTTGCGTTACCTTGAAAGACAGAGAACGAGGAAAGGATATCATAAAACTTATTACCCCAAGCAAACTGTCTGCAGATAAAACAGTAATTATTTAAATTATCCCAGGAAAATATCAGTCAAATAGCTCCATCTCAGTCAAGCCAGAAATCAAATAAAATGGTGTAATAAGATATAGGACTAGAATACCACAGCTCAGGGTGCCAAGGCCAATGAGTAGAGGCAGGAACTGAGGTTTCTGCCGCCATACTTTCTTCAGTCAGCATTCTTAGAAAACAAAACATCTGCTTTGCATCTCATTTCCAGCCAGCAGACCCTGTAAAGAATGATGGGCTTGGTGAACAAAGGCAGCCAGTCAATGCCCAGTCACATGTCTGACACTTGTAGTGTCTGTGGCCCTCTTGTGATCACTCCGTCCACTCTTCCCTTGTCCTCTGGTCTGGGCTCAGGCTCCTGAATACTTGCTAGTGTCAACCTTGTGCTCCTCCAGGACAAATGGCTGAGGGAGGGGCAAAGTAATATCAAACAACCCATCAACACTCTGTACACCCTTAGCTATTAGCAACATGTACCTGCAAATTCCTTTCTAGAATGTGGAGTAAGCACACATATTTCCTTATAATATAGAGCATGAAAAATGCCCATACCTGTTGTGCCTGTCCCTTACCATAATACATAATATATCTGTCCTAGTTAGAGTTTCTGTTACTATGATAAAGTACCATGACCAAAAACAACTTCCCCTTCCTCATTGCAGCCCTTCACTAAAGGAAGTCAGGGCAGGAACTCAAGGCAGGAAACTGAAGCCAGGATGTAAGAGACACAGAGGCCCTTGTGCTCACAGATAAGCACTAGGGGAACCGAGTGTTAACACATAGGTTGTTTCTTCAAGGGAAGGAATGTATGACCTGTTAAATGCCCAGAAGGCTGGGAGTGGATGTGGTTAATACTTTGAACCTTCAGATGCCAGCATGGCCTCAGGTATTTGCATATCCTTCGGTGGTAGTAGGAATCACAGACATGGATGCAGACCCTGGGTGCTGTAGGGCCGTGGACCCAGATATGGCCCTCGACAGCAGCTTGGGCCCAGACAACACCATGACCCTGGGTGGCAGTCAGGCTGGCATGGCCCTACAGTGGCATATCATCACTTGGACCCCAACATGACCACGGGTGGCCTTTGGTGGCAACACTGGCCATGGACATCAACACAGACCCCAGCCTAGGTAGGACCATGGACCCAGACATGGCCCTAGGCTGCATGCGGCTTAGGCTAGAATGATACCTTGGTCCTGGGTGGTAGCACAAGGCACTCAGATCTACATGGCTGTGGCAGCAGAATGGCCCTTGGACACCAACATGGCTCCCTTATGCAGTTCCCCTCCTATTCCAGGCAGGTGGCTCAGTCTAAGGGAGGAACACAAGACACCATCACCGTTTCTCTCTGACTGTGCTTCCTTCCTGGTCTAGCGTGTTTATCCCAGGCCTCCAAGTATGAAGGGTCCAGACACAGAGAGGGCACAGAGGTCTCACTAGAATCTGGCTGTCAGTGCACCTGATACTTTCTCTTCCCTTTCATATTTGAGCTCGGGGTGCAGAAGTCAAGGTCTCATGTCAAGAGGAAAGAGAAAAGTGGAGGAAAAGCTACAGAACTCTTTAGTTGAAAAGGTCTCACCTCCCTTCTGTAACCTCCACTCATTTTATTCTAGTCTTGTTTCCACGGCAGTGGGCACTTATCCTGTATTTGGTACCAGTGAATAATAGCTAGAGAGATCATTAGGTTTGGATGGATTCAGTCTTATGGTTGAATAAGATAATTGGCAATGCATGTTTAAAATGAGAACTGACTATTGTAATTTAAGAAAAGCAGTGCACGAAAGACTCCACGAGACAGGGTTCAAGCAGAGTTTTTTTTTTTTTATTTTTATTAGGGAAAGGGATCCTAAAAAGGAGAAAGGGGAGCGGGGAAACCAGCCTCGAGAATGAGAGCAACAGGAAAGAGGAAAGGGGAGAGATAAGGAAGAGGGGGGAACAGACAGAGAGAGAGAGAGAGAGAGAGAGAGAGAGAGAGAGAGAGAGAGAGAGAGAGAGAGAGAAAGAGAGAGAGAGAGATGTGAGTGGGCAGTACCCTTTAAAAAGGGGACATAGCGAATGTGCACAGGTTGTGCTCTTAGTGGCTGCAGCTGAGGGCGTATCCTGTCAGAACTCCAAGGCCAGGACAGTCCAGATACCTGAATACTAACAACTGTGATTGAAGAACAATTTGATAACGGTTTGAGGCTGAAGTCCACTGACAATTTAGCCTCTACATTTCCCAAGTTCACTCCAATGAAGCTGTTATCCATACCAATCCATTGCCAGTGACCTCACACACTGGACCCAATTCTGAGCCCTAGTGTTATCTGCAGTACGACAAAAGGGTGTTGAATCTGTTCTCTGTAGAGAATGATCATCCAGCAGCTTCCAGGAGTCTAGACTCCTGGTTTTCTTCTTGCTTCACCTTCCCAGCCACCCCTGCTAGTTACCCCCTCATTAAAAGTGTACCATTGGCACACAGTATAGGATGTTTCTCCATCCTGCTTTCCTAGTGACCTCATCCAACCATGAGGTTTTCAATATCGTGATTATACTAACAAATATCAAGCATGTATGTATCTTAGGTATCTATCTACAACACCAGGCTTTTTTCTTTTTCAATTTGGTGTATATTTGCTGTACATAGCACTCAGCTCCATGAGGACATTTTCATGAAATATATAACGTACTTTAATCCTATCCTGTTATGCTCTGACCCTCACTATCCTTTCCCCCTCACTAGCTGCTTTATCCTGCTTAGAAAATTTCATTTCTACCTTCATGTCGTATGTTCGTGAGTTTATGTCTCTGTATAAAATCTAGGGTCCAAAATAAGAAAAAACTTTGCCTCTTAGAGACTGGATTAATCCACTTAATGTGATAATCCCCAAAGATGACATCATTTATTTTTGTCTTTACAAAGGATTAAAACTGTATGGTGTGGATATTCCACACCGTTTTCTGCCATCCCAGCCATAGGCACACCTAGGTTGTTTCCATAGCTTGGTGTTGAACTGGATCCCACAGTAGATCTAATTTGGTTTCCTTGGGAAACTGACATGGATTTCCACAGTGGCGAACTAGTTTACATCCCCAGGAGCAGGGTGGAGGAGTCCCCTGTCTCAGTGTCTTCTCCAGCACTTGGTGTTACTCTTTTTTGTAATGGTTGCCATTCTGGCTGGAGCAGATGGAATCGCCATACATCGTTCCTCTGATAACTAATGATCTAATTCCAGACTCTGAATCCTTTTGCCCCTGCATCTCTATTGCTCTTCTAAAAGATGCTGCCATCTTGTAAAGATTTTCCCTACACTGACTTCTCATTTCCACCCACACCTTTTCTCTACTTCAGGGCCAGGATTTCATTCTCCTACTTCCTTCCCTCATAAAACTGTTCCCCACTCTTCCCTTACTCTCCGTGACTGGTCCTAAACTATCTGCTCATTTCCCACCCATGGCTGTTCCCTGGTCCATGCGGCATTCCAGTTGTCATAGTAACCTTCCAACCCTTCCTCCTCCACTTCCTTGCTCTCGCTGTCGTCGGTTGTCTGAGACCCACAGGAAAATCAAATCCTTCCTTATAATGACCAGATGCTTCCCACCATCAAGTCAAAATGTTTTCATTCATCTGCGAATTCTCTGTGGTCTCACAGCCTCTGCCTGGTCGCCTTCATCTCCTCCTACCTTTCCCTTTGTTCTCGCTCCATTTTCGGTGTTGCTGGCTGAGTCTCTTCCTTACACACACCAAGTGCATTTGTGTATTGGGGACTTGGCACACAAGCTGCCTTCTGCTTTGTATATTCTTCGTTCTTCTCCCAGATATGTAGATAGTTCAGTTCACTGCCTGCCTTTAGTCGCTGTCAAGGCACCTTCTCCGCAAAGCCTTTTGCAGCCACTCCCCCTCCCATAATGCATTGCTGCAAGTCTCCCTGCTCCTCTTCCTTTTCCTTTTCTGCACTTGTCACCATGAAACAAGTTAAAGCTTATGTTCTGATTTAATCTGCGTTTTCCTGAATTCTAAGGATCGTGAAACACCTGGGGTGGACCTTTTGTCTGTTGACACTTCTAGGACCCAACACAGCCTGGTGTATGACAGTTGCTTGAGAAATGAATGAATGAGTGAATGAATGAATGAATGAATGAATGAATGAATAAGCAAAATAGACTCAGGGCCAGTAGAATTCCTCAGCAACGTCCCGGTGCCATACACTCAATTGTTACGTGTAAGACTGTGTTACATATTGAATGAATGGATACAATGGGTTAAATATGTGAGCAGTTATCTTGGACTGAACAGAACACATGCACACATACACAGAGTACCTCATTTATATTTTCTGTAGGGTTTTTTTTTTTTGTCTTTGTTTTGACTTTTTTTAAAATAGAAAGGACCCATTCACTTTCATGGAATTAGTCTTTACTGTGTTTAAACACAGCCTTGGTATGCCTACCCGGCAAGAGGATTTGTGTTAGTTGCCATTGGCAGCTCATGTATACACCCCAGCACAGTCTGAGCTGGTGCTTACATGAGGAAAAAGGTCCCATGGTACTCTCCTGTGTGTAAACATTCTCCCTCAGTGCAATTTGTTTTCCTGCCTCATAGTATAAAAAGAGTGTTTAGGACAGTCAAAAGAAAAGCTGGGGAAATAAATATAAATATAAACTCCAATGGATTGTGAAGGTGACTTAACTACCTTTAAAAGAATCTGATGAGCTGGGTGTTGGTGGCGCACGCCTTTAATCCCTGCACTCGGGAGGCAGAGGCAGAGGCAGAGGCAGAGGCAGAGGCAGGCAGAGGCAGAGGCAGAGGCAGAGGCAGAGGCAGAGGCAGGTGGATCTCTGTGAGTTCAAGGCCAGCCTGGACTCCAGAGTGAGTGCCAGGATAGGCTCCAAAGCTACACAGAGAAACCCTGTCTTGAAAAAAAAAAAAAAAAAAAAAAAAAAAAAAAAAAAAAAAAAAAGAATCTGATGAGAGAGATCAATGTTACATATTTATTTTCGCTCTCATTTCTCTCTCCCTTGAGATCCCAAATGGTCTTATTATTCAGAGAAATGCTAAGGAAAACAGATGCAAAATAACTCAGAGACTAATTGACAAATCATCACCAACTAACTAGATTGATATTTGCACCACACCACATGAGTCTCATCAGCCGCATATCTGTGTTAGGATCCCATAAATGATTGATTGATATTTGCATCACACCACATGAGTTTCATTAGCAACATATCTTTGTTTGGATCCCATAAATGAACACAACAGTGGCTTGATTCATTTCAACATTCCATTATAGGGGAATGGTAGGAGGGAAACAGACGAGGCACAGTTTTAAATCTTACAAAATACTCCAGAGAATCCACAGGAAACACACCCTTTGAAGATCGGGCTCTAGCTGTTAAATCCTGGAGATTTACCCTTGAATAGATCTGCTCTCTGAGTTGCTAGAAGGAGAATCTTTAGTGTTATTTGTGTTGAAAAGAAAACGAGACTAAGCATGTGACTGTGAAGTGGAGCTTCCAGTTTGAACAAAACAACAGTCTGGTTGTAAGGGCAAAAGGCAACACACATTAACAAAATTTTAAAAGAAGACGTGTGTTTTAGGTTAAAACTTTGGAGAAGATGCAGAAGAAAGCATGAAATCTTTTGTGTTTTTTATTCTTTGAATGATCTTTTATGACCCTTGTTCAAACCATGATAGTAACAATGTGTACCATTGAAACAGTGACAAGGGCCAATGACAGGCTACGCTTGAGGAATTGCTTCTGGCACAGAAGCTGACCGAGGTGTGCTGTATATTTATTGCAAGCTCTAAGAAAATCACTCCCTTTTTAAAAGTGTAGTAGACATGCCAAAAGAGACTCAAAAATGTTTAAATAGGCCTTTACTTTTATGTGCATTGGTGTGAGGGTGTCAGATCCCCTGGAACTGGAATTATAGACAGTTGTGAGCTGCCATGGGGATGCTGAGAATTGAACCCAGGTCCTCTGGAAGAGCAGACACTACTCTTAACCACTGAGCCATCTCTCCAGCCCTGAGAATCAAAGTTAGAAAGGGGCAAAATGTTCAGGTAAACCAAAGACTCCAGGAAAAGGGGGAAGGAGACATGTACAGGAGAACGAAACAGACAGATTACACATGGACACTGCAGGAGTGAACGAGTGTGGATCTGAGCGGGACGAGCCATCCAGGGAGGTTGTCCTTGGTAGCACAAGCACACCCTGGCTATAAATAATGCTGCTTGGACTGATCTTCAACTAGCAGCAATCCTCCTGCCTCAGATTCCCAAGTGCTAGGATTACAGGTTTTAGCCATTTTGCCTTACTTAGATAATGCGATATCCTATTGATGAAAAGGCTATAGACATAAGAGTGCTGTCAGCCACAATCTTAGAACTGTAAAATGGTGCAGACACATTGGAGAACACTGGGTAATTTCTTACAAGACTAAAGGTATAGTCTCACCATAATCCACCAACTGTGCTCTTGAATATTTATCCAACGGTTATGATGCTGTCTCTCTATATGATACTTGTATGTATGCGAAATCCCTTTACTGAGCTGTATCTGCCCCCAAATGGGATCAATTAAGTTATTCATCAAATAGTGGCTGGTTTGAAAGGCCTAGGTACTCATAGACTGGAGTATCCAGCAACAGAAAGATGTAAGCTATTGAGCCACACAGTGAGATGGACGAACCCCCAGCGTTGCTGCAGAGTGTCAGAGTTAGTCTGATAAAGCCACCTATGACTATTTCTAAGTCTGATTCTGCACAGCTGCTGAAGGTGGAGGGAAGCGAGGCACCAATCTGTCTTAACTTTGTTGTCCTTAATGTGGTGCTGGGGACATTTTAGTCTCACCTGCCCCACCCAGTTCACTTTGGTGGTGAAACAGCAACCACATAAATTAAAAACATGACCTTTCAGCTCTATGTTTATGATGCTTCTATTTACTTTTATAATTTTAATTGCCATATATTCAGTGTACATGGAATGGACTTTGTGGCATTTTTTGCAAACACATGATATATTTTTGAGCTTACTGTGGTTTGTCTTACAAGCTCCTCATGGGTGGTTCTCTAGCCCAGTTGCCCACAGTTTCTCTACGTACACTCTTAGATTTGTGAGCAAGCCCTAGATACCTTTGGATCCAATTTTTTAATGGAGCTCTGAAGACAGCTTCAGGATCGGGTTGAAGCTCACGGAAGACTCCTGCTGCCTACAGTTATACCTCATCACTAGTTGTAATCATTTAAACCACTAAATGCCACATAGACAAGAAGCAAGACCAGAGTGGAGCAAAGGACTTCTTTGGCCAGAACCCTATGAGGTCCATGGGCTTTTCCATGACCGGTGTCCCCAAGAGCATCATGCCAGTGTCTCCTCATCTTCCTTGGGACACTTAGTCCTTCAGAATCTCTTTTATGCCCACAATAAAATCCAAATGTTTCCAGCTGTCAAGTTCTACTGCTATGTAGCTATAGACACAAGGAGGAAAAGAAATAGACATGAATACCACATGTGTTTCCTTTTCCAGCAAAAAGTATAAATTATAAACACAATTTTTATTTAAATCCTTTGATAACATAAAAATGCTTAATTCCGTGC
Organism: Cricetulus griseus; assembly: GCF_003668045.3. Lineage (NCBI taxonomy): Eukaryota > Metazoa > Chordata > Mammalia > Rodentia > Cricetidae > Cricetulus > Cricetulus griseus. The sequence goes on from NC_048601.1 coordinate 11,920,115, forward strand.
AGATAATTTTGGTGAAACCCATTGTCTTGGAATGAAATGTTGCTTTTGATAAGCACACAACAAACTGGAAAATTGTAAATACAAGTCCCAATGTTGAAAAGTTGTCATTTATTTCTTAATTGTCATTCTTATCATTAAAGCAAATAATTTTTGACTTGTATGAAGCTAGTTGGAAAGTTTGGACCAAGAATGTATAGATTAGCCAAGTAGTGGTGGCACAGGCCTTTAATCCCAGCACTCGGGAGGCAGAGGCAGGAGGATCTCTCTAAGTTTGGCGCCAGCGTGGTCTACAGAGTGAGTTCCAGGACAGCCAAGGGCTGTTACAAAAACAAACAAACAAACAAACAAACAAACCTGTCTTCAAAATAAAAAAAAAAGAGGAGATGTGTAGATTTTGATTGACATTTGATGTATTAACCTTCAGATTCAAAGGCAAAGCCTGGTGACCTCATCACAGTATTCCAAACTGGTCTCTACTTGTTTGCTCTTTCAGTTTCAATTGGGCAATAATAGATCACCAGACAACCATACCTATTGATTTTGCTCTTGAAAAACATACTGCTTTCATTTTATAATCTTCATTAGCATCCCCAATCGTCTTATCAAACATATTGGGAATTTTAAGCCATGCTCCCACAGTCTTTCCTACTCTTACTTGTCACCCGAAGACAGTCACCATTATCAAATTCATCCTCACCTAGACACTTCCACAGCAGCGTGAGTCACGATTCATGATTTGAATGTACGGAAGTGAGACCCCATAGCTAGGGGTTCGGAAACAAAATGTTTCCTGACAGCTCTTGGAAATCATATTAAGAGAAGCCTTTCACAGAAGGCTCCCATCACCGTGGTAACTCTTCTCCCTCAGGGTGATAGTCTTCTCAGAATGCCGGACAAGTCCACATCTTCGGGCTTAAACAAACAGTCATTTCAAAGCAATTCTTCAGCCCCATCTGGATCTAATTTCCCTTGCATTTTCACTCCTAGCTTATAAAGCGTGCATCGTTAAGCTGCATTCATTTTACACATCCATTACGTTACTCTGCTTCTGTTTTTTTTTTTTTTTTTTTTGAGGCTTAAGGATCTTTGTGTCAATTTGTTTTGACCTTCACAAGAGAGACAGCAAGGGTTCAAAGTGATAAGGGGTGGAGGTTGGGCCGCTTCTGAGGGTACAGCTATAGAAACAGATTGTATGAATACCTGCCTCGACCGGTCCATTCATTCTTTTGGTGCAGCTAGTAATCTGAGATTAGGAAGGGAACACAGGAAGCAGGAGAGGCTGCCATAGTTATGAGAAGGCGCTGTTCTGGACAAAGTCTCCGCTTTCTTGTATGTAAGTGGGGAGTATGAGTACATATCTGTGTGCATGCACACGTGTGTGGAGTCTAGATGGAAGCCAATGTTAGATGTCTTCCTCAATTGCTCTTCAATTATTTTTTATTTTAATTTTTATATGTAGGTATTTTACCTTGCATGCATGTCTGGGCATCAGATCCCCTTCTGGGTGCTGGTAATGGAACCCAGGTCCTCTGGAAGAGCAGCTAGTGCTCTTAACCACTGAGCCATCTCTCCAGATTGACCCCCCACATACATACACACAGTTAGGGTTTGTCACTGAGCCTGGAGCTCACTGATTAAGCTGGGCTGGTCGCCAGCAAGCTCCAGTGATCCACCTGCCTGTGCTTTCTCAGGGATGGATCTACAGACACACACCACCAGGCTAGCTTTGCATGTTGGCGCTGGGGAATCCAAACTCAGTCAGGTCTTCATCCTTGCAGGGCAGGCACTATACTCAGCTGTCTCCCCAAACCTAAAGAACCTCTAAAGGACTGAAGTCAGTTATCAGGAAACACATCTGAAATTTGATTTTCAGGTCTATATCTTTTCGATGAGCCTTTCTCCTTAAGTCCTGACGTTTCAAAATCGTGCAATGGTTTCATTTTATCTCCAGTCCAGCAAGTGTTTCCTTCCAGCATTGTTACAATAAATCTTTCCGCCAAAGCCGCCCAAGCCCCACCACCACGTGTGCGCTCTACGCCAGCCGCCCACCCGAGTTAGGGCCCAAATTAATACACAGAGAGACTTGTATTAGGTTCAAATGCCACAATTCTTATCTGTTAGCTCAGTCTTAATTATCATAAATCTATATATAAGACTTATTTTTATAGAGGATGCCTTTTGCTGGCACCCTCTCTTGCCGGTGGCTCACATCCTGCCGCTGGAGGAGGCGAAGGGGAAAAAGGCGGCACTTCCTGTTTCCTTTTCTTAAATATAAGTCTCCTTGCTATGTCACTTCCTGCCTGGATCATGACTTCTCTACTACATTTCCCAGAATCCTCTTTAACTCCTAGTCCCGTCTAACTTGCTGTCTCATTGGCCAAACAGTATTTTATTTAACAATCAATAAGATAAACATACACAGAAGTACTTCCCCCATCACAGCATGGTTCATCAGTTCAGAAATTATTTATGTTTTCCTTTGACAAAAGTCGTATCATTGGTCTAAACTATTGTCAACGCCTGATAAACCAAGGCTTCAAAGAGCTGTCCTTGCTCTTCATGGAAGGCCACACCAGGCTCTGTGCTGGGGCATCAATAATTCTGTCCTTCCCCGGAGGCACAATGGCTACTGTAGGAGGAAAGACAGCCACAGGAAGTCCCACCCAAAGGAAGAATGTGCACGTAGAAGGTGGGGTAAAATCAAGACCCAGGTCTGGAAGAGAAGAACTGTGGCAGGCCCAAGCATGCAGGGGCAGGGACCTTACATTTGGAGCTTTGATTTGACCTGGATGGACAAAGGAGCAGGTGAAAGGCGGGGAGGTGCCCACAGCTCATTAATCTGTAGTCTGTGGTATGTGGGGGTCCTGAGTAAGAGGATGGCTGGATGTGAGCTGGTCCCGAGATGTGCACTAATTTTATGTGAAGAGTAAAGCAAAGAGATAGGCGTATGTGTTCCATAGGATGAAAGCCAGCACATGCCTGAGATCCCAGTATGCAGGAGGCTAAGGCAGGAGGATTGCCACCCCTGAGTTTCAAGTATGACCCTGCCTCAGAAGAGAACAGAGGATAGGAAAAGGGAGGGAAGGGAAGGGGAGGAGACGGGGACAAAAGGGGATGAAGGGAGCAGACAGGAGAGAGAGGGGAGGTATTTTATTGTTATTGTTATTCGAGGAGGAATATAATAAGGAAATTAAGTCTCTGAACTTGAACATGTGGCATTTCCAAAAGCTATAGCTTGGTAGAGAATCGCCAGTCACCCCCCTCTAACTCTAAGCCAGAGCAGAAGCATCAGGTGGGCCTTCAGAAAATGTGACTCCAGGTCCGTCTCTCATGTTTCACACTCTGGAAAACACAAATGCTATTCCTCTAGGGCACCGAAGTGAGCCAGGCTCTCCACCGTCTGCCCTTGTTTCTTTTTCTCAGTCCTTGCAATAAGGACACCATGACAGCAGGACTTGGGTTATGGTTTAGTTTGGACTTGAGTCATATTCTAGATTAATTATCCCACTACCTTCACCCCATCTTAGCTTTTCCCAGGGCATGCAAGAGAGCAGATTCTCAAGTCTTTTAAGAAAAAAATTCATGTGTTACTTTCTTTGCTGAGGTGGTTGCCTAAGATGGTTCCTGGCATTTTTTTTTTCCTGAAAGAAACTGGCCAGAAGACAGCAGCTCACCACACCCTGCCTGATAGCTGCACCATTACTTACGCATTTCCTGTCTGCCTGGTCTGTTGCATAAATAAAAAGCCTTTTGAAGAGAGAAACAAAAAATCTTACTTATCTTAAAGTTTCCTCTTTGCTTCTCAAAATTTATAATCTCTCACTGTGTTGCCATGGTTTTGGGTCATGGTGATTTTCTTCAGTAAAGAAGAAGTTGAGTCATCAACCAAAAATGCCATTCCCAAAGCCTGCTCCTCCATAGGGTGTACACGAATATAGAACAAAAAAATCTCAACCATGTAGAATTAAGTCATGTGTGGGAATATTAAAATATAGTAGTATCTATTGCATATTGCTAAAAGTTTGTGCTTTGAGATTTAAAGTCACTGGATTCTTTCTTGGCTCCTCCGTTTAACTGCTCTGTGAAATTCATCCAATTTCTGTTCATGTTCTTTCTGTATAAAATAGGAACATTAATTCCTACTTTCAAGAGTTTGTGTGATTAATAAATATACCCGTGATCAATATCCATTATGTCATTTGGTCCCCTTTGAATGCTCAGAAAGTGCCATTGCTATCGAGGGTCTAGGAATGACAACCGGTGGAGACGATGTACACAAAATTTCATCTCTGACCTCTGACGTAATAGGATCAACACTTGAACACTTGTGAACACTGGATAGGACATAGGAGCAATAAATATTTACAAAGTCGCTGGGTATATTCTCTAACAGAGAAAAAAATGAATGACAGTGTCATGGCACAGTAGAGGAAGTGATGTCCTGGCAAGGCCAGGGAAATTTTTAAATGGGAGATGACTGCTTCCTCCTTTACTGTCGATAAACACGCTGTCTGCTATATAATGACGTTAACTATGAGTCTTCTGTGTCCTGTATGTCCCTTGTCTCCCCTTCACTTGGTGATGTTTCAGTCTTTATTGCCTACTTACTATGCTGATCACTTATTAGCTTGTCAGAATTTTAAGGAAGCCAAGTTCAAATAAAATTGTCAGGAGAGGACGCTGGAAGCAGCCCCACATCTCCCCCCGCTGCTGCCATGGCGCTCCTGAACCAGACTTAAAATATTCAACCCCAAAGGAAACAAATAAAGTCAACTAAGTGAAGATGATGAGGCGACGCCGTGTGGAAGGGTTGTCAGAACACCCCCGTGTGTGTACCAGTGCATTGTGGGTCACAGAGGTGAAAAGCACATCTTAGCTCCACACTGAGAAGTTATGGGACAATAGCCAACCCTCAACCTTATGTCTAGAGGAGTAATTTTTCTTAGAGATATTCCAGGTTGTATTTTCATCGTGGGTTTGACTCTTTTGTAACAAAGGCAGTGCTGAACAAAACCATTGTTTGGGTCTCCCCGCCCCCAAGATGGAACAATGCAGTTAGCGTGTGGGTAAGAGCACTTGTATGTGTAGCTTACATACGGCATCCTCAGGAAAAATTTCCATCTATAGAACAGTGACCGTAGGGGGGTGGGGCAGCCTCTGAGCACCTTCTTTATCTGAACCCCCGTGACTGAGCAACCAAGGACAACGAAGCCGAAGGTCCTGCTTTCTATGAGAAAGAAATGTGGGGCTATTGAAATGGCTTGTATGGGTAAGGGCACTTGCATCCAAGACTGAAAATCTGGGTTCAATCCCCAGGCCCCACATGATGGAAGGAGAGAACTGACCCTCAAAAGTTCTCTGGCTCCCCCTCGTGCGTGTGTGCATACATAGGCGCATACTTGGGCAAGCCAGAGAACACATACAAAAATAAATAAATAAATAAATAAATAAACAAATAAATAAATAAATAAATAATCGGAAACTGCAAAAAAGAAATGTGTAGGTTATCTGAGCTTTAATTTCTTCGTGTTACACGGGGAGGAAAGACGTGCTTGCAAAGGCCTAGCACGGGGTCTGAGCTCCCAGGGCATGCTCAGTAGGTTAGAGTAGGTAATTCTAACACGACTACCTCCTTTTCCCATTACAATTTTTATGACACTCAAGGCTGTGCTTGGTGAAATGAGCAAACAATTCAGGGTGATATGAAAACTCATCTGTCTGGCATGATTTTTAGTACTTGCTTTATTATGACATTGTAACTACAAACCACAAATTCAACTAAAAGCAATCTCGTATTGATTCTGCAACCCATGTAGGCTTGGCGATGGGTATCATAGCCTAGGGTGTGAGTTGGTATTGAAGTCAAATAATGATATTGTGGGTGCTGAGGAGAAGGAGAGTTAGGAAGAGGATACAGTCCCATCTTAAGAAGCTCTACCTTTAGGATATTATCTAAATGTACTAAAATACCCTCAGGTGGTTTCAAAATTCGGACTTTTGTTGAGGTAACAAACTTGGTTGTAAGATAAATTGGGAAAAAAAATTGACAAAAAAATGGTAGAGTTCTTACCCCAAGACTAATGGACAACAAAGGTGCTATGCAACAAGTTTCCCTTCCATTTTGTGTAACAAAAACAATTGTTTTTCACAGAACAAGGTTTTTACGACAGCAGTTAATAAAGTGTGTAAAAGTCATCGTAAAGTGATGCGATTTTATGTGGTCTTAAAATGCCGAATGTTTTCACAAAGGTCTTGCAGGTTATAGAATGAATACAAGAATTCATTTATTTATAGCCAAACCTTTCACTATCGCATGAGTTAGGAAGGGTAAGCACTAGGTTTGAGCCTACATTAAATTAAGAGTTTCCACCGAGGTATGACCAGGATGGAAGACACAACTTAGGTGCGTGGTGACCAGGTGGGAAGCAGGAAGCAGCGATGGTTATGAAAACTTTGACTTGGGGGCTGACAAGATGGCTTGGTGGATGAAGTGCTTTCTGCCAAAGCTGAGGATCCGAGTTCAGTCCTCAGAAACCTACATGATGGAAGGGGAGACCTGACTGCCACAAGCTGTACTCTGAACTTCACATGTGTTCCATGGTACGTACACACACACACACACACACACACACACACACACACACACCACATAAATAAATAAGTGAAAGTATTCAAAACTTGGTATCTTCAAGACTTACAATGTAGATTTTTCAGCCCCATCAGTGTGTGTTATTTTTCTCTGCTACTCTATAATAAATGCTTATTCCTCCCCTACACACTGCTGAGATTTGAGTCAATTTGTTGCATCGCTGTGACTGTGTGTCTGAGGCCCTGCAGAGATGAGCAATCCCATTTTTAAAGTAGAGTGCCTGAACTTAGGCATCTTAACAACATACAATGCAAACGCTGCGGATCACAGCCACGTTATGAACTTACTGCTTAGCAGGAGCCTAGACAGTACTATCTGGAGGTTCTGTCTGTGATGCTGTTGCGTTGAACTCTTGTAATTACCAGTGTTGAGTTTGCATTTGACTGGATCAGTTTATTTCTGTCTAAAAAGTTTTATCATACAGAACACAAACTGTTAGAGGAAGAGTCTGTGAGACTTCTTTGGGCAGGGAAGGTCGCAGTATAACATTGTGCTTCAGAAAAACAAAAAGCAAACTCAAACTCTGCCTGAGTGAGATGGTGGGGATAGAGAAAGCAAGAAGGTTAAACTGATGGATCCTTTTAGTAGCTTTCTCGGGGAGGAGGCAGTGCTGGGAACTACGTCCAGGGCTTTGCATGTTCCAGGAAAACACTCTACCCCTGGATCACACCCCCAACTCACTCACACACACATTTAAAAGATGTTTTCATCATTATTTATTGTTAGTGCATGCACACATGTGTGTCAGGGTATTCCTGTCACAGCACGCATGTGGAGGTCAGAGGACAACTTCATGGACTTGGTTCTCTCCTTCCACTTTAATGTGTGCGTTCCAGGGCTCTAACACAGGTCATCAGGCTTAAACAGCCATCACCTTCACTGGCTGGCTGCCCCTCTAGCTCTCAACAGTACATATCAATAAACGGTAGAATAACAAACTTTATTGTGACCATAAAAAAGACCTTATATGCCTCCCCCATGCTGCTAGAGTTCTGCCATTATATATCCATATCTCTCGTTTTTTTTTTCCTTTTATTTTATGTGCATTGCTGTTTTGCCATGGGTGTTGGGTCCCCTAGAACTGGAGTTACAGACAGTTGTGGGTGCTGCAAATTGAACCTGGGTCTTCTGGAAGAATAGTTAGGGCTCTTAACTGCTAAGCCATCTCTCCAGTTGCCCATGTCACTTCTTAAGGGAAGGTTTTTACAAAAACGCGTGGTACTATTGGGAGTTCCCTCAGGCTGTTTTTTTCTGCTATGTCTTTCAATGCTTGGCTGTTAGTTCCCTGTTAAGAATGAGTCATCATTATTACCATCACTGATCCTTTTTGTCTTCCTAAAAAAATAATCTCTAAGAAAAAAACAAGGCCACATCTCTAAATGATGCATGCCACTGTCTCTGTGTGCTTTCCCAGCATTTGGGATAGATTAGTCTTTTAAATGCACGCTCCTATTGCTAGACATAACCACTGTGTGCAGCTTTGTAAAAAGAAGACTGACATTGCTTGGATTGGTTACACTACTGGAAGTAGGTTATTTTGTATAGTTGGCGGTAGGAATTCAGCCAGTGTCCCGGGAGTCAGCAGAAACAGTTTACCAACAACAAACACGATGTCTTGAAGGTAGATGAAAGCTGCACTTCATTACTGTGGTTGTGTTGTATTTTGCATGTATGTGAACATGTGCATGCCACGGTGTACTTGAGGAGATCAGAGCACAACCTTGCAACGTTGTTTCTTTTCTCCCACCGTGGGATCCAGGGATCAGACTCAGGTCATGAGGCTTGGGCCATGAGATGTTTCATCCACTGGGCCATCCTGCCAGCCCCAGTTACGTTTTTATGGATGTAAGAAACTTCTTTGGAGTTAACACATCCAAATTCTTCCTGTATTATATACAAGTTTCTTAATAGGGTGACAAATCTTTGCTGTGATAACAGTGGCAGCATGGATGAGCAGTGTGTCATTAAGAATGGTCCCAGTGACCACAGCTGAAGGACAAAGTAACGTTAAGTAAAATATGTGTGTACATATTCAAAGCCTCCAAACGTTCCAAAGCACCAGCATTCTGGATGTCTTTCGCACATCTTCCTTATAGCTTCAAACCATATTGCCAGACCCAGACATCATCAAATGATGCAATTATGCTCAGAATATTTGATTTTGAAAGGCAGTGAAGTGTCTAATACAGTTCAGAAATATTTTGAAAAATGATTAAATTTTAAATGGTTTTTGGATTTGAGAAGCACCAGTTACATTTTTTTAAGTAGCTTATTTGAATAAGTCATTCCTTACAGATACAAACACTTCTTATAGAATGGCCTTTAGAGTTAAATTAAGCATTCCAACTAAAGACGGGGACCTTTAAAGCCCTTGGCCAGCTCTGTTTACTAACATGGTTTTGTTTTTGAGACAGGGTCTCACTATGTGGCCCTGGTCAGCCCACAACTCTCAGAGATCCTCCTGCCTTGGTCTCTCAAGTGCTGAAATTAAAGGCATGCACCACCATACCTGGCTAACATTGTTTACTTTTAAAAGAGAAAAGTGTCTGTCTTTACTTATTATTTCATACATGCAAAAGAAACTTTAAAAATGGAAGCCTTATTCTCAAGAGAATTTCCAGTGACAGACTGAGGGCACAGCTGAAACCACAAGCATACTCCCTGTGGGAAGGTTGACAGGGTCAGTGGCCGTGCTACTTCGGGCTCCGAGTGCACATTGGCTCCAATTCATGCTCACCCTCTGCATTTAAGAAAGAATATTGCTGTTTTCCCTCTTTTGTCATCAGCAGTGATGTCACATATGGCTGTGGCCTATCTGACAGTGTCCACGTGGCACTGTGCACTGTGACAGCTCACAGGAGACAGGAGGGAAGAAATGGACAGGCTTCTCTGCTGTTCCTAAAAGTGACGACAGACACAGCGACCATGGCCTTCTACCAGTTAGCTTTGTCCCTTCCGGGAATATCTGTGAGCAGCTCAGGCAAGGCATTTTTGTAAAAGTTAAGATATAATTGGTGTTTTAAACCAGTAGCCATGATTTTTGAGTTAAGTTCAGTGGAGTCTGAGAGACCACCCAGGGTCTTCAGGGAGCTTCTGTGCTGCTGCAATTATTCACCAAATAGTATGAATGTGCTTCTTTTTTTTTTTTTTCTTTTTTCAGGGAAAGGATCCAATATTCTTTGTCTATTTTTAGCATCCATGACAGCCTCCTTCAGAAACTTTCTCAAGTTTGACAAGCACTCTGTGAACTGGAAAGGGGTGCAAAGGGACTCTGACATGAGCCGTCAACTTTGAGGACAACTGTGTCCATGTGTTTAAGTGCATTTGCTTTGTTTTTTGTTTTGTTTTTTTTGTTGTTGTTGTTTTGTTTTGTTTTAATACATGGGCCAACTATTTACCTCAGGATATCCTGGAAGTTGCTATATAGCCCAAGGCATCCTCAAACACACTATCCTCCTGCCTCACCCTCCCTGTGCTGGGATTACAGGCTTGTGCCATCATACCGACCATCACTTCTCTTTTTCCAAGCCTGTATTTCCAGCCACAGATCATCCAGATTGCCTATGACTTAATATCGGTGCAGAACAATGGAGAGACTGTAGGCATTTCTTTAAGACAGGTTCTATACTGAACAAACCTGGGACAAGACAGCCAGCAAACCCCCATGATCTTCCTGTCTTTGCTCCCCTTCCCCTCCCAGCACATCTGGGGATACAAACTTGCATGGCCACACCCAGCTTTGAGCACTTTCTGATGAGCGGTCATGAATTCCTAATCCAGACTTTCAGGTAGCTGCATTACTATAGCCTTGTCAGCTTGTAGCTAGTAATGGTGATGTCTTTTATTTTAATTCACCTTTGTCAATCTCTGCTAATACTCGAATTCCAGAGACTTGTAATGTGGTACTTTGCATCTGAATTAAAGACTTTGTAGACATTTTTTGTGTGTGCATTTTCACACTGTGCTGGTTCGCTTTAAGCCTGTCACTAGAAGACTAAATCTAAGCTGTAAATTTGTGAATGACAAGCATATTAAAACACCGCCCAAGTTTGAGGCCACCATCTGAATCAGAAGTGCACGGAGATAATCACAGGTGAACCGGGCCTTTCGCCAAGGAAATATGGGTGGTGTAGGAGCCTCTCCTTCTGTAGAAGAATACGAAGTCCAGCAAGACCTCACTTTTGACATGTTGTTCTTTTTCTTCCACAGCTATTGTAGTGAGATTTCTGACCAAACGCTTCATCTGGGAATATGATCCAACCCTCGGTATGTCACACGTTATATCCTCTCTTCCTTCTCCAATATGTTTAGGACCCTCAAAACGGGACAGCATGTCTGTGGCACCCTTGCTAAGCCCCTTTTGACTGTTTTGAAGGCATAGTGTTGAATTTGTCATACAGGAAGCCCTCCTAGAGGCCACCACTGGGCATCACCGCTTGTGTTTCGAGCCCTACAGGACTTAGTGCAGAAATGAAGAATTTAAGTCCATTATCAGAGAAGAACCAAATGGCTTCCTCTGGACAGATTTGCCTCTACTTTCATGCCATATAGACCCACACAATTTTATGCATCTGTATAAAATCTGTGACCCACCAGTGAGGGGGAAAAAAAACAACATGGATCTATCTCTGAGGATGCCTTGATTTGTTTAATACAATCATCTCCAGTTGCATCCATTTTCCTGAAATGGCATATCTCTGTTCTTCTGGGTTAGTAGAAAGCATTCTGTTACAATAAGTCTTTCTGCGAAAGGCCGCAGAACCCCACCACCACGTGTGCGCTCTATGCCAGCTGCCCGCCCAAGTTAGGGCCCAAATTAATGCACAGAGAGACTTGTATTAGGTTCAAAGCTGCTTGGCCAATGACTAGGATTCTCATCTGTTAGTCAGTCTTAATTATCATAAATCTATATATGTTATAAGACTCATCTTATCGGACGCCTTATTGGCATCCCTCCTTGCTGGTGGCTCACATCCTGCTGCTGGAGGAGGCGAAGGGAAAAAGGGAACACTTCCTGTTTCCTTGCTTAGATGAGTTTCCTTGCTATGTCACTTCCTGCCTAGATCACCACTTCTCTACTACATTTCCCAGAATCCTCTTTGACTCCTAGTCCTGTCTAACTTGCTGCCATTGGCCAAACAGAACTTTATTTAACAATCAATAAGATAAACATACACAGTACATTCCCCATCAGCATCCCATTGCATGTACACACATTGCTTTGTCTGTTCTTCTGCTGTTGGACAGTTAACTTGCTTCCATAACTCAGCTATTGGGAACAGTAATGAGCTCCTTCACCAGCTCCATGCTGCACTTTGATGAATGGGAGAGTGTATTGTCCCCCTCTGCTCACTGTGGTGCATTTTTCTAGGTCAGTTTCAGAGACTGGGACAGGATTGGCATGACTGATTGTAATTGGCTGAAATTACGAATTATTTCGAAGCCTCGTATTTTATGACGTTCAATCTTTTAGACAGGAGTTTGGCTTATATCCATTTGAAGGATCCTCCTCTGCCTTTGCTTTTTAAAAGACTATCACAAGTGACTTTATTAGTAAATACATAACCATAACTTTCCAGGTTTGTATCTGGATGGAAATATCATCAAATACCTCTGTGAAGATGCACAGAAAAATGAAAAGTTATATGTCAAGACAGTAATATTAGCTATTGAATGAGATGAGAATACAAGGCAATATTTTCTGATTTTGCTTATCTATCTTTCTAACACAAACAGGAAAAGAAAGACACACAAAGACCCACATTTGGAATATAATACGTCTTAGTTAGGATTTCTATTGCTTTGAAGAGAACCACAACCACAACAACTTTTATAAAGGAAAACATGTCATTTGGTTAGCTTACAGTTCAGAGGTTCAGCCCATTATCATCCTGACAGGAAGCATGGCAGCGTGCAGACAGGCACGGCAGCGTGCAGACAGGCAGACATGGTGCTGGAGAAGGAGCTGAGGGCTCCACATCTTGACCCATATGCGGCAGGGAGTTGCCAGTCTCGTTGGGCATGGCTTGAGCATATGTGAGCCCTCAAAGCCACCTCCACAGAGACACCCTTCCTGGAACAAGATTGCACCTACTCCAACAAACAGGCCACACCGCCTAACAGTGCCACTCTCTCTGGGGGGAGGCATTTTCTTTCAAACCACCCCACAATACTTCCCTGGCTTAAGTTTAAAAAGAGGAGTTAACTCTAATATTTAAAATTTCTAAACTTATTTTATAGGCATGCATTATTGAACAATTCTGTGGGTAGGAACATACAAAAAGTACCCTTTGATTTTGTAGCTTTCTTCTCAGTATATTCTCTGATATTACCACAGGGTTAGGGAGAAGAGTGATTAGTGATTATTTCCTGAGAAAAGACGTTTTCAAATATTTTGTTCATCAATTTTTTTCAGTATACCAATACTCTATATCATTTGGACATAAAGATGAACCTGGCTTTTAAAGGGCACAATTATCTCTTGTCTTTCCCAGCTGTGTAAATTCTCTTGCATTTTTCTCATTTACATAAGTTTTCTAATTGTTATTTGGAACTTCCCACAATTTACGGGAGTTCAGTTGAAAGCTACTTATTCTCCATTCTATCCACACATCACAACAAAGGATGAAGCTTAAAAAAAGACGCCTTTAACTTTCTCTGGGCGTGTTCTAGTAAGGAACGTAACTATTTTTAATTAGTCTTTGGTGAAGCCTGTTCCTTTACTTTTATTCATTCTCAATAGTCACAGATATAAATAGGAATGAGCCTGTGCTGGTTATCTGCAGGCATCCTTCCCTAGGAGGCAGAATGCCACACAATAACCTTGCCCTGTGCTGCTCAGCGAGGACCCTGGCTGCTAAGCAACCAGAGCCTTCTTCCACCTCCAGGAGGAACAGGTGCTTAGCTCACTGGCAGGTGAAGCTGTCATTAACTCACACACTGCAGACTGGGTCTGTGTGGGCGTGTACATTGAAAGCCCGTTAATTTTCTAGCACTCAGGAAACCTCAATCCAGGGGATTCAAGAGAAATTAGCATTTTGGGGCTTAACTTCCCACTCCCATGGGGAAAGATTTGATGTTTGTGGAATTCATGGTTACTTTACAAGTTTCAAAACAACCAGCAACCAAAATAGCTACATTTCAAAGCAGAGTGGCATGTTCTTGAAGGGGAAAGATTAGGGAAGATGGGGGCGTTGTCCTCTTGAGTTTCTGAGTTCAGTCACTTCCTCAGAACTTGAGGAAGTGGGTTTCTTGCTTTGGACTTTTGTTGTTGTTTCATGAAGATCTGGGAACTATGAACACCATCCCACATATTAACAAACGGAATAGAGCCTGCTTTGCTCTTTGTCCTAGATTGGTGTTCTTAAGCTGCGATAAACACTATAACCAAAAGCCACTTGGTGAGGAAAGTGTTTATTTGGATTATGTGTCCCAATCACAGTCCACCCTGAGGGAAGCCAGGAAGGAAACCAAGGCAAAAACTTGAAACATAAACCTTCCCCATGGCTTGCTCAACTATCTTTCTAACCCAGCTCAGGCCCACCTACCTAGGGATGGTGCCACCCACAGTGGTCTGGCCCCTCCTGCATCAATTAGCAATACAAAAAATGCCTCACAGACATGCTTATAAGCCAGTCTGATGGAAGCAATTCCTCAACTGGGGTTTCTTCCTAGAGACAGTGGCCTTGTGTCTACTTTATAATATCCAATCAGAAGACAGTTGTAGTGGCCGGGGAGTCAAGGCTGCTAGACTTCAGAGCCAGTGATTTTATTTGTTTCTTGTTGCTGTTGTGTTTTGTTGAATTTGTTTATAAGAGGGTCTATTATGAGTATTCTAATTAGAGGTACAAGCAAGGGATGGAGGGCGGGTGAAGGGAACCGCTCCTACACTGGGCACCAACAGACTTAAGCTCCCTTTTTACAAAGAGGGTTTTGTTTTGTTGTTGTTTTTTTTCTTTTTCTTTTTCATTTTTAAAATGCAAGTGTTTTGAAGGATGGAGTCTCAGAAAATCCCACAATCCTTTATATGGAATGATTTTCATTTCCCTCAACTTCTTTTCATCTCATTAGCAGATTCTTTGCCAGATTGAGCCCTGGTTTGTTGATAACACCGAAAACTACCCCTGAAATTCATCAGATTTTGGATGTGGCCCATTAATCAGGGAACAGCCTCGAGGGTGGGTAGTGGATTATGGCTTCGGACTAAACAAAATCCATAAATGTCTTGTCCCAATCAAGAGTTGAATCTGTCTTCCAGAGTCATGTTACCCTCAGGGAATGCTGTGAGACACAAGAGTCCAGAGAAAGGCTTCTAACCACACTGAACTGTGTGCATGTCCCTGCTCCTGGGTGTGTGCTGGAGGCCTGGAGAAAGTCAGAGACAGGGTGCTTCTCAGTACTAGTACTAGTGTCCTGGGACAAACAAGATGATGTCCATGGTGTCTGAATGCAGAGTTGCTGTCCTTGTGCACAGCAAAAGTTCAGCCCGGAACAAGAGAAGGAGTCTGGAGACAGAGTAAACCCACTGGCTCATTAATTCTGTTCTTGGTTCCTCTTGCCTGCCTTACAGCCTCTCTGCTTGGAAAGGCTCAGGCAGAGAGACAAGTTCTCCTGACTGGGTGCCGAAGCAGAAGCGCTCAGGCATTGCCATAGAACTATTTAGTACCAATACTGCAGGAAAATGGGAGATAGGCATTCCACGAACAAGACCTCATACAAGATGGCATGATGGGCTTGTAGTCTGGCCAGAACATAACTCAGAACAATTTCCACTATAGCATCAAGCCATGTTGCTAACTGCTGCTGTCACAGCACCAGCCAAGAGGCCATCCTAACATGTTGAAGTGTGATAAAACAGTGTAGTCCAAGAATCATATAAACAGCCACATATAAACAGCCGAGTGTCCAACCTTGCTAGAGTGTGCAAAATACACTCTGTACACGAGAGTCACGGGATGCATGTTTTTCAAAGGTTTACGTTTATTATTTTTGGTTGTATGTTGGAGAGGGTGGAATTCGAACATGAGTGCAGGTGCCCATTGAGGCTAGAGACATCTGGTTGACCTGGAGAGGAGGTTTTCAGCTGCCTGAAATAAGGGTTTGGTACCAAACAGGGTGCTCTAACTCTTAACCACTGTGCCACTTCTCCAGGCTACTAAAGATGTTTTACGTTGTGTTCCTTCATACATGGGAATCTGAAAGATAATTTTAATATACAAAATTCAATTATGAAACTGATGTTTGTTTTAGAATATAAATTTTTGGGTGCATTTGGCCATAGATCAATCAAACATACCCCCAGCCCTCCAAAGAAAGTACTCCTGCTACCATTCTTGTTAACATAAAGAAAACAGAGCATATGGAAAAAGTGCACACATGCACATCATTTGGTTGTTTTTGTTTTGTTTTATTATTTTTGAGACAAGGTCTGTCTAAATATCCTTGGCTTTCCTGCTACTCACTATGTAGACCAGGCTGGCCTCACCACACCCAGCTTTCTTTTGAATTTTAAAAGGAAGAGTAGAAATAATGTGTTTCGTTAGAATTATGTCAGATAGGCTCACAAATTCATATCCAATACTTTATCTCTTTTGGTAATGTTTTTGATGTCTCGCATGTAGAGAAAATGAGTTCATAGTTAGAGAAAGACACATGAAGGGAAAAATGCTCAAAACAGTGTGAAGACAGTATTCATCTTGGACGAAATTGGTTCACCACCACCCGCTGCTATGTCTGCAGCAGACATTCCCTCATTTCCTGTATTTCATCCCTTTCGTTTCAGTTAACAAACAGCCAAAGAATTGCACAACTTCATGCAAGTTTCATTCTATTCTGTTGCCCCCTGTGGTGGCCTTCTGCAGTTGAGACCTGAGCCCATTTATCGAGGGAGCCACAAAGAGCAGCGCCCTTTCCTCTAAGACAGATTTTGGTGCAGAGCTGGATGGGAGTGTGGGTTTCTGTTTTCCAGGCTGCAAGGCTGATGCCAGCCATTTGAAAAGGAGAGTCAGTACAAAAGGCACAGAAGAACAGCCTGGGGGAAAAACCAGAAGGGCGTGGATGCCCAGCATGTGTGCAGCCAGCTGGACTTCTCCTCGGGCCCAAAGGCTCAAGAAGAAGAAAGGAAACTATTGGGAAAACACTTGCAGAAGACTGGCTGCTGTAAATGGCATTTCAAAGCATTCAGTCACCAAACTAGAACCTCTCATTTAATATAAAAGAGTGCAGGCCTAGGTACTCTTGTTACGTGAGAAACACACAGATGCTACATTAGTTATAAAACTGATGGCCGCTGGCTTGGGCTTCTTATTGGCTAGTTCTATCTTAATTATTAACCCATTTCTATTAATCTATGCATTACCACATGGTCTTATCTTACCGGAGAAGGGTCAGGACCTCTAACTCCTTTGGTGCTTCACATAGCAACTGTACTGGCGGGCCCTTTCTGCCTACCTTTTCCAGAATTCTCCTAGTCCTGCCTGTCTTCCTGCCTCATTGGCCAGTGTTTTATTCATCAACCAATAAGAGAAACATATATACAGGAGGACATCCCCCATTACACTCTTCCCATGAGGCCCCCACATGCTCTCAATGTGTGCATCGAGACTTCCAGGAGTAGGGGGAGAAGCAAAATACATTTATTTAAGTATATTGAATGTAGTCTCATTTTAAAATGAGTTTAAAGTTTAAAAAGGCTTGAGTTATACAGGTTCCGGTGGTGCCCATTCACAGTATTGTTGCTAGATGGCTAAGTCTTGCCCATAGCAAGCTTCCTTTCTGCATTTCATGCCTTAGATAGGCAATTGTTTCCTGTAAGAAAACAGGAAAGTGGCCCCCAAATGCTGCAAAAAGTAGGTGATAAGAAATGAATGAAGGCTGGACGGTGGTGGCACAGATCTTTAATCCCAGCCCCATGAGGCAGAAGCAAGCAGATCTCTGAGTTCAAGGCCAGCCTGGTCTACAAAGTGAGTTCCAGGAAAGCAAAGACTAAATAGGGAAACCCTGTCTTGAAACATCAAAAACAAAAAAAGGAAGGAAGGGAGGAAAGGGGGAAAGAAGGAAGGAACAAAGAAAGGGAGGAAGGGAGGGAGGAAAAGCAAGTCTGGAAGGCAGTGAGATGTGCTGAAGAAAGGAACAAACAAAAACACTGCTTTCTAGTCTAGTCCCCACGAGAGGCAGGCAATGCCAGGCTCATCTACTTGCTTGACTAGCTGTTTCCGAGATCTGCATGCACAAATATGCACTTAGTAATTGTGTTAGACACCTTGCCATCTCTCCAGCACCCTGAATGGAGAGTTTTTAAGTTAGAATTCTTGGTTTTATGAGCCTACAATTTTCCTCAAATTTTGTTTTCTTGTTACTGCTTTTGTACCACTGGCCAGTGGGTTTGGCACCTGTGTCGTGATGCCTTTGTGCTCCCTCCTCGAATCCTTTTTTAATTAATTAATTAGTTAATTAATTAGCTAATTAATTAATTCTGGTTTCCCTCTCCGACTTCGTGGAACTGAGTACTTAGCTCACTTTTCCTAGGCCCCCCACACCCCTTTTCTTTCCTGAAGTGTTTGTTAGTTAAACTTGCCTTTGATCTTTGCCTCAACTTCGTCCTGAAAGGACACACGAGGATCGCCTAGGATGCATTACAATTCTGGATTGCTTCTGATGTAGTTTCATTGACTTCTCTTGTGCCACCAGTGTCCTGAACTCGGTTTCACGGAGGGCTTTTCTCAGAGGGCATCACTTGCTGATAAGACAGAAAGCACAATTTGAAATTTTAGTAAGAAATGCGTATAATACATTGATCAATCTTGTTCTTTGTGAAATAAGCCTCGGTGGAGAGAATCAAAGCTACAGGATTGTGGAAACAGGTGAGGTTGTGATGGCTAAGAATTTCCAGGAACAAGAGACAGTAAAACTCTTAAGATAAAAGTATCCAACAGAATGTACCCATTACAGTAAAGGATATTGATGAGGAGTGGGGAAGCCGGGCAGAGTCAGAGAAAAACAGTACACTTCCCATGAAAGGGCGTGGCTCAGTCAACTGGGAGGGGGAGGGAGGGGAGCCCCCAGTGTGACCTCGCCCAGCTCAGTCAGTCACTCTTGACTCCTCGGTCTGCGCAGCAGTTTTCTTATATGGCAACAGTGGCTGATGGTGCTTTGTTAGTGACTCCACTTACACGATGAAGGGTGTATCCGTGACTATCCAGGCTTCAAGTACCTGGCACTGTCTCATCCCTCGGGGTTTTTGGGGACCACTAAGGACCCAGCAACTGCAGCTGGTACAGAACGGCTGTTATGTTCCGCTTTGATCAGGCAACAAGGAGGAGGAACCTGCATTGTTCCATCTCCCCGCCGTCTGCTCGGACTCTTTATACTTTGGGTTACCACTCTTTAACCACCAAAACAAGCTCCGCTGCCTCCTACTGTCTCAAGGCCCCTGGTACTTTCTCATCACATGTTCAGCCTGTTCCAGCCCAGGGGCCTGATGAGGTTTGGCTTTTTGTTTGTTCATCTGTAAGTTAAGGAAATAAACGGCCCAGAAGCTCAAGTGTGACAGGAAGCAGTGGGGGAATTCTCAAACCCAGCAGACATACTCAGCTAGTAAAGACAGGCTTTTATTAGCGGTGGGGAAATATGCACAATAAAGCAGACATACAACAGTCATCTGCATCCCAGAGAGGGGACTTCTCAAAAAGGCTTTGAAGGGTTCCCCTCCCTAATCTGGAGTCGGTTGGTTTGAACAAAGACACGATGGCTGATTAGACCACAACTGTTATGTAAACATGTCCTGATCAGTCTTGCCTTGTCAGGTCCATCAGCCAGCAGTGGCATCCTACTGGTGGGAGAAAAAAAAAAGAATGTTTGTTTTAAGCTGCTAGACTTTTGCCTCACTCAGGCCCGGGAGATGGGGACGAAGCCAGCATCTAGGAAGTTCACCATCTTTATCTGTCTGCCTACCATGAAATCTGTCTAAGACCTATCTCTCAATCCTACCCACCTCCCTCTAATGTCTGTGATGTTTAGAGGGTTGAAGTTAGGAAGAGACACCATAGGGTTTTCTGTTATTCTTTTTCGCTGCAGCTGCGGGTGCACAGAAAGAAAACTAGGGATGAACAACCTACTTGGAGTTTATTTACAGGAAGAGGGGGCAGGATGGGGTTGGATTGTCAGCCAACCCAAGAGGAGACAGAGAGGGAGAAGCGGGGAAGCCTGGACCTTTTAAAAGGAAGGGTGCACCTGCGCACTGGGGTTTCACGCATGCGCAGAGTCCTCACGCAGGCTGTAATGGGTGGCAGGTGACGTGGTGATGACTTAGCACATTTTCCTGTGTGTGCCCCGCCTATCGTTAGGGGGGCGGGGTAATCCAGGTGTATGTTCTTACATTTTCTGTAAAAAAGCAAAAATGAAAGCAAAATAAAACAAAACTGGATTTTAGGAGTATCAAGGCTGAATATGTTTTTGTGTAGAAAACGCCCTTTTTGTTTTAGAATGTAGATATCTCGTCCAATATAAGTAGAAAGAAACACTAGGGCAATGGCCTCATAGGAGAACAAGATGCAGCCTTGAGGAAAGGATAGAGGACTGGGGAGGAGACAGCTGGAGTTTGGGCCCGGATAAAGCTCTGGCGAATATTGTGCTGCTTCTTTGTCCTTCCCCTCTTCCCTGGGCAGCCCCACCCCCACCCCTGCATTGCTACAAAGGCAGAAATGCTCCTCCCAGGCCTAATTTCTGACTCCAAGGATCAAATTAAATAGCATATGTGCCTTCTTCATGTTCTCATTCTTTTAGAGTCAACCTACCGACACCAGGCAACCATCGATGATGAAGTTGTTTCTATGGAGATCCTAGATACCGCTGGCCAGGTGAATAGGAATTCAGCTAAGTATTTTCTGCATCAAATAAAAAAAGAGACATGTATGATATGCATAACATTTAAAAAAAAAAAAGCTAAGGAATTTTTCTGGGCGTGACTTTTACATGCCTAAAACCCCATACCTTCCATTATCCCAGCACTTTGTATGTCAATGCATGTATACTACTATCTTTGTGCGGATGACCCTGTGCTTCAAGAAGGTACTAGAAATACTACAACATTCACAGACCATCTAGTGTAGACTTCCCCTCTATATTTGGGCGGGGGGAAATGTATTCATATGCTTTTAAAATGCTCAGATGAATTTAAATAAGCTTTCTCTATTGAAAAGAATTACTAATATCCTATTGTAAGGGAAGTCGTTGAGAGAGCACTCTGGTCTGCACTGCTCTCCAAGTCTCTGTGGCCACACATAGGTCTGTGTGTTTCACACTACAGTGTGGAGATGCTTACTTGCTCATTTGGCTGGCAAATTTCCTTTGACATTAGTCAGATCAAATCTTACCAAAGTTTTCGCAGTCTCAGTTCCCAACTATAGAAATGACTGCAAGGGTGAAAGTTAGCTGGCCAGGCATGTCCGTGGAGCTGTAACAATGACCTGTGACCGCCAAGAAGACTTGAGTTAAAGCGTTTAATCCAGGAATTTGTCCTGAAATTAATTATTCCCCTTTCTTTCTCATGAGTCCCTCCTTGTGTATGGACCTCTGTACAGTACTGAACACAACAAGAGGCAGAAGCCTCTAAAAGCAACTGAGCCTATGAAAACAATGCTTTCTTTTCTCTCCTTCCCTTTCATCTTGTCTTTTTCCTTCTCCTTCTTCCTCCTCCTCCTCTGTCTCTCTTCCCCCCCCACACACACAGTCTCATCATCTCACCACGTAGCTCAGGCTAGCCTTGAACATAACCTCCTCTCATCTCTGCTCCCCAAGTACTAGGATCACAAGTGCATGGACCTCCAGACCCAGCCAGCAACCTTTCAGGCAGACTGTGCCAGTTTTCTCTTCCTGGAGAAGTCACCACTCTGACAGTCACTGCAGGAGGAGTCGTTGTTACCACTACTGTATAACTCAGATTGGGGCATCTGGGTGTGTGGGTGGGGATCCTAATCCCCAAGTTTAAGCAGTGCAGTCTATATGTCATTGGTTGTTTTATCTCTAGGGTTACCAATCTTCTACCATCCAAATAGAGAGGATGTTAAAACAATGGGGGTGGGTTGTACTTACTTTCCAAACTAATTAAGAAAGTAAGCTCAACCAGGAAAACAGCCAAGACATGTAATGATAAACAGATACGAGGAGGTGTAATTAAGGGATTATTATGGCAATAGCAGTGCCCAGGTCTCCTGATTGCGGTCTTTCTTTGCCCACAGGAAGACACCATCCAGAGAGAAGGGCACATGCGCTGGGGGGAAGGCTTCGTGCTGGTCTACGACATCACGGACCGAGGGAGCTTTGAAGAAGTGCTGCCGCTGAAGAATGTCTTAGATGAAGTCAAAAAGCCCAAAAACGTAACTCTCATCTTGGTCGGAAACAAGGCCGACTTGGACCACTCCAGACAAGTGAGTACGGAAGAAGGGGAGAAGCTGGCGACAGAATTGGCTTGTGCGTTTTACGAATGTTCTGCCTGCACGGGGGAAGGGAACATCACCGAGGTATTCTACGAGCTCTGCCGAGAGGTGCGTCGCAGGAGAATGGTGCAAGGCAAGACGAGGCGACGCAGCTCCACCACACATGTCAAGCAAGCGATTAACAAGATGCTCACCAAAATCAGTAGTTAGAGGCCCTGCCAAGATGTGCTGAAAATTGAGAAGTTCTTCCTGGCTCTTCTTTTGCCCTTCCAAACACAAGCAAAATATTCTTCCCCTAGTTCTGACTTTGGGAAACATGAGGGTTTCTTGTCTGTTCCTGGTCTGTTACATGCCGGGAAGTTCTCC
The DNA here is from genome assembly GCF_003668045.3 of Cricetulus griseus. Lineage (NCBI taxonomy): Eukaryota > Metazoa > Chordata > Mammalia > Rodentia > Cricetidae > Cricetulus > Cricetulus griseus. The sequence continues at coordinate 11,942,564 of NC_048601.1, forward strand.
AGCGTCCTCTTGGTCCTGATGCTGTGACAGTCTCTCCCTTTCCTGCTTGCGTAGGATCCGTGCTAATGTAGTCTGAAGATGTAACCACCAAAGACGCTGAAGTGGCTGGGTTCGCAGAAGCTAATTTTAGGCATCCCTGCCTTGCTTAAATAAGTTGAAGTCTTTTCAAAGGCATTTTAAGATTCTGTTTCTTGTAGGATACTGCAAAGGTCGCCATAACATTTTGTGATGTCTAGTGAGAACTTGAGAAGGGTAGCTGAGCGATTACAATGGGAATAGAACTCTAGTTCCCATTCGAAGTAAGGATTTTTTAAAATTGCAATCTTACTTAAATTGTACAGTTTATCTTTAACCCTTAATTTCATTTTTAGGTTAAAATGTTATCACTGAGTTTTGTTTTGTAATGTAATGGCCCATTTCAATTCAAAATGGTTCTCTCAATGATCTCTATTGGTCCTTACATGCCCAATTCCATTATAATTTCCTTCATAGCAAAAGAAACAAGACCCACAATTCACATCCCGCTGTGTCTTTGCCCCCTGAAGCCTGGGGTGATGGAAAACACCAGGAATCTTTGTACCAAAGCTTGACGTCACTGCATGTTAGTAGAGGAGTTAGAATTAGTGACACCTGGTTTGCGTATTACTCTATTAGCACTGTAGCGGGAAGATAACCCTCTAAATAAGAAAATTATGCTGCCTAGTTATCATTCCCTATTGGAAACCAACTCTGAATCCCATGCAGTCCGCAGAGTAAAACCTCTGATGCAATGAGTTGGCCACATGCGTCCTTAACCTTTTAGCCTTTGGGTAGGATTAATTCCCTTGGAAGAACTGGGGAAAAGAATGGGTGATGAAAATCCATTGTACCTGAATGACCACATAGAACATGGATGCTCAGCTGGTAAAAGGAACTGTGTAACTGCCAAGAGTTTATGGCCCTTTTCTCCATTTCCTGCCCCATATATTAAGATTTGGGCACTTTATTTTCCAAGAAAATATATATCTTTTACATATGTATGTATTTATATGTATACATATAAGCGTGTATACAATTTGTAAGCATTGGAGGCTTTAATTCACCAATGTATTTGAACAATCTGGTGTAACTGACTGTTTTATGTGACTGTAATAAAAAGTATAATTTTCAGATTCTGTCAAAATTTTTTCGTGACTAGCTTGTAAGTTTAGGCGAGGTTTGGGAAGCATTTGAATTGCAGAAGGAAAAGTCAGTGAGCCCGATTTGAAGAGAAATTAGCTCCTGCTAATAATAAGAGCTGCTACTTTTAGAAAACTTGGGGGTTATTGGGGGCGTTTTGTTCATTTTCTCTCCCAGTCGTCACAATTATCCTAAGACAGTAGTGCTGTGATAACCATAGTGGAGGCACAGCTATTGACATGAGGGGCCATGATGTCACCAAGCCTGCATTGGTGTTTGGAGGGTAGAGCCAGAACATTACCTGAAAGAGAGTCCAACTCCATGGTCCACGCTGTTAGCACACTAGGCAGTTCTTAGCCTTGACTGCAAGCATGAAGACACAAAATGAAGTGATTAAGGGAAAACTTGCCTTCTTATTCTCATCCATTCACTGCAAATAGGTTTATATATGCCAATTATGTAATTTATATAGCCTGCTTGATGATATATGACCCAAACTTGAGGAATACATTAGAACAATCTAAGAAAGATGATCAAAATCTTCTAAGTAGTACAACCAGCATGGAATGAAAATATGGAGATATGAATGTTACAGTGATTGCAGAGTCCCAAGGGAGTTGCGTGGGGGGGGACATATTATCATTTTAGAGGAAGACGGGACAGAAAGGTGAAGGAAAGAATTAAAAGTGTGCAAAGAGTAGGAACCAAGAAAGACATAAAAAGCTCATATTTCATCAAGAACAGCAATTAAAAATGAAGCGTTGTTTTCACGCATGCGCATTTGGACAATCCAAAGGGAAAGGAGACAGGGAAAGTTACTGTTTGGGATTCCTAGGCCCAGTCTCTTTCATCCTCACATGTCTTTACTAGGAAATGTAGTTCAGCCAATCCCTGCTAAAAATGACTCTTACGGCAGTGAAAACATGAATGTCAGTTTTGAGTAAAAAAATTAAGGAAGTGGAGCTGGAGAGACGCCCCAGCCATTAAGAGCACTTGTTGCTTTTTCAGAGGACCCCAGTTTGGTCCCCAGTGACCACATGAAGGTTCACAACTGCCTGTAATTCCGGTTCCAGGGGCTCCAAATCCCTCTTCTGCCCTCCAGGGCCACCACACATATGTTGTGTACATGCGTGCAACCTGGCAAGTACACAACACATAAAATAAAATAAATAAAACAGCAGTAATGAAGTCAAGTGCACAGTCAGTGCAGTAACTATGATAGACATGGGCGTGTAAATGCAGGCGCATATAAAAGGTCAATCTTTTAATTAAGAGCATGAGAGTTCACCACTACAGCTTAGTTACTCCTCATATCCCAAGCTTCTCCACAAAAAAACCTACAAACAACCCAAGGCTTTATTTTGATGACTGCTAGTGACCTAAGCTTCATTTGCTGGTAAAGATGACTTTCCACATCAAATGCATGCCATTCATGCATTTGATGAATGCCCTATTTATTTTTGCATCTCACACCACTGGAAAGAACTAGAGAAAATAGATATAGTGATTTTCCTGACATTGAACAGTGAGCAGTAAGGTACTAATATTCCTGAATGAATGAAGAGTATCAAGGTGAACGCCTGTGACTGTACCAACTTAATGTCAGGTGGCTGACTCAAACAAACAAACAAAAAACAGACTATGCGTCCAATGATAGACTAGATCCTGGGAGCTCGTTGATAGAAAAATCAGAACTTGAGGAGGCCAAGTTCATCAGAATCTGTGGCCCAAGAGATCTGCTAAAGACTGATGTGCAGACTCAGGCTGAAATAAAGGATGACGAAGGTTGTCACTAGTTACTTCCCTCACCATTGTGACCAACACGCAGGAAGAAACAATGCAAGGGAGGGAGGGTTGAATTTTGGCTCATAGTTTAAGTGAATACCGTCCATAATGGCAGGGAATGTGACTGGAAATTGTTCACATCTGGGCTTCAGCCCTTGGGATGACACTGCCTACATTTAGTGTCTCTTCCTCAGTTAATCCTTTCTTAATCTTCTCTGGGGACTCCGAATTGCTGGCGGGAACACACCAAAAGGGATGCCCTTGGTGTTCCTTAATCCAATCAAGTTGATGGTGCAAATTAACCAGAAGAAGAGTGATGTCTCAACGAATGTTGGGAGATGCATAGGCAGGACTGGAAACAGTTCACGTTCACATCAGCCACTCTGAAAGGACCTGATAATATACAAACAATACACAGGAGCGTAGAAAACCATTGTGTCAATACACAGGGAGTTAGAAGAATGTTGTGTTGGCTGTGAGTCTAAATTATTCCTCACTGCTCACTCCTTTAATAAAACTTTAAAAAAATGTGTGAAGCTGATCAGACTGAATCCAGATAACATTGTTTTTGTTGTTGCTGTTATTGTTCTAGAAAAATATCTAACATCCTATTACAGGAGTATACAAGCAAATTCTGTGTTTGACAAAATTGAAACTCAAGATGGCTGACATCTGGTTTTAGATTCTCTACACAAAGAGGCAAGAAAATGTGACCTCGAAATAGGATTAAAACCCAGTCAATAGAGACAGACCAAGGTGAAAGCAGCTGTCGCCATCCAGCAAGGAAATGAAGACAGCTTTACAGATGTGCTCCGTGTCTTCCTGAAGGTAAAGAAAGCTCTGAGCATAACAGGGACAGGTGAAAAGGACCAGCACGAGATGAAAGTGATTTCCATCTGAAAAGATAAAGGACTGAGTTCGGCTGTCATCAGACTGGATGCTGAAGAAACGCCATCCAAAGAGATGACGGAACAATTGAAGTGAAACAATGAGGAAGAAAGGTCATTGACCCTCGACAGACTCTCTTAGAGAAAAGCAAGCAGAGCAACAAAGGATACGATTGAGCTCCCAGAAGTCGAGGTTACTAATGGCGGGGCAAAAACTAGTAGCAGGCTGGAGAGAAGGCTCCGTGGTTAAGAGCACGGGCTGCTCTTCCAGAGGATCCAGGGTTGATTCCCAGCACCCACATGGCAGCTCACAATTGTCTCTAACTCCAGTTCCATGGAATCCCACATCCTATTTTAACTTCTGTGAGCACCAGGCAAACAAGCGGTACATAGACATAAATGCAGGCACAACACTCATACATGTAAAATAATTTAACAAAAACTCTAACGAGTAACAATTGAAAAAAATAATCACTAAAAAAAAAAAAAAACAGCAACCTCTAAACTTTCAGATCTAAAGAACTGGAAAGACTCTAGGAGTAAAATACTCAAAGATATTAATAACGTAATTGTTGAAATCAAATTGATGAAAGACAACGATAAGGAGAAAACTTTAAAAGAAACTGAGCGAGCAGGAGATAAGTATTACCTACATAGGACCAAGGATAGGAGTGATGGGTAGACTGGGGGAGATTAGAGTGGAATACTTTATTTAAACTATTGGAAGAAAAAATAGCTTCAAATGACATTACAAGCTAAAGTATTTTTCACCAGCAAAGGTTAGAAAACCCTAACCCATGAAAACCCTAACCCATGAAAACAAGACCAAAGAGAATTTTCTGTGGACAGGTTTATTCTATCAGGAAAGTCAAAGGTGTGCTTAGGCAGGAAGGAACTACCCCAACAGCAATGCACATCTGCAGAGAAAACGAATTGTACTGGAAATGCAGTTGCTCTCTGTCCCAGTGTCTTTTCTGTTGCTTTAATAAAATATTCAGCCAAAAGCAACTTAAGGGAGATTTCAAGTTAAAGGCCATTATTGTGGGGAAGTCAAGGCAGCAAGAGTGGGAAGTGGTTGGTCACATGACATCTACTGGTATGAGCAGAGAGAAATCAATGCATGCATTTGAGGTGCTAAACTCGATTTCTCTGCTCATAGAGCCCAGGGTCTCAACTCCACAGAATAGTGCCACCCATCTATAGGCTGGGACTTCTCATAGCAATTAAGGAGATCAAGACAATCCCCATAGACATACCCGAGGGTCAGATTGATCTAGCCAATCCTTTACTGAGACTCAGCAGGTGGCGATTCTAGGTTGATTCAAACTGAAAATTAAAAAGAACCATCACGATGTCTGTGCTCAGAGCTGAGAGGCCCAGTGGCAGCTTCTGTTCATTGAGGGCTCCAGACAGGGTACCTGCTGTGAGGCCAGCTGGATGAGCCACCTCATGACCTGCCTAAAAGAATGGTTCCTCATAGGTTGCCATCTTACATCTTTCTGATCTTAAGAAAGTATCAATATTTTATACTAAAATAATAATTTTACTTAAATCCCCTGTGCTGAAAATAACTTTCCTTATTCTATAAAGGAGCTGTGTGTGTGTGTGTGTGTGTGTGTGTGTGTGTGTGTGCATGTGTGCTATGGGTACACTCACTGGTGTATGCTGGTTTGCAGGCCAGAGGTTGACGACAAATATCTTCTTTCATTATATCCACTTACTTTTGAGACAATATTTCTCACTAAATCTGAAGCTGATCATTTTAGTTGCAGTGCCTGGCCAGTGGACCCCTAAAGTCCCCTAGTCTCCACTCCTCAATACTGGGGTTTCTGGTGCTGTGGTTGTTTGAATGACGTTGGCCACCCACAGGCTCATATGTTTGAATGCTCGAGCCTGAATAATTGCAACTGTATGGGAAGGATTGGGAGGTGTGGCTTTGTTGGAGAAGATGTGTCACGGGGGTGACCTAGGAGTTTCAACAGTCCAACCTAGACCCAGTCTCTCTTCCTCTCTGCCTACAATTTCCAGCTGAGATGTGAGCTCTCAGCTACTCCCCCCAAACCATGCCTGCCTACCTGTTACCATGGCCTCCCACCAGGATGATAATGAACTAAGCCCTGAAACTGTAAGCAAGCCCCCAATTAAATGCTTTCTTTTATAAGCTGCCTTGGTCTTGGTGTCTCTTTACAGCAATAGAACAATGACTGAGACAGATGCATACCCCTGTGCCAAAATTTTGTTTTTTATATGAGTGCAAGAACTCCTAACTCAGGTCCTCATGCTTGAACCATTTTATGCACGGAGCCATCTCTCCAACCCCAAGGAAGACTTGAAGGATAAAGGTCACCAGTGTAACCTAAGTGAGATTCTTGCTGAGGGCTACATGGTGTTCCTCCATGAAAGCAACATAGTCATAAAAACTTTCATCTTGTCATTATCCCCATCTTCTCAGAGTTTGGGGAGCCAAGGGATTGTTGCATAGAAACAAATATAGAATGCTGACTGAATTGCTCCCTGAGCTTCAAAGTCAATCTATGTGCCAGTGACACCCAACCTACAATTTATGCTCCTAACATTTGCTGGCAAATTAGCTTTTTGGAATGCTGAATGTAATTTCACCAGAAAACAATATTGTAAATCTCATCTAAGTTCCCACAGAGAGTCCGCAGTGGCATACTTAAGCCATATAGAGCACATTGCTTTTCCTCGGGGTATACATCAACAACAGCATCTCAGAAAGAATAAAAATAAGTTTCGTCATCCTCTCCCCTATCCTTCAGTTTTATGCTGACATAATCAGGTCGCCCTTCTGAAACTCTTGACTAAACACCTTCATTTGGGAGAGGTTTCGGGTTTGATCATGGTTGATAAGACAAACAAAGCTAACTGGTGCTATTTCAAACAGTATAGGAAAGTAGAGGAAAAATATATATTTAGAAAAGATGCATATAGACACAAAGCAAGTATTTAGGCATCTGTCCTGGCCTGCCTTTGGAGCTCTGACAGGATACGCCCTCAGCTGCAGCCACTAAGAGCACCACCTGTGTGCATTCACTTTGTTCCCTTTTAAAAGGGCCTGCCCATGTCTCTCTCTCTCTCTTTCTTTCTCTCTCTCTCTCTCTCTCTCTCTCTCTCTCTCTCTCTCTCTGTATCTGTCTCTGTCTCGCTCTCTCTCTCCCTCCCCCTCCCCCTCTCCCTTCCTCCCCACCTCTCTTTCCTCTTTCCTCTTTCCTGCTGCTTCTTTCTGTCCCCAGAGGCTGGTCTCCCCCTCTCCTTTCCCTTTATACAATTCTTTTTTCCTAATTAAGAAAGTCTTCACTTGAACTCTGTTGCATGGTGTCTTTCTCTCTAGAGCCATATTATTATTATTATTATTATTATTATTATTATTATTATTATTATTACATTGGTTCCCTGATTGGGAATTTTTCGTGGCTGGGTCTGTAAGGTAACATGGTGAATATGCACAGGTGGTGCTCTTAGTGGCAGCAGCTGAGGGCGTGTCCTGTCAGAGCTCCAAAGGCAGGCCAGGACAGATGCCTAAATACTAGCATTCCTCCATTTTTATTTATTATAAAAAGATAAGGTGTTAGAAAGGGGTAACAGGTGAGGCAGGGATGAGGACACCATGTTCTGGAAACTACTTCCTGCTGACCTGGGGGGGGGGGTGTGGTGTCATTCATCTTTGGGGGACCTGGAAAAGCTGGGGTGCTAGCCACATCCTAGAGTAGATGGCTGTTTCACTTTACTGTCCAGCCTCTGTGGAACCATCAGCCACCAACTGGATCTGGCAAGATGCTGTTCAAGGTGGATCCAAGTCAACTCCTAAGGCTTAAACCACCTGATCCTTTCCCAGCACAGTAGCATCACCCTGACGTGTTTGGTGGCCTTGTGCCTTCAGCTCCATGGCCAACAGCTGGTAGTCCTGCAACAACAACTGATTAGGAATGGTCAATGGGTCTCCAAAAAATACCCCAATGGGAGCAACGAGGTATAGATGATGACACAGCTCCCATGAGTGAGGCAGAGAAGTAAGATCCAAGTGTCTGCAAACCCTAGCGTCCCAGGAATTCAGAGAGGGCCGATTTTGAGACAGGCACAGACCACCCAGTGAGTCATCACTCAACGAGTGGAGGCCTAGGGCTCTGAGCCCAAGAGAGACACAGTTGCCTGGTACCAGGACTTTGAAAAGCCAGAAGGCGAGGAAAGCACTGTGCTCAAGAAAGGAAGCCTCACATCCAGGGGAGTGGTCGTAAGTGGATGACCCCACCAGAGACCCAACTGTTGGTATTAAGTGGAAGCCATCAGAGAATGAGAAAGCAGATTGGTTGCAGGTGGAAGAGGGCAAATCTATTGAAGGTGAGGCAAGTGGGTAGGATCCCAGTGTGAAGTGATTGCAAAGTGCTGGGAAGCAGACTTTTGCTAGGCTTACTCCACATGAGTGAGGCAGAACGAGATCCAGTGGCTTTTATCAAGAGAGGATCCAGTGAGAGAGGCACAAACTACCTTGGTGCTTCCTCAATCAAGGGGCCAGAGGGTCCGAAGTTGGCACAGGCCACCCAATGGGTCATCACACAAAGAGTGGTGGCCAAGGGCTCCTGGAGAGAGCTGTGATCACCTGCCATCAGGAATTAACAAGACCAAAAGGTGAAAAACCACGCTTGAGAGATGAGATGAGTCCTCACTCATGGGAATAGCCAGAGTTGGGGAAGGTGGAGTGGCTCACCAGTCATTCAGGTTTTGGAACGAGGAACACAGCCATCTCGAGAGGTGATGCTATTATATGTAAACCATGTTCCAGGGTTCTGGGATGCCTCAAACTGCCTGGATATGAAATTAACTTTTAAAAAAGTCAGTAGCCTCCTATATACAAATGATAAATGGGCTGAGAAAAAAATCAGGGAAACAACATCCTTCACAATAATCACAAATAATATAAAATATCTTAGTGTAACTCTAACCAAGCAAGTGAAAGACCTGTATGACAAGAATTGAAAGTTTTGAAGAATGAAATTGGAGAAGATAGCAGAAGATGGAAAGATTTCCCATGCCCATGGATCAGTAGGATTAACATAGTAAAAATGTCCATCTTACCAAAAACTATTTACAGAATTGACAAAATCCCCATGAAAATTCCAACACAATTCTTTACAGACCTTAAAAGAACAAAACTCAACTTCATATAAAAAAAGCCATGATAGCTGAAACAATTCTGTATAATAAAAGAATTTCTAGAAGTATCACCATCCTTGATTTCAAGCTCTACTACAGAGCTATAGTAATAAAACCCGAATGGTATTGGCATAAAAATAGACAGGTGGATCAATGGCATTAAATAGAAGAACCAGATGTAAATCCACACACCTAAGGACACTTGATTCTTGACAAAAAAAAAAAAAAAAAAAAAACCCAAAATTATACAATGGAAAAAAGAAAGCATCTTCAGCAAATGGTGATGGACTAACTGGATGTCTGCATGTAGAAGACTGCAGATAAATCGACATCTATCACCCTGCCCAAAACTCAAGTCCAAGTGGATCAAAGACCTCAACATAAAATCATATACAATGAACTTGGCATAAGAGAAACTGGGGAATAGCCTTGAATGCATTGGTACAGAAGACAACTTCCTGAACAGAACGCCAGTAACTCAGGCACTAAGATCAACAATTAGAAAGTGGGACCTCATGAAACTGAAAAACTTCTGTAAGGCAAAGGACACTATCAAAGGGACCAAAAGGCAGCCTACAGAATGAGAAAAGATCTTCACCATCCCCACATCTGACAGAGGGCTGATGTCTGAAATATATAAAGAACTCAAGAAACTAGACATCAACAAGCCAAATAATCCAATTTAAAAATGTTGTACAGATCTAAACAGAAAATTCTCAAGAGAGGAATCTCAAATGGCCAAGAAGCACTTAAAGAAATGTTCAACATCCTTAGTCATCATAGAAACGCAAATCAAAATGACTCTGAGACTCCACCTTACACCTGTCAGAATGGCTAAGATCAAAAACCCAAGTGACAGCTCATCCTGGAGAGGATGTGGAACAAGGGGGAAACACTTCTTCACTGTTGGTGGGAGGGCAAACTTGTGCAGCCACTTTGGAAATCAATATGGCAATTTCTCAGAAAATTGGGAATCTACCTGAAGATCCAGCTATACCTCTCTGGGGCATATACCCAAAGGATACTCCATGGTACCACAAGGACACTTGTTCAACTATGTTTATAGCAGTTTTATTCATAATAGCCAGAAACTGGAAACAACCTAGATGCCCCTCAACTGAAGAATGGACAAAGAAAATGCGCTACATTCACACAATGGAGTATCACTCAGCTGTTAGAAACGATGACATTTTGAAAATTTCAGGCAAATGGAGGGAACTAGAAAAGATCATCCTGAGTTAAGTAACCCAGACCAAGAAAAAAATATGGTATGTACTCACTTATAATTGGCTACTAGCGGCTATCAAGTAAAGGACAGCCATGTTACAGTCCGCCAACCCAGTGAAGGTAAGCAACAAGGAGCGCTGGGGGCAAGGGGGGCACTTGACTCTCACCATGAAGGGGAAATAGAGTAGGCATCACGGATGTATGGGGCATCTGAATGGGGGGTGTGTGGGAACAGGAGGCATAAGGTGGGGGAGGGGAGGTAGAGAGTACTGAGAAAGAAAACTGGAAGGAGCCGCATCTATGGGAGGAGCTAGAAACCTACTGCAACGGATACTCCCAGGAATCTACCTAGCTAAGACTCCTAGTAGTCGAGTAGATATAACCTCAACCCGTCATCTCCAGTGACCATACACGACTTCCAGTGGAGGGCCTGGGACATCAATGCAGCCACAAAACCTTCAACCTGCACTCTGTCCTGCCTATGGGATGTGCTGAGGGTAAAGGTGGCACAGAAATTGTGGGAGTGGCCAACTAATGACTGGTTCAGCTTGAGACCCATGTCATATGAGGGAGCTCACCCTGAGGGCCAGGACCCAGAGACAAGACACTTCAGAGAGCAGGATAGAACCAAATACAACTGGCAAAAAAAAAATCATGAAATGATTTCTAATGATATTCTGCTATTAGATTGGTGCCTAGCCCTACTGTCATCAGAGAGCCTTAACCCAGCAACTGATGGAATCAGATGCAGAGACCCACAGCCAAGCATTAGGCAGAGCTGGGGAATTCTGAGGAAGAAGGGAAGGAAGGATTGTAGGAGCCGGAGGGATCAAGGACATCCCAAGAAAACCCACAGAGTCAACTAACCTGGGCTAACAGGGGCTCACAGAGACTGAACTGCCAACCAGGGAGCCAGCATGGGACTGACTGACCTAGGCCTTCTGCTCATATGTTAAGTCGTGTAGCAGCTCACAATTGTCTGTAACTCTATCTCCAGGTTTGGGTATGGTTTGAGCAGGGCTGAGGTTCCACTGTGGCAATGTTGAGAGGTGTGGCCCTTTAAGAGGTAACCTCGAATGGAAAGTTTGCTCTCCAGGGTAAGTACCCCTGGGGCGATTAATGTGTTTCTGGGAGAACCTTAATTTTTATAGGAGTGAGCTGTTGGAAAGTTCCCTTGTCTCGAATCTTTCTTCCTGTCTTACCAGGAGATCTCTCTTGCATGCACCCTTGCCGTAACATTGACTCTGAGCAGATAGAGACATTCGAGTAAGGACTTACAGTCTCCAAACTTGTTCGCTAAACAAGTCTTGTTTATTTATACTGCATCTAGTATAGTTTCCTGGTACCTAGAACTCCCTTTTTACCCCAAGATTGTCTTGAACTTGCAGCAATCTTCCTGCCAGACTCCCAGGCCCTGGTGTTACAGGTATGAGCCACCACTTTTTCTTCTGAATATAGGTCTCCTGGTGGCCTGATTTAAGAACTGGTGTACCAAACTGCTTTTATATATTTCATTTAAGACTAGAGGTTGGGGTGGGGGATATCACAGAAGAGGGAACAGGAATGTTTGAGAGTCAGGGCACTGGGATGCATGCAAAATTTGTCATCCAGTCATGACAGTGAAGCTGCACCTATCAAATCTCAACAATATTATTTTCTAAACAAGACATGCATAGTGACACCAGAGGACTTTCCCACATGGATGTGGGAAATCTTAAAACCTGGATGACATCCTTCCCTAGTTGAAGAGCTATAGGTAATCAATGGCCACCGAGAGAGGGAAAATCAGGTTCTCCAAGGATGAACGTAATTAGTTAAGCTACCCAAGCACTAAATATATGTACATAGAAGCAACAATAAATGGACTCACTAGGCTGCAAATGTGTGTGTGTGTGTGTGTGTGTGTGTGTGTGTGTGTGTGTGTGTGTGTGTGTGTAAAACAATAATAATTAAACAGGAAGATGCCATGAGTAGAGATGAAGAAGGTGGGGTGTAGGAAGAATTAGAGGATGAAGAAGAGCGAAAATGAAGGGAATATAGTACTCAGGTATGAAATTCTAAAAAGTAAAATAAATTAATTAAAAAAGAAACGAGGTTGTTCTGCACACGAAAGATGTGAGTTTACGAGAACAATCTCTAGCTTGCTTCTGAAAGGTCAGTGCATAATTTCTCTTAAAAATCAATAACATCCAGAAAACTTACCATCCAAGACTTTTTACAGATTTTCAGTTTACAAATGCATTTTCCAGACTGTGCCCAGTACAGAGTGATGCTGTGTGCTTGTTATCAGTGCCAGTCTCCAAACAGAGCGGATGTTATAGCTTAAATCCAGCTTTTGTCTATAGATGAAGTAATTAACTTGATAAACTTGGATGCTAAAGGAAATCTTGTTACATAGGAGCCTCATGTCTCCAGAGAGAAGGCTACTCAGCCTCAATCCATCTGCTTAAGTCATTCACAAGTCAATGATACCACTTACAGCTCAGATTTCCACATTCACTCTTTCCCTTAATCTATTTTTCCTGAGCTTAGTAAGAACTGAAGGAATTGAGGAGTCCACTAGGTCAGTTAAGATGTGAATAGCTACACTAGCTTTATCAAGCCACTTTTCTGCTCATGATTTCATTTCACATCTATGTTGATATTTTGCAAAAAGTGGGTCTGTAGTATGTGAGTGTACCATACTACCCAACGTTCAAACAGTACAAATGTGCACCTGACTCAGGTGCTGCACAGAAGCAAAGCGTTTTGTTGTTGCTGGAAAAGTCTTTTATGAGCTGGAGGTACAACTCCCTGGTGAAGAGGGAGTACTGCTCTTTTAGAGTTTGGTTCCCAACATCCATGTTGCTCTCAACCACAAGTAACTCAAGCCCATGGGATCTGATATCTGCTGCCCTCATCTGGCCTTCCTGGGAACCTGTACACACACACACACACACACACACACACACACACACACACACACACATACGCACACATGCCCACACATATGCACATGCATGCATGCACACACACACACACACAGTACTTAAAAATAAAATAAAAACCCATTCAAAGGACAGGTGGAAACAGGACAAGGAGACACCATCCAGGTTTCTCAGGCAACGACCAAATATCAAAGCAAAGATGCAAAGCTTTAGTGATCTTCCCAGATGAACTAAATTAACAGTGAGTCAACTTCCTGTCCTTATCAACCATCCTGACTATAAGCAATCCATTAAACTCACAGCCGCAAGTGGGGAACAGACATTATGCTGGTCTGCCTCCAGCTGATGAGCGGCTGGGTTGTGACCAGAAATAACATGAACAATGAAAACAGCATGGAGCGCTCCTCCCTCCCTGTAACTACAGGGCAACAGCCCACTACATACCGCTGTGCCTGAATTCTGCTTAGTAAACCCCGGCGGCACACCAGATGGCAGGGCTGCCATATGCTTCCTCCACACAGCAAATCATGTCCTTGCTAAAAGGTCAAGGGTAAGGTATGGAGAAAAGCCACAAATCCATCAGTAAGTAGTTCTTTGTCTTGGGACAGCCTTGGTCAAATCTTTCTGGCAGCATACTAGAAATAAAATGTCGAAATGCCGTGTCCCGTTTCTACCCTGCTTAGGAATGGGGGACTTTAAGAGTCTGTCCCGACATAACCGACGCCCCTATTCCCTGTGGCAATGTTGCTCCATATTGGGCCCCTGGGCCACTGTCAACGAGTTATCTTGGATGCTTGTTTCAGATTTAAACCCTGGACCCGTTCCAGAACTACTGAACCAGAGATGTGGGCTTGATGCCCAGAAGTCATCCCTGTAACAAGCTGGCCTCGAGATGATCATGAACACCAAATGATGACCGCCAGAGAGAGAGAACAGGGCACACATATCAAATGTCTGTTTTCTGGAAATCTTGTGAGTTGTGAGGGCCAAGAGAGATCTCTAAATTGTGCAAGCTTTAGTCCCCCATTCCACTGTAGAGCAATGATTCTCAACCTGTAGCAACCCCTTTGAGGGTCAATGAACCTTTCCATGGGGGTCACCTAAGACCATTGGGAAACACAGATATTCACATTGGGATTCATAGTAGTAGCAAAATTACAGCTCTTAATTAGAAACAAAAATACTTTTATGGTTGGGGTCACCATAACCTATTAAAGGGTGGCAGCATTCGGAAGGTTGAGAATTACATTAGACTATTTAAAAACAATGGTTTGTTTAAAAGTAGAAGTCTAGGGGGCTGGAGAGAGGGCTCAGTGGTTAGGAGCACTTGCTGCTCTTGCAGAGGACCTGGGTTCAATTCCCAGTACCCACATGGCAGCTCACGACTGTCTATAACTCCAGTTCTAGGTGATCTGACACTCTCTCACAGACATACATGCAGGCAAAATACATGAAATCAATCAATCAATAAAAAAAATTTTAAGAAGAGTGTAAGTCTAAGTAAATAATTTTCCCACTGTCCTGCTAGGTGTCCATCTGTGCTTCTGCTGGTGTTGGGAACCCAGGAATCCAGTACTTCCTAACAAGTCAATTCCTGTCTGATTTTGCAGCTATGATCCTGAGCCCTCACACTCAACTACACTGTGTTAATATGAATGCATATTAGGGGCTGGAGAGATTGCTCAGTGGTTAAGAGCACTTGCTGTTCTTGCAGAGGACCTGAGTTCAGTTCCCAGCACCCACATGAGGGCTACTAACTGTATGGAACCAAGGCATCTGATACCCTCTTCTGATCTCCTCAGTCAATACGTGGTGCCCAGAGAGATACACGCAGACAAAACACTCTTAAACATAATAGTCTGTTTTTTAAATAAAATCAAATCAACCTTTGCAAGCACAGAGTTATAGCTGTAGGTTTTTGTTACTAGCCCCGCTACCTACAGTATAAATATGCTTCAAGGATGATTGGCAGCTTAGGAAGAAAATAACTATAATAAAGAAATCAAGGCACCTCACCAGTAACTTCGAGGAGTCTGCTACCTTGGTATAAGATCTGTGTCTGGCTAAAAACTCCCGCTGTTTCCAAGGGCTAGTGACAAAATGGGACAATGTACCAGAATGAGACCTTCAGCCTACAGCAGTGCCAGTTTAAAGGGCTGGAGTATGTAAAGCGTGGTCTCTGCCCAGCATGACAATGGCACCTGTTGCTCGATGTCTCCCTGGCTGACTCAGCACCAAGGAAGGTTTGGTTTAGTTCCCTGAGCCAGGCTTTAACCACACAGAGCCAAAACTATAGCTTAACAAATCTTTAGTTAGTAAAGCCAGTGATTTGTATCTACAGGACCCAAAAGAAAACCATTGTTAAAACTTCTAAAATCTGGCATTAACCAATTGATCTGTGGTCCTTCCTGACCCGAAGTGACTTTACTGTAATTGAACTTGGACACAATCACTCCTATTGCAGGGTTCTGCTTCAGTCACACCTTTGAAATAAGTGGCTTGTCTTGCTTGTTAGCATCTTGTTCTTTCTACCTGCTTGTCTTAATATAAACTTTCATATTATAATGAAATGCCTGAGGGGGAATAATTGATTAAGTCAAAAGAATCACTCAATCCACAGTTCTAGGGATTAAGAACATGGCACCGACCGTACTGACAGCATCAGGCTGGATGGCATCACGGTGGGCCTGTATGGATGAGGGAAGGAAAGATGAGAGCAAGACAGGTTTACTCCATGACACCAGTTTTAATGTCTTCCAAGGGTGGTGTCTATGGCTTGTATTAGACCACTCAGTTAGTCCAAGATAATGGCCTCCTTACTGCACTTGGTGACATCTTAAAGTGAATGCATAGTCCACAACAAGGACTTTTAAAATTCTTTTTTACACCATTACAGAGTTTGGGGGAGGGGACATTATTTTGTGCTTGTGCCTATGCTAGGACCCATCAGACCAGACCAAATTAAGATGAGGCTATTCATGTCAGGTGTCAGGACAGTAAACTGAAACACAAAGGCAGTTGTTCCTGAAGGCAGGAGACTCAGAGCAACAGATGTGAAGTCTCCAAGCCTAATTGAGTTAGCTTTGCAAGAACACGGCCGGTTTAAACTTCTATCAGAAAAGCAACCGTAACAAACTGATGTTTGCCAATAGGCTTTTCCTTGTTGTTTTCTCGCTCCAGCATTATTAAAACCAGCTGTTCTGTGCCTCCCAATGCATTCTAAAACTGCTTCCTTCTAGAGTAACAAATGAACCAATTAGACCTTCACACTAAATGTCTTGTCATTTGTCCTCGGATAGGCCCTGTAGCACCGCAGAAATGTTTCCACTCAAATGTTTCCAGAAAACACACCCGTACCCTTCCTTCCCAATCTACAGATTTTTTTTTTTTCATATTCTGCATTGTTAAAGCACAAAGGACAAACTCAGAAGCAGCATAGCTGTCATTCAGTGGGCATTAAAGATGAAGAACTAGAAGAAAAGAAGAAAGGCTGAGATCTGTTTGATAGTAGGAAATTTACTCGGCTGGAAGCAGCTGACATTTTTAGGGAGTCTACCATGTTTACCTCCTTAAAATGTATTTGGATCTTCATACAAGAAAGGAAAATCTCTGGAGATGGAGAGATGTCTCAGTGGCTCAGAGCACTGTCTGCTCTTGCAGAGGACCCAGGTTCGATTCTCAGCACCCACATGGCAGCTCATAACCATCTGGAACTCCAGTTCCAGGATCTGACGCCCTCTTCAGGCCACCACAGGTACTGAATGCGCATGACACACAGATCACATATAGGCTAAACTTACATACACATAAAATAAAAAGTAAGAAAGGAACAGGGCGTTGGTGGCACACGCCTTTAATCCCAGCACTCGGGAGGCAGAGGCAGGAGGATCTCTGTGAGTTTGAGGCCAGCCTGGTCTCCAGAGTGAGTTCCATGACAGGCTCCAAAGCTACACAGAGAAAGCCTGTCTCGGAAAAAAAAAAAAAAAAAAAAAAAAAAAAAAAAAAAAAAAAAAAAAACCCAAAAAAAAGTAAGAAAGGAAAAACTAATTATTGTACATCTAAATTGTGTTCCTTTCCTGTTTCCTTTATATCAGACACTAAGAAAATTGACGATAATATATAATTAAGGATGTTAATAAATACTGACTATTCCGTGTGTGTTAAATGTATTTCTTAAATCATTTCATTTAATTCATAAATCAGGTCTGTATGTTTGATATTATGTGATAACATTCAAAGGTAAGGACAAGGCTCAAGGGAAGTAAAATTCTCCCGTAGTCACTGAGCTGGTTAAAATAGCAGAGCAACTGATAAACCTCAGAATCTTGGTTGTAAAGTACATCTTCTGAAGCCTGTTTTTATGTTGTATGACACTAACTCTTATATTATAAATCACACACACTCTCAGATTAATCATCAGTTCATCTCAGAACTAGTTAGTTACCTTGAGGGTTTCAGAAAACTTAGAATACAGCAGCAACCTCAGTGTAGATTTTAGTATTTAAAAGACACAGACTGTCTAGGTTTGGGGGTTTTGTTTGTGGGACCTCTAAGAAATGAAGTGTTTTGTTTGTTGAATTGTTTAGTCTTAGGGGTACATGGACAAAATAAGAATCTACACTTGATCTTAGAAGGTAAGGGTGAGCTCTCAGAGAAGTCCAAGGGACAGTAGAGCTAAAGTTGGGTGCAAGGGGGCAAATAAAAGACATTTGTCACCAACATAATGTCTCCTAATGGCTCAGGTGATTAGGTTTAATTTCTCATTTAGTTACAGAGTAGCAATAAGAGGGTCCCATTCATCACAGCACTGCTAGTCTCAATTAGAGAATAATTAATTCAGTTTTCTCTGTAAACCTCGGTCAGAAAGGACAGTGGCAGCAATGCAGCCTTGTAATTTTAAAGAGCTCTTTCAGAGAATATGTGTCCAAGAACACTGAGGCTGCTGTGATCCTGGGCCTGTGTCACCTACACAGAAAAGGAGTTTTGCAGATATAATTAAGTTGAAGATCTCAAGAGGTGACAATTGTCATGCACTGTCAAAATAAGTCAATCACACAGATCCTTAAGAAAAAAAAAGGGGGAAATACTGTTACATAGTCAGAGACATCACAAGGACCAAGCAGAGTGGGAGCAATGAGAATCTGAACAAAACTGTTGGCTACAAGGATAAAAGAAGAGAACTAGGAAATAGGAAATATCAATGGGCTCCCAGAGGTGACAAAGGACAAGGGAAAATATTGCCTCCTGTATCAAGGAACACAGTCTTGACAACACTTATGCTAGGCCACTGGACACTTATCAGAGTTTTCACCTCACAGCAGTAACAGAAAGTTAGCTTTGCTTCAAGTCAGTATATCTGGGATGGCTTGTTACAGCAGCAATAGGCAATTAATATTAATGCACAGAGTGGTCTGGAATCCTATTAGTATTACCTGAGTGCTGCTGTCAGTCACTGCGTTAATCAATTCTGACGTAATTGCAATTATCTACAAAATAACCCATAAAATATTACTCTTAGTACTCAGATAAGAAAAACCAGGTTTGGCTTGAGCTAGAGACATGGCTCGGTGGTTAAGAGCACTTTTTGCTCTCCCAAAGGGCTTGAGTTCAATTCCTCCAACTGCCCCAAATAACTTACAACTGTCTGTAATTCCAGTTTCTGGAGATCCAGCACCCCCTTCTGGAATCCACAGGTACCGCATTCACATGGGCACACAACCAAACATGACAGACACATACAGAAACCCAGTACCCAGACCTCACCTACACCAAGTAAAACCCATCTCTTGGGGAAGAGGCTAGGGCCATGTTACAGAGAGCATGCTTGTGAGTTTGGTAGGCCATCATAGCAAACACACAGATGGGGTAGCTTCAACAACAGGGGTGGAATTTCACAGGTCTAGAGGCCACAAATGAAGATTAAGATTTTATCCGGTTTGGTCCATCTTTGGATCCTAGATGACCATCTTCACTCTTCACACATGCTCAGTACTTCATTTGTTTATTAAAGCCTTAGGTTGTCATGATCGTCTTATGAAGACACCAGTCACAATAAGTTAGTTTCTACTAAGATGATATCTTTTTATCTTAATTACCTCTTTGAAGATTCTGTCTCTAAATACAGACACATTCTTAGGTACTGAAGATTAGGACTTCACTGTGTGAACTTGGGGAAGACAGAAGAAAAACAGCATACATGAGTTAGATACATTGCTTCAGAGACTTTCTGGGCACTACAAGACAACACATACAAGTTGGTTACGATAGCTATCATAATTTTTCTGATAACATGCTATGTCTTGACTGCAGTCCCTATTAGAAGTCTAGAGCACTGACTTGTACGATATATAGGATGTTGAAAATATTCAGACTGTTAATGGCCAAAGTGGTGCTTTTAACTGATAGCTATGTGAATTTACAAGTAACTGAACAATTCCAAACTTTCTTGTTCTGTTGTTTTTATTTTAACAAGTCATTTTTCTTGTAAACTTGGTTCCCATGTGTGGACAGGAAGTCAGAAGAGGGTGTCAGATTCCCAGGAGCTGGAATTATAGACACTTAAGAGCTTCTGGGCATGAGTGATGAGAACTGAACTCAAGTCTTCTGCAAGACCCCTAAGGACCCTTAACCCCTGAGCCATCTCTCCAGGCCTAGGCCTCCCCTGAGTCATCTCTTCCTCCCAGGCCTGTTGCTTTGACAGCACTGAGATGCTGCTGTGAGTAGTTTCTGCCCTTGGTATATGCTGCTCCCTCACAGACACTTGGTGTAAGTATAAGCACAAAGACGACTTTTCTCACTTGAAGACCCAGCTAACAAGTGAATTCTGTTGCCAACTAAAATGCCTTTGCATTTAACCATCATAGGTTTCGGAGGATCCTTCTGTAGAAAGATGTATCTTATTTATTTTGGCCTTACATTTTTATAGTTGTCTTTTCATTCCTCTTTTATTGTTTTCTTTTATGGAACAGGCCTTCCCTGTGTAGCCCATGCGATGGTCAGATTCCTGGTCCTTCCATCTCAGCCTCTCACATGCTAAAGCTATAGCCCTGTAGTACCACATCCAGCTTGTCTAGTAGTTTTGTAATAAATTTCAAATTATTTCTTTATATACATTATGGCTTAAGATACTTTGAAATATTTACTTTAAGGTACAATCATTACTTGTTAGAACATAATTTTTATGATAAACATGTTTATTGATAGTATGAGTG
This sequence comes from Cricetulus griseus, assembly GCF_003668045.3. Lineage (NCBI taxonomy): Eukaryota > Metazoa > Chordata > Mammalia > Rodentia > Cricetidae > Cricetulus > Cricetulus griseus. Next base: position 11,962,931 of record NC_048601.1, read on the forward strand.
GTGCCCATAGCTTAACAAAAGCTGATCATGACCAGCAGAGTGGATCCCCTACCCCAGTAAACTTTCTATCCTCTCACACCATGGAACATCTTACTAATAAATATCACTGGTTATGATTGTCTCTGTCTTCTTGATAAATGGCTGCTGGGACCATTTACACTACAGAAGCCAATCACAATGCCTTAAAACTCACTTAGCATGATGGCAACTCTTGTCTGAGAAACATACATTAATTATATAGTTATAAAATGAATGCTTATAAATTTCTTGTCACCACTAGGGAAGCCATAGTGTCACCCAGAAGCCTCACCTTCAGGATATCCGTTAAGGTCCCTCTTTGAATGAAAGACCATTTGGTGAAATAAATACCTGGCCTTTGACCCAATATTTTAGAAGTTATCAGTGTTTCAGAAATCATAAAATGTTTAGTTGACTTCTTCGATAAACATACAGAAGTTATCATTATAATTGAAATTGTTGACTTTATTATCAAATTATTAAATTTACTCTTATTATGCTTACTGAATTATCACTTTTTAAATTGAATGTTTAAGCTGTGGTTTACACTTGCTAATACATAAGGGGATCCCATTTACCCTCCAAACTTAAAACACTTGGGTACAAAGGAGAGCACTGTTAGTAAATTTCCTTTACCATGAAACATATAAATCATATCTGTCTCATGCAACATGTCACCTGTGGCAATGTCACTAATAAATAAACCTTTTCTGCCATAATATCAAGGAAAGGGTAGTTGATGTCTACTAGTCTGTGTTTTCCTCTGAGGGTACTATGAGTTTAGGGCTGGGAAGATGGCACAGTTGTTAAGATTCCTGCCTTGCAAACATGAAAACCTTAGTTTGGGTTCCATCATCCACACAAAAGCCAGGCCTTGAATGCTTCTGTAGCCCCTACAGTGTTGGGGAGGGAATAGACATCCTTGGAGCTCACCGGCCAGCTATGCTAATTGATGAGCTTCTGTAAAAGACACGGTCTTGGAAAACTAAGGTGGGAAATGATGGAGGAAGGCGCATCAAAAAATGACTTTCACACATTTATACACACACATCTGTCTGCCCCTGCACCCACGTGAGCACATCCACAGTACACACACACACACACACACACACACACACACACACACACACACACACACGTGAATGCCATGATTTTCATTAAAAATGTATTGCCATCTTTGTCATTTTCTCCTTCCAGAAAGAGTCCAAATGTAGATCCAACATAAAACACATATTATAATGGGGCACAGAGCAGAAAACTAACTCCAGCTCTCTTCAGCACCTGCACGTGACTCCCTGGTACTGCACAGATGTCTTCTGGGAACCCAACTCCTTTCAAAGCTCTGTCTACTCTACATTACATGGAAGAATGGAAAGTAGAATCAATTATTTTGTCTAGACTCTGTCAATCAATGTCACCCACCAAATTAAAACCAAGCCTCTAGCACAATGATAAACGAGAGGACAGATGCGGTCACAGTTAACCCGGAGACCTGTCCCCATATAGAACTCATGAATAATGTCTAGCCTTGCCTAAGCCTTCAAATTCTGTGCCGTGTAGAAATCTGAAAAGCTAACACCTACGTACACAGAAACGCAAAAGGGCATCCTGATTGTAAAAGTAATTTGAATCGCTTCAGGAAAAGAATGGGATAAAAATATCTTTATCCCACACAGCTAAATTTAAAACACATTTTTGTTTTGTGACAGCATGAAATACTAAATTTGAAGCGCCTTTGCTTCAAGACCTCGGAGTCCTAAAGATTATGATCTTGTTCGCTTTGGGTGGCTGCCATTCAAATCACTGTGCACAGATTCAATAGTTCATATAGTTCTAGAACACAGACCAAAAAAAACCAGGCAGCTAATTCTGTCTCCTGCAGAGGCTGCTTTTCTCGTGTGGAAGGACAGAGACAAGACCCCAATCTAAATCAGGCATATTCAGCATCTTCGTGCAAGAGAAAGAACAAAAGACAGACCAAGGTCAATTTTTGTGTTTAGTTAAGCACAGTGTTACTGTGTTGCTTTTGTTGTGGGGCCGATGATAGAACAGCGTAACAAATGCTTCCGGAAAGAGAAATGGAACTATCACTGAAGCCTAGTGAGTGTCATCATCAAGGCTTGTATATTCTCAGTTCTTGAGTGAGAATTAACATTCTAGACATTCTGGAAAGAGCTTACAGGGCATGAAAACTACAGTGGATGCTTTTACAAGAAGCAGCTGAAACAAAGGGTTTGCCTAAGGTCATCCTGGTGGGTGGCAGAGCCACAGATGGACAGTGTGTCTCCTATCGTGTGGTGCAAGGCATTTTAAGTATTTGAGAACTAAGTGTTCTCATGATGCTTTAGAGGGAGAGAACTCATTAGGAGTTAATGATAAAATAGACTTGGTCTTTGGTTTCAAGTGTGAGACTAATTCCATCTGGGAGAGGTACATATGGAGCCTGTTAGAAATCCAGTTTCAGGCACCACCACAGGTCAACCTACAACCAGAAAGCCAGAGAGGGGACAACAGCAGAACAAATGAGGTACCTAGAAGAATACAAATGTGCATTGGATAGATTTTTTTTATGGGACCCGAGAAATCAAACCCTCTTGTTGATATGTTTTTCTCTGTGCTGTTTACTCTTAAGGGACTCACCACCAAGCTCCGAAATAATCACACTGAGGTTTATTCTTTCTTATGAATGTCCAGCCTTGGCTTGGCTTATTTCTAGCCAGCTTTTCTTAACTTAAATTATCCCTTTTGCCTCTGGGTTTTTATCTTTCTCTATTCTATATACATTTGTTTACTTCTTACTACATGGCTTGCTATGAAGCCAGGTGGCTGGCCCCTGGAGCCTTTCCTCTACCTTTTCTTGCTCCTCCATCTTTTCTTTCCAGATTTCTCCTTCCATTTATTCTCTATGCCTGCCAACCCCTCCTATTTTTTCTTCTGCCTTGCCGTTGGCCATTCAGCTCTTTATTAGACCAATCAGATGTTTTAGACAGGCAATATAATACAGCTTCACACAGGTAAACAAATGCAACATGGAAGAAAGCAACACATCTTTTCATCATTAAACAATTGTTCCAGAGCGTAAACAAATGTAACACATCTTCAACTAATATTCCAAAGCATACCTACCTCCCTTTGTACAGTGTGATCAATGCAAATGCTGAATAACCCATAACCATGAAAGTGCTTCCCAAGGTTTTTATGTTATTCTGTGGCCCCATCTGTCCCCTGATGCCTGGTTTCTGGTTTCTATATCTTTGATCTTTTGGCCGAAGTGTCACATGAATCTTCTCCAAAGGAACAAAGTCAAGGAAAGCACAGAAGAATTGCACAAACTATTCATGAATCTGGTCAGACTGGCTGGTGATTTGTCAGTGGTGGGAAGGCTTCTATACTGAAGCAAACCATCTTGATGGGGGAAGTGCTTCTGTGTATGTGTTTGTCTTACTGGATGATAGATAAAGTACTGTTTGGCCAACGAGGCATCAAGTTAGGCGGGACTAGGAGTCGAAGAGGATTCTGGGAAATGTAGTAGAGAAGTGGTGACCCAGGCAGGAAGTGACAGAGCAGGGAGACTTATATTTAAGGAAGGACAAATTGGAAGTGGCCCCTTTTCCCCCTTCGCATCCTCTAGCAGCGCAATGTGATCCACCAGCAAGGGAGGGCATCAATGGAAGGCGTCCGGTAAGATAAGTCTTACAAAATACATATATTTATGATAATTAAGACTGAGCTAGCAGATGAGAATCCTAGTCATTGGCCATGCAGCATTTGTACCTAATATAAGTCTCTGTATTATTTTGTCCATCCACATGGTGGGCAGAACTTGGGTGGCTGGCAGAGACCGCCCATGTGGCGGTAGGGCTCAGGTGGCTTTTGGTGGAAAGATTTATTGTAACCAACTCTAATCACAGAATGGAATTCCCTGCCCCATAAAGTCTCTATGCTTGACACTCAAGTGCTTAGTTGATTAGTACATAACTCACTGCTCATCAGAGAGGCTTCTTCTTGATGGACATTCATACAGAGAACCACAACTAGTCAGAGTGCTGAGAATAAGCAACTCATAGAGCACTCATCCCAAATGGCGATCTGTGTCACAATCCATGTCCAAAAGGCTCTGGAGACACCAAGGAAGAGGGAACAGAAAGAGAAAAGCTAGAGGGCCTCAAAGGTTCCTGTCAATACTGTCTTCTGGAAATGCCAGGTATGTTACAGCCAGGAACTCTCAAAAATTGTGCTATGCTATACAAGATCTGCACAGGACCAAACCTGCCAACATTCTAACAAGAATAAGGAAAGTCTCCATGGCTCATTCCTGTTAGATGAGCCACAGACTGTCAGTGGAGGCTGATGAGGAGTAGACAGTTTTCTTCAGAGGTGTGACCCCAGGTAGGTTATTCATGCCCTAGTGGACAGCCCTAGCCTCATGCACATATGGGTAGTGCTAATTATACACTACACTGAGTTGGCTATTTTTTTTTTAAGGAGGAGGCGAAAGCTAGAAGAGAGGAGGAGGGAGACCCTGGGAAAGTTGAAGGGAAGCATTGGAACCGAGTTCTGCCTTCTCCTTAGGACCCAAAAGTAACACATAGAGTCTTATATTAGTTACAATGTTGCTGGCCAATGACTAAGGTTTCCTATTTGCTAGCTCTGTCTTAAGTATTAACCATAACCATTAATCTACATATTTTATAAAGACCTATCTTTTTGAGGACGCCAGCAGCATGTGTCCTCTCTTTTCGGGATCACATGGTGACTCTCTCTACTACATTTCCCAGAATCCTCCTTCTCTCCTAGTCCCCCCTATCTTGCTTCCCTATTGACCAACAGTGCTTTATTTATCAACCAATAAGAGAAACACATACACAGAAGGACCTCCCCCATCATGGAGTGGATATGATGATCCAGATATATTATATCCATTATGGAATTCTCGAAGACTAGTGTTGATGCTTTCCCTGTGATTTTGTCTCTCTCTGGAACTCAGCCTCCCAGGCTGAGCCTCCTCTCATCTCTCTCTTCTACAAAGGCGGGTCAGAATGCATCAGCATCCATCTTGCCTGGGGTTTATGCTTCCTAAGCCCCATCAAGGCTTGATTTCTCCTCTGAGTAACTCAGGACTGCTTAGGACATGATGGGTGTCAGGTGTTTGTTTATAATAAGATGTTAAGCTCATAAAATGGCAAAATGATGCATTCAAATCTTGTCAATCGGAGGCACAATAAAAGCCCTGTTTGAAATATTAATAAAACCTTCAAACAGACATGACTGACAAGTGTTTACTCCGAATAATATTTACAAATGTTTCCAAAGCACAGAGGAAGTCTAACACACGAGTGAGAATCTGGTCTTGCTTTCACGGGGATATTACCTAGCAAGTGTGTAGCCATCAGGCAGGAATGAAGACCCCTAGTGTTCTCTGATGACATTACTAGCTTTGGGATTGGTGTAAGCCAATAGTTCACTAAAGTAATACATCCAAAATTTTATCTGAGAGTAACAAAGATATTAGGTCGGGGGTGGAGGGAGGCAGGGCAATGAATGGCTTTTAAGGGGGAGAAAGATATCCCAAGATAAGCATAATTAGGCTCTGGATATGCAATATAACATCCCAACCTCTCCATAATCTTGAAGTTCTAGTCAGTTATTCAGCCTTTCTAGAAGCTTTAATGGACTATGAGGCTTTCCTGCAGGAAATTTAGTTCACAATGTTGATTATCTCAGATGTTTCTAATAGTGACAAAAATGTGATTAAACATTCTTCAGAACTTTATTAGTTTGGAGCCACCTAGGTTATGGCAAACACACCAGGACACTGGCAATACTTCACTAGTGCAACTACTTTACATTCTCTGTATCTGTGTGCAGGGTTTCTCCCCTGGGACCATGCTCCCTCTTGTCACTCCAACTTATTCCAGTGGCTTCAAAGAGACTGTTCCTTCAGCCTATGGTTACATCCCTAAACTCTCTGTCTCAGGGCAATGACTTAAATGTGTCTATATTTTTGAAGATACATAATTATTAAAATAACATTGGGTTGTTGTTCGTTTAACCAACAATTTACTCAACTTCTGTAGAATTTGGGCCTTCTCTGTATCCCAAATTCCTTCTCAAAAGTCACTGGTTTCCAAAGTTGTTGAACTGTTTGTTTATTTAGCCATTTTAGAGCTATAGATGACACATAAATTATTATTAATAGCTGTTGTACATTGACTAAATCATAATTATAATTCTTGAGAGGAGGAAGAGATACCAGGTAAATCCTGGATTCTGATTTGTTCTCACCAAAAGCATCTTCCAGACTTCAGAACAGTGATATGGAGTCCAAGAAACAAGCCTTGATCCTATTGGCAAGAAGATAAAATCATTATATGAGGCTGCCAAGACAGATAGACTTGAAAGGCTGGTCCTAGAAATAAGAACCACAGAATAAGAAATCCAAAATCTAATCGAGAAACCCCTGCAGGTTTGGATGTGACCTTAAGACATTAACTCTCAGGATAAAATTCTAAGAGGTTTAGTAAAGAACCCTACATAGCTCTGAGAAGGCAGAGGGCAGAGTTTGGGCTCAGGCAGAGGGCAGAAACATCAGTATGGATGCCAGCCTTTAGGTTACAAAGTCCAAAAGATGCACCCTAGACATTAGATGCAGACCTGCCATAACAAAGCCTAAAAGGTGTTGTCATGTGACTAAAGTGACTTGTTAATAATTCTCCTGTCAGAACAACATTCAGTACTTGTGA